>NC_140960.1:65288708-65818708 GCF_014529385.1 Adiantum capillus-veneris | reverse complement strand
AAATTCTGAAAGGGCCAAGGATGAAGAAGCTGCAAACCTGCATGGGACTTTTCAGAGAAATCAGAAAGGCACAGAAATGTGTAGATTTATGCATACCAAATCTGCCCTTCCAGAGGATGGTGAGGTCCATATGTGATGAAGCTACCTGGGGCACCAAAAGGTGGAAGGTGGTGGCATTAATGGCTCTACAAGAAGCAGCAGAGGACTTCCTACTAGAGTACTTCAGTGACATGACCATTGTTGCAGCCCATGCCCACAGGGTTACTATAATGGACAAAGATAGTGAGACATTGAAAAGAATAAGGTGGAGGTATGACAAACTGCTGGTCCCCAATGTCTGCAAGGATAAGAAAATGGGAGAAATTTTGTTATACCCCCCGGAGCTAGTGCCTCAGCTCACAGTTGTAGATGTCACACATGATGTGAATACAAGGGCAAAGGCAGAGACTATTGCTCGCCAAACAGAGGAAATGAGGGAAGCAGAGCTTAAGGAGAAAGCAAAAGTAGCAGTGGAGTCCCAGAAACAAACAGAGTGCAATGTGACCCTGTCTATAGAGGCAATGAATCAAGAAACTCTACTTTCAATGAAGAATGGTTTGCTTGCAGAGATACCATTTGTAGATGGAACCAGAAAGCTAGCTCTGGAAAAAGTGGACATCGATTTATTGCAGAATCCAGATGCTCAGATTTCAGACACAATTATCTATGCTTGTCTTAAGTAAGTGTTACTATCTTGCTAGCTTTGGAAACTCAGATAATAGGTTTGCTAACTCAGGTAGAGTCTCTGCAGCCTGATCAAAAGTCAACTCCCACTGCACACTCACACAGAGGTGTTTCTCCTTGATCCACAAATGTCTGTAATTATTAGACAAAAGAACAGTCCATCTGGGACCTTTGAGAGCTGGTTTCTCCACTGTGCTATGCTGGAAGTTACTGTGATCATCTTCCCATATGAGAACAACCATCACTGGAGTCTCATATGCCTTGATGTTGACCAACCAACAGTGTGGGTGTTCAATTCAATAAAAGGAACCCACCCTGAAATTAGGCTGTAAGTGTTTTGTATCAAAAAGTGTTTCTTATAGATATCCATGTAAATTTGAAGCCTCATGCTAACATCTTGACATTGCTTTGTGCAGTTGTATAAAGAGGTTGTTGCTTGCCTATGGCAAGCTATGTGGAAGGTATGAACTATACAAGGCCCCAATCAAAGAAGTACCTGTCCCAAATCAAACCGATGGGAATTCTTGCGGCTGGAGTGCAATATATATAAGAAGAGTTAAACTAAGAGTATCAATAAGTACAAATGACAAATCTAATGCAATTGAGCTGTGAAGAGTGGAGACATTACTCATAACAAGCGGGAGAAACATTGCAAAATATATAAGAAAAGTTATAATGAGAGTATCAGTAAGTTTACATGTCAAGAGTACTTACAATTGCAGCGTGGTTGATGTATATCTGATACATTTCCACCGTTTGCTATCACCTCTGGATGGGTAAACACATGCTGAACAAGAACTTCCTTTACAGATCTTTTGCCGATCTCAACTTTGAAATCCAACACCCTGGCCTTCCATGCTGAGCGGTAAACGTTGATACCACTAGACCTCTTGGGTCTTCTTGGTTGCATGAGGACCCATGAACCTTTGTTTATCCTTTGTCCAACCCATTGGTTGTCTGCACTTATTGAAGCTGGTATTGTAATTGAAGATATGCTACTACTTGGCCTTCTAGGCAAAGTGCCGTTGTTGGTTGTTGGTGTGAGAGACAGTAAACACCTAGAGGCTCTTGGGCGAGAAGACGTGGACGCCATAACTCTCAGAGAAAAGCTTTAGTGGAGGGAGATTCACTTTGAAAGCATTTTAATGGAGGGAAAGTGTTTTAAAATTCCAATATCTTGTGCGGGCTTAATGGTCACCCTCCAGTACGTTAATGACCGTAAGAGAATATCAGAAGTGGGACCACACGCAAGCACCTAAAAGCTCGGTAAAAGGAAGGAAATTACTATGCTACAATCCTAGTTTCGTGAAAGTTTTATGCTATTTTCCTATTTTTTGAGTCTTTCCAGGTACTTTCCTACGTAACGTAGCCGTCATGCTCATTGGACGCGCTCTATTTTTCTCTCTCTTCATATGGCCCTCCAAATGACCTCCGAAATTTCCTAATGCTTCTCTTATTTTTGGTGTAACTCCATCCCAATAAAAATCCAAAAAAAATAGTTTTATTTATGTGTATATTTTTTCACTATTATCATTTTTTCCTTCCTACATCTATTCTCTATTACTCTCATAAACTAGACCACCAAAAAAATTCATCTTTTTATGATAGACTTATAATGAGAGAGATTTATTTTGACCCCTTTATATTTTTTCCACCTATATTATTTATATTTGACATTTACATTTTTTTTAGACCCCTCAATATTTGATTTTCTTTGTTGTACTATTCACTTATATCATGATCTCAATAATATCTTCAATTATAGACCTACCAAATAAGGTCAAGGGTATGTGGCATGCATGCATGCACCATGGGGAGCTCACTCTTGGAGGTATTCAAAAGAATCATCCAAAGAATGACCTCACAAGGACCTTGTGCAGTGGAAAAAAGAGTCGGTTTTGCTGAATTTTTAAAGATCACATGCTCCCCGAATTTGAAAAGGTGATACAAACAAAATTTGTAGCTCGTGAGCTGAGATTTTACCTCAAATTTTTTCATATTTTTTTGAGCTACGAGCTATGAGCTATGATTTTATTGGTGGACCCCATTTTGCCCATGCTATGCAGCCACACTCCCTCTTCCACTTTATCATTTTTCTCTTTCACACACACACTCCTCCCTCTCCTTCCCACTCCCAAACGTGCAACTCCCATGTCCTAATTCACCCTCTTCACCATTGCCACATCTCTCACACCTCCATAGCCTTCATCCTCCATTTCTACACCCTATGTGTCCCCCTTTCTCTCTACATATATGTCCATATTACCATACTCTCTTCAGCTTTGTAAAGAACTTCAAAAAATCATCAAAAATCCAAGGATAACCTCTGCAAATGAAGGCTTTTATCATGAATTTTCCAAACTTTGAAATAACATAGCTTCATCGACATGCGCTGCTTCGCCATGCTGACTGCTTCTTCTTCCGGTGCTGTAAAGAGGTGAATGTCAACTTCTCCAAAGCTTCAACCTCTCTTTACAAGCTCATCCCTTCTCTAATTTTTCTCATCATATATCTCACCATTGGTGAATGATTTTGTAAATATTTTTTTAGTGATAATTACTAACTACTGACCACTAACCCTATTGTAAAATGCACCCTCTACTAGAGTAGGCCCTCCCAAATTATTCACTCAATCTGTCTCTCCTTCATTTCTCAATAATTCTCTTCCCTTGAGCCCACATCCATGTGACTCAAAGGACAAGAGAGACCCACCCTCATTAAAAAAAATAAAAATATGCATAATCTTTTATTCCTTCAAATAAACTTGATTAGGCCTAATCCAAATCGGGGCTTCTAAAACCTATAAATAGAGCCCTTCTCTCCCTTATAAATCATCCCATGATCACACTACACCACACCATTCTCAACACATAACACACCACTCTTCAAGCCTAGTTGTTTAGAGTGTGTGCATTGTGAGTGCTCTATTCCATCACTACACATAGGTGCATGGAGAAGCTTGAAGTTAGTTATGCCATCTAGAGAAGTGGAGTGATACTATACTCTTCACCACACTTGTAGCTTTATAGTTTTGGGTGAAATTGTATGCTGCAACTACGACTCTTCTCTCCAAATTGACTTGATAAGTTGGCCCATAAGGGGGTTGAAGGTATATTGTCCTTGAAGTTTGTTGTGCCATTTCATGCTTGGTGGTTTGAGGGCTTGTTGAATTGTTTGCCTAAAAGGTCAATTGTAAGACGGTGCTCGGTGAGAGGGCTCCCGTGACCCTAAGACAATTTGTGTATTTGCAACAAGGTCAAGTTTTGTTTTGTCTCTCTATTTCTCATCAAGCTTTGTGTGCATCTAGTCTTTAAGGCTAAGACTAAGTTGCTCAAGTTGATTTGTGCTCTTTACCTCCTTCTGGCGTGGTGAATGTTTGTGTTTGGTGTGTGTGGCTATCTTGCATTCCCCTCTCTTTGTGCGTTTGAGTACAAGGAGATATCATGCGCGTCCTAGTTCGCATCTACAACTAGGTGGTGCCCCTTTTCTTGTTTGGTTTCTAGCTGTGGGTTGTTGTTTTCTCTGATTGTGCTTGCCCCAACCCCAATTGAGTAGCACGGGAGCCTCGAAGGGTGTTTAGAGGCCACTCTTCTTGTTGCTCGCCTCGGACCGCCTCAATACCAATATTTAAAGCTTGCTCAGTCTATTCTCTTTTCATCTGAAGTCATCTAAAGATGGGCAGGAAATGGACAAGACATCACAGCAAATCCCCCTCGCACCAAAGTGAACAAGGCATACCAACAAGGCTTTATTGGTTTATTTGCCACAACAAGCAAAACAGAAAATTGCAATATCACACAAACAAAAAACTTGACGCACCACCATGGGATCATATCTAGCCACAAATCCTATCCCACATCGGCACAAGATGCAACAGGAATGGAAGTCTATTGCTTCTCATTCTAAACATATGTGGATAAGTGCTGGTTTGTTTGTGAATGTATCTCCGCGTCACCAATAATTGTCAAGGCTATTATCACAGCCAAGCTACACCTTACACCAAATGCAACAGAGGGTTTTATCGATGCTCTTCACTCTCTTTATGAGATAGGTTTGAAGCACAGCCCAAGCCCACCTGGGCCCAATCCATACCCGAATTCAACCTCTGTCTACAATCTGCGAATCCAACCTACACACACCATCATGAGACATTAGAGAGCTAAATTACCAGATATGTAGTTAAACAAAAAGTGCAAGTACCATTTTTGAACCTGTGGGACGGGTATCTAACCTCACTCCTATCTTATTGCAGACATAGTGAGAACCACGAATATAATTGTCAATCCATGGGACAAAGCTGACTCGACTAATACACAGAGGCTACAAGAGGTTTTCAATCTCTTGGAAAACAACAATCAACTCGCATCAAACTCAAGCTACACTCAAATGACTGAAATCGCCAAAAGCTAGTCGCTCATCGGCAAACAAATCACAACCGTTACATCATCAAACGACATCCAAACATCATGAAACTTCTAGGACATGTTTATAAGACCTAAGCACACATGCTTATGGCCTCAAATCTCAATTTAGGTCAACTGTAGAAATCATGATAGTGAGTTTTTCACATAGTCGTTTTCTACCCAGAATGCATCTAAATGCTTAGCAATGATGTCCCAATACCCCGCCTATACTTAGCTTATGATTTGAAGCTTAAATTCTTACTTATGATGAAATTAGGTTGCGGGTCAGCGATGCCAAAAGCTACAAATCACCATGGAATAATTACTTCAATGTGTAGAGCTCTTACCTGCGGTTGCAACGTAATAGACGGCATTGCAATGTGACAACTAGGAAGGGAGTAGGAAGCGCAAGAAGGGGAGAAGTGAGAGTCGTTAGCTCATGCTGTGTTTCTAGTATCCAAAAACTTAAAAAATACTTTGGTTTTTGTGGTCAAAACTAATAATCTGGGAGCTCAAACTAAACACAGGTTGATACAATCTGGAAGCTTGTAGCCCCGACTCATCAATTACACTGTTTATCTGGAAAGTAGGAGTTACAACATTCTCGATTCATCAAAATAATAAGTGTTTTTACAATAAAAGCTTTGAAAAATGTTATCCGAGTTAGCTTGCTGCTAGGCATTCCCCCCTTCTCGACTGTGTCATCCCTTGACACAACTTCATGGAATGAAGTAGTCTTCGGGTTGGTGGCTGCAAAGCGGTCTTTAAGTGCATGTAGTGCTTTCTCATATCTGATTCTTCCTTCTTTGTCAGGAACTTGCAAGAACTGCATGGTGACTTTGTTTTTAAGTTCAATGGCTGAATAGCCAACAAATCTGGATGTAAGGTTACTTATCACTGGCCCAAATTCTTCATTCACCAAGTGAAGAAACCTGTATAGAATGCTTTTTCAAATGCCAACATATTGCTAGAGGGCAAAAACATGCATCGGGCGTAGAAGCCGTAAAGGACTTCTTCTGAAGGCTTGCCACTTAAATCATAACAGAGACCTTTATTGCCTTCAAGGAAAGACATCCATGGTGCTCTGGCTTGCTCAGGCCCGTGAAAAGCTTGAATGCAAGTGAGCAGCATTCTACAAATCTTATACAACATGGCACATGAGAGGTCAAGGAAGCTCTTGAAGAAAGCCATGGCACCCGTTACGGTTTTCACCATGTATTCTTCCGTTGTTGGTCTCTGCTCTGGAGTTGGTAGTCGTGGGTAGGTCAACCATGTCGACCTCCTCTTTTTCAATGTTTTATATGCCTGCCTGGTCCTTACCCTCGATACAAGACAAAATGTTGGGCCTTTCTGGAGGGCTACAGGTGCTCTTGTGGAACAGAATTAGATATCTTGAATCCTTGTTCAACCAGCTCTTTCTCCACTTGGGGTGGATATCCTTTGATCCTTCTGCCTGCATATCTTTGTATAGTCTTTCCTTTACCTGTAGCAACCCCACTTTGATCAAGGGGTATGGAAATGATTGCTAATGCCACTCAGCATTGATTTGGTTAGGAGTGAGTTGAGTTACATTTACCGAGTGGAGAACTCTCAACTCCCAATCCATTGTTGCTTTCCATTCAACATCCGTTTCTTGGGCAATCTGCTCTTTGAGTGCATCTTTCTCAACTTTAGAAAGCTGAACCATGGGCACTTGCTCAGCTTTAGTGAGTGGTACTTGAAAGTCCAATTCCAACTCTTCTGCTAGCCCTTTTGACGGTTTTGTTTCCATCTCAGCAAATGAAACTGAGGGTATGTCGACAGTTGGTTGTTCAGATGTTCCTGCTCTTCTTAATGTTCTAGTTATCCCTCTCTCATCATCTAATTGAATCTCTTTAATTCGACTATCTCTTTGAGCAGTTTCTCTTCTCTTTGGACCTGCATCAGTGCAAGGTCTCATCTTTGTGATTGTTCTAGCTTCAACTCTAGCTCAAGATCCTTGCTTCTCTTTTCCAAAGTCTTATAGACTTTATCTATACCTTTGATTAAAGCAACAGTAAGATTTTCTCTTATCTGTTTCAAAAATGTTGCCTGATCATTGATCCTTTGCTCAAAGTACTACAAAGAGGCTTTTGCTACATCGAGCTGCACTTGGATCTTTTTTCCTGACAGAGTAGTGGTTAGAAGTTCATTGGTTACTTATGTCAGTTGTTGATCTTTGCTTTTGTACGCATCGGATAACTTAATTAGAAGCTCTCCCGCTCTTCCATTTCTTTCTGTTGCTTCTCTTTTGCAAGCTGGTGTTGTTCTGCTTCATCTTTTAGCTCCTTGATCTGTCTTTGGAGATCTAAAAATATGTTCATCCTGTCATCTAGCTCTTCCCCTAGCTTTATCACTGTGGCTAAGTGTTCTTGTCTGCATTTTATCTGTCATCAGTTGCATCTTCACGGTATACTCATTGACCTGCATGATGACTTTGTCATTTGTTTCCCATTCTTCACGCTCTTTTTGGGGATGTCTAGAGGTTTTGGACGTTTCCGTTTGTGGTTCTTTAGGTGGTGTTGTGGTTTCTGCTTTTGGTTGTGGTGGGCGTTCTACTTCTCCTCCTTGAGGCGTTGCGGTTTCCTTGGCTGAAATCACCAATTTTTTTGACTAGGTGGCATGTGGAGTTGGTTAGTCACTTTTGAAGCTATGAACTTGTCCGCTACATAGTCCTAATGCTACCCATCCAGTTTTGGCCCATTTGGAGTCAGTTTGACTTCATATGTCAATTTTGACGCTTTGTAGCCTTTGAACTGTTTTCTGTTGTTCGAGAGCTTTCCTTGACTGCTTTCATGAAACCATCCATGTACATTGTGTATAGACCCAGTCTATAAGTTGTCTCTGACATCTGGCAAAAACCTAGATTTTCTACTTGGGACCCCCCTCGATCCCTGCCGAATGGTCATCTGACGATATAGAAGTGTTCTATTATATAGGGGCATGCTATAGTTCAAGTCTCATTGAATATGGTTGAGCAGACAGGCCGCTATTGTCAATTTTGGGTCGTAGTAATTCGTGCAGTGTTCGGTTTCTAGGGTTTTATATCGAACCTAAACTAGCTTGCTACCCGGCCATATAGAATTTTTCATTGATAAGCTTAGAACTTACCCCTCATGTCTCCTATGAGACGGCACTATAAATAGGCAATTGTGGACTACGGAAATCGCGCACGAAGAAGGTCGAGAGCTCTCTCCTCCAAGAGTGACTAGTGGAAATGAGGTGATTTTGGGCTACCTTGAATATCTATACTCAGACTTCCCAAACTATTTTTTCTCAAATTCCCCTGTTAGTCCTACTAGGCCGTGAAATATATATGTTAGACTCAAAAATTTCTTCAATCTAATTCCATTTGCTTATTTTGCAAGAATTTGCAAAAGTAGGCCTTGGCAGCCTAATTTAGGCTTCCTGCTTCCATTTGTTGATTTGATTGAAATTTTTTGTGTCTGTCCGCCTTGTCCTTTTGATCATCAACGTATCTTTAGTTTCTCCATTTGAGCTCATTTTCTATTTATTATTATTTTTTGACCTATTTATTGAAAAAATCAAAGAAAATAATAAAATGTGCGAAAAAAGAAAAGTACAAAATCAATAATTAAAAAAATCCATTGAGAAACAGTGCTTTACAATTTTTTGGTGGATTCTTTCATTTTTAAGTCCCAATATCAAAAAAAATGATGAAAATAAGCAAAAAAGACCATTTTTTATGATTTTTGATAGTATTTACACTATTTACACTCATCCTGGACATGTTATTGATTAAATTTCCCTTGTTAATGATTTATAAGGGCATTATTAGGTAACCTTGCAAAAAATCACACGTTAACATCTTTGAAAGATTGATGAGCCATGCTTTTAAAGAATATCTTCAGGATTTCTTAGAAGTATATATGGATGATTTATGTATACATTCATCAATCCGGGCTTATCATTTTGAACACATCAAAAAGGTATTCAAGAAATATATAGACTTTATAGGATTGCTTAAATCCTGAAAAGTGCGCATTCATGGGCAGATGAGGAAAAATTCATGGACATATAGTGTCTAAAACATAGCTATTGATAAGGATAAAAGTCATGTTATTGCTGATTTGCCTAGATCGACAACAGCCAAAGGGATTTAAGCTTCCATGAGACATTGTGGATATTACAGACGATTCATTTACATGTACGCTATAATTGCAAAACCCATGTACAGCTTGATTACACTCTTTGAATGGACTGATGAGTGTGAAGTATCCTTCATGAAGCTTAAGCAAGCTCTCACTTCGGCTCCAATATTGAGAGCACCAGATTGGAATAATATATTCCACATACATGTAGATGCTTTCAATTATAGAAAAATTGGTTTTCCTATTTCTTATGCTAGTAGATAGTTGAATATGGCAGAGAAAAACTATACAACCACCAAAAGGGAAGGGTTAGGAATGATCTATGTCATAAAAAAGTATAGACATTACCTTAGCTAACAAATTTTTGTTCTTTGTGGACCACCAAGCCTTATTGTACTTGGTCAACAAGCCATGCACCATAGGAAGAATAGTGAGATGGTTCATCATTATTTTGGGATTTGATTTCACTGTAGTTCTTAAAAAAGGGCACCACTCATCAAAGATCAGATCATTTGTCAAGGATTATATCAGGAGAACCACCAAAGGGAGTACACGATGATCTACCAGATGCAAATCCGTTCTCCGTGGAAATGATACCCCGATGGTCGAAAAATATGGTATCATCAATGACCATAGCTCAAGTGGATTCTCAAATACCACTTCCTATTACAACCGGATTAATTGAGCAATTGGCTATGTATCAATTACTATCTGGAAGGCTATATAAAAGAAATCAAGATGGAATATTGCTTTTATGCATTAATCTTGAAGAGAAAACCCAATACCTAAGTCAAGCACATATTACCATAGTGGGACTTCACTTTGCGGAAGACCAAACTATGCAACGGATCTTGATACTTGGAGTATTTTGGCCAATTATGAGTAGTGATATTCACTCATTTCTAAAAAAATGTCCTCAATGCCAAAAACAAGCACCCATACCTCATGTGACATTGTTCCGAATATCACTCTTTCCTAAGTGGAGTAACTATCTAGTTGCTTACTTATTAAGCCGAACATTTCCTGAGGATATGAGCAAACGCCACCAAAGAGCAATTGAAACTGAAGCAAGAGACTATGCTCTTATTGGGAACCAATTGTATAAAAGAGGAAAAGATCAACATCTGCGTCTTTGTGCAAATGAACACGAATATATTCTCGTTATAGAACAAGCACATGCTGGATTAGCTGGAGATTACTTTTCTAGTGAAACCACCGTAAAAGCAATCTTAATGGCAGGCATATGGCGGCCTCGAGGGGTTTACTATGTGTAAAACTACCACATCACGTGCGTTCAAGACATGTTTGTAAAACCCCTTATCTGTGGATTTTGTTAAGAATATAATGTGCCCTTTTCTTTTAAAATCTGTAAGTTTTTTTTCAAATTTGAAAAAATAATACCCTTTTGTATATATATTTCTATAAGTTTCAAGAACTTTAGATACCCTTCTGTTGAACTCACGTGATAGGTTACATTTTTATTAGGTGATCTCCCGGGGATGGTGGCCAACACTTTTTGCAGATGCCAAGGAATATATTCAAAGGTGTAATGCATGTCAATGAGAAAAATTTCCAACCCGTGTAGATAGCATGCCTCTAAGACCAATGATGGAGCCTAGAGCTTTTGCAAAATGGGGTATTGACTTTTTTGGGCCAATACAACCATCTACTTATAGAACCCAAGCTCAATATATCATTGTAGCTATGGACTATTTGACCAAGTGGGCACAGGCTAAAGCAACCCAAAAAAAATGATGCTAGAACCACAACAGCATTCTTGTATGAGAGTGTGTTCACAAGATATGGATTGCCAATAGAAATTGTTAGTGATAGGGGAACTCATTTTCTCAGTGAGGTAACTGAGTATCTGCTTAATGAATTTATGGTCATCCATAATAAATCGGCTTCCTATCACCCACAAGTAAATGGACAAGCCGAGCATACGAATAAAATTCTTAGCTCGGTATTGACTAAAGTGGTTAGTTCAAGACAGACATATTGGGAAATGAATCTCCATGCCTCTCTATGGGCTTATAGAGTTTCATTCAAGATAGCTTTAAATGCTACACCCTTAAACTTGTTTATGGTCTTGATGCCATACTGCCGATAGAATTTCTATTGCAGATACTAAGGGTAGCTAAGGATCTTGAGTGACATGAATTGTCAGAGAGGCTTGACGATTTAGAAAGTCTTGACGAGCAAAGGCTAACTGCTGTAGCTCACATATATGCACAAAAGCAAGAACAAAAATAGTTTTTTGATTCCCATCTAGTTACAAAAATCGTCAAAAAAGGGGACTTAGTTTTAGTCTATTCCCTTAAGCAACACATTCCCAAGCTTTTGGCCACCGATGCCAAAGACAAAGTACTCACCGAATGGCGAAGCTTGAACCTCTCTCCCTACGAATCCATTCACAAATATGTAGACAAGTTTTGGGACCTACATTTCAAAGCCATTGTCTTTCAAAAGATGGATTTTGGAGAGCAAAAGCGAAAAATATGTGCGGGCTTAATTGAAGAAATGGTGGAGTATGTCAACTCCCAAAGGCCACGCACCATATCTGCAGTTATACACCATACTATGGTGGCTTCTCGAATCAATTTCCAAGCAGGGGCTAAAATAAATCCTGAGCCCATGGAAAACAAGGGTTCCAATGAGCCTAAGGGGAAGGACAATGTCCAAACGTCTCCTAAGGGAAATTCCACCAAAGCTAAGGAGAAGGGAGTTTAGAAAGGCAAAAACAAACTCTCTCCTGAAGAGCTTGAGCGTTATCTCAAGGATAACCGTTGTTTCAAGTGCGGCGAGCAAGGACATGTGTATCGTGCTTGTCCCCAAAAGAAACACCCGCCATGAGCCTCCTAAAGCTACCTTGGTCAAAATCCAAGAGGAGGAAAGTCACCACAAAGGATCTCCTCTATGCCATGCTTGGGGAAAGGTAAGAGAACATGATGCTTTTATTCTCTTTGACCCTGGTTCTACTCACAATTTCATATCCACAGAGTTGGCCACCAAGCTAGGCATCCAAGCCTATGAGATGGGAGTTGTCCTACCGGAAGATGGTGCTTTCAAGGGGCAAGAAGCTTCAACCACTCCCTTAATCGGGAAATTGAGGCTCCATGTCCCAAGCTATGTGGAAAAAGAGGACTTCTTTATCTCTCCTCTCAAGCATGAGGATGTAATCCTAGGGGCACCATGGTTTGATCGCATGGCTGCCAACGTTAAATTCCCTGAAAGGAGAATCTACTTTAGATTCCAGGAAAAAGATATGTACATAGATGCTAAGGAAATGGGTAACACCATACCCATTGTACATACGCAAGCTTTCAATAAGTCAATAAAGAGCTCTATTTTCGTGTACATGATTTTTGTTAAAGATTCTCAAAATGAACCTAATGCTTTAGCAAAAGAAAATATAAACAACCACAAGGAATTAGAGTTATCCAACTGTCTCAAGGGGTTTCAAGATGTCTTTATTGACGACATCGCTTGTGAACTACCTCCTAAACGAGGCAATGATGACTATGCAATTGAACTTCTTCCAAGAAGTCCACCGCCTAATAAACCTCCTTATAGAGTTTCTCAAGCTCAACAAGAGGAGATTATGCGGCAAGTGCATGAGTTAGTTGAGAAGGGCATGGTTAGGCCTAGCTCATCTCCATTTTGCTCACCTGTGCTATTAGTGCAAAAGAAAGATGGCATATGTCGTATGCGTGTCGACTATAGAGCACTAAATAGGATCACTATCAAGAATAGGTTTCCGGTTCCACGGGTAGAAGACCTATTTGATAAGCTACAAGGGTCAACCTACTTCACTAGGATTGACCTAAAAAGTCGCTATCATCACGTAAGGATAAGTGATCAAGATATTGTGAATACTGCTTTCGCACTACGTTTGGTCTTTACGAATATATTGTCATGCCTTTTGAATTGACCAATGCACCAGCCACATGCAACCGCTTGATGGAGAAGCTATTCAGGTCTCAGCGAACCTTTACTGGAGTTTTCTTTGAGGATATTATCATCTACTCTAATTCACTAGATGAACACAAGCAACACCTCCGGGTAATATTTCAAGCTCTAAGAGAGAACAAACTTTATGTTAATCGAAAGAAAAGTGATTTTTTCTTGCAAGACATTCAGTATTTAGGTCACATTATCTCTCAAGATGGCATCCAAATGGATCCATCAAAGTTAAGAGGTAATAAAACGATGGCCTAAACCAAGGAATCTTCATGAACTGAGAAGCTTTATAGGTATGTGTGCATACTATAGACGCTTCATAATAAAGTTCTCACAAATCGCAGGACCATTACATGACCTAACAAATAAAAACGTTAGGTATACTTGGTCTACCAAGGAGAACAATGCTTTCAAAAAGCTTAAAGAAAAGCTTATCTCTCAACCTGTGCTTACACTACCGGATCTCTCAAAGCCATTTGAGGTCCAATGTGACGCTTGTGGAGATTTCCTTGGAGCTATCTTGCTCCAATAAGGACACGCCATAGGCTATGAAAGTCAAAGGTTCAACCCTGTTGAGCAATCTCTAGGCATATATGAAAAGGAACTCCTCGCAGTTTTACATGCCTTAGACTCATGGACGCACTATTTATTAGGGACTCCTTTCATTCTGTGATTGGATCACCAAAGTCTTAAGTACTTCATGACGCAGACCAAGCTCTCAGACAAACAAATGAGATGCACTACAAGAGGTTGTGTGCTCTTGTGACGCTGTTAGCGACGGAAATACACTGGGTTTTTATAACCCCCGGCGTCGCTAAAACCGTCGCTACGAGAGCGTCGCTATATGCGTCGCTATAGGAGTCGCTATCTGCGTCGCTATATAGCGACGCTCATAGCGACGCCTATAGCGACGCATATAGCGACGTTTACACAGAAGACTATAGCGACGCTCATAGCGACGCTACAGAGCCATAAATAGCGACGCTTATAGCGACACCCGAGAGAATTTTTTTTTGGTGGCAGGGCATTGAATGCCCTGCCACCCATCAACCATATTGTACTTGATTCACTTTTTAAAAAAAGTGCAAAGGTAGATAATAGACCCAAAATAGTCACCCACAAGACGCATTGTTTGCAAAATTGACAATTGTACACATCATAGGCAAAATGAATTGATTGGCAAATGTAATAATGACAATTGTACAACATCATAGGCATAAAGAATTGATTGGCAAAAGGAACTGCGGTGACAAATGTAATAATATACATGGTTCAAAAAGACGTATAAAATCCGTCTCATGATACATAAGCTATGAGAAACCCTAAACTAATGCTATCTAGCTACGGCTAAACTGACGTCGTCTAGTCAGACGTCTCATCGCGTCCAAGCGGCGTATCTGTCGGATTCTGCAAAAAAAGACAATAAGACAGCTTTCAGTAAGTATAAACATATAACGACATTTATAAAACAATACAAAAAATAAAAAAGAGTAAACCCTAATACTAACCATGCCGCCGCGAGAACTGAGAATGTCCATCAGGGCGTTTAAGCCCTTCCTGCCTGCGTACTCGCGCTCGTACGGTGTGGGATCACGTCCTGTCATCGACCATTGTCAAAACATACAAAGATTTCATTATGTTAGAACTAAAAAACTCATAAACCCTAAACTATCGAACATGCATAAAGAGCAATGTGAAAACACTTACAAAATCGGCCTCAAATGATGCCCATCCACCGCTCCCCAAGTAATGCGAGCTCCCTGCCTCTACTCGAGCTCTGGCTGCATCCTTTTGTTGCTTCCACTTGTCGGGATTCTTGCGCGCTGCTTTCTTCGCATTCTTCCAATCTTCTTTGGCCAGCCAATCTGGCCTGTTCCACCCATTCTTGATTGCTTTTTGCACTTCGGAACGCTTGTGTTTGCAGTATTCGCGCATTCGAATCTTCATCAGGTCTTCATTGAAGCGCTGATCCCGTGTTGGAACGGGAAACTCATCATGAAGTATGTTGATGACTCTGTTTTTTAAATCACTTGGTACTTCACTCCATTTGTTTAGTATGTAGTGTCTAAACAGCTGAGAGCAAAGACCACGCATGCGCGAGATCACCTTCTTGCCGTCATCATCCATGATGATGCCGCCGTTGATGTCGACGGAGTAAGGCAAGCCCTCTGGCCGATGACGCGTGAACCTGGGTGTCCCGGAAGGGGTCTCTAGCGGCGTGTCGATGGGGGTACGGACGTCAGGTGTCTCCACCGGCGTCTGGGCCCCGAAGCGAGGAGTGTCGAGTGGGGTGGCTCCTGGCGGAGTAGGTAGAGGTGTGTAGCTTCTAGGAACAGTCAGCCGTGCAAAACCTGACGTAGATGGCAATGATGTGGCTGGTGTGGGGGCGGGCAAAGAAGGGGAGGGTAAAGAGCCTCGTCGAACACGAGGCGGTGCGGAGGCATCGGTGGCGGAATCCCCACAACAACCGCCACCGCCACCACTAGAGCGCCGGTGTCTAGACGAGTGTGAAGCTCGTCTCGTCGACGCCGAAGCTTCGGAGCGCGCCGAATGCTCCGAAAGAGAGGGACATGCGGATGGAGTAGGAACGCGCGATGATGCACCAGAGCGATGACACTCCACGTACCACTGTCTCTGCTGCGGTGACAAAGAAGAAAGAAACTCCTCATCATCCATACCTGCATTAAACACACGAATATTTAAACTTAATATTGAATGAATAGAGTAGACAATGACGCAAAGACCATTAAATACAATGACGTAATGACGCATATAAATACAATGACGCAATGAATCGAGTGATAGAAGAGGCAAGTCGAAAACTCAGAATTTTCAATCAAAAGATGTGAGCGCGAGTAGAAAAGAGCGTTATACACCATGGAAGGTACTTAGAGAGCCAGAGCTTTTACAACACGGAGCAAAATTGTTCAAATACAATATTTGTGGCTTTAAGAGATCTCTCTCTCATCCTCGCATAACTCAGCATAACTTCCTATATCTATATAGAGCTCTCCGTTTAAACACATATCCTCTGTTTCATTTTGTAGCTCCTCTGCATGCACCCCATATAGAGTAGTAGCATCTTGATGCTCGTCTGGCACCACCGCAGCGGCTTTTGATTGAGCATCTTCTCTGATCTCCTCCATTGATGTCGTTGTGATTGGCACATGGTAGCCTTCATACGTCCTTGCACTACGAGGGGCTACCTCTATGACGTACCACTAGTTTGATGTAGACTTTGTAGGATGAAATATTACCTGCCAGAGCCACATAACTTACATGAGAGCTTTCAAGCACATAACTTGTAAAAGGGGGATGTTAACTATTTACATACTTACTTGTTCACAACGCTCGGGTAGTACGAAAGTGTCTCTTAGGTCAGTTCATTTCTTAGTAGAATCCACCTCAAGAAAACCAGACTCTCCTCTACGCACAGTAGCGTTGCGACCCTCCATGATTATCTTGAACCATTGCACGTCGAACAAGTCGACAAAAAATCCTTTGTAATCGATCCTCAAAATCTCTTGCAGCGTGCCGAAGTAAGAGAGTTCTGCCACCACAGGATCTGCATCAGAGGAACGTCGTCGACTAGACTGTTCAAATTTTGCCATGATTCCACAATCTTGAGTAAAACGCTTTTTGTCGATTCGTTCCACCCTAAAATGTCGACCTTTACACTATGCTGCTGTGTATGACTTATACTACAACGAACAAAGATTATGAGTGGCCGTTCAAACGTTTATAAAGAAAGTCACTTGCTAGTCATACATTGCAAACTTACCTTGGTGGCGCAACCCCGAGAGTACTCCCACTCTTCTTCAGTCACTTCGTCACCGCATTGTTGTGCGCTTTTCAATTGGTTGTGCAACCATCTTAAGCTCATGAAGGTTGGTAGGCTCTCCAGAACCGCTGGATAGTGCATCGGTGGTCGTCTTCCCCGTCTCCACTCGATTCGTGCCCTTTGTCGCTCTTGCTTTGCATCCTCATATTGTGAAATCCACTTTTGCATCACTGGATTGTGAAGCATGCAAAATCGGTTGATTTTAGCCTCTAGATCTTCCGTCATCTTCTTCTCAACACCGAGATTGCACATGACAATCCCAGATATGCGCTCATCATCTATGGTTCGCCATAGCATGTCCCGGGATTTATCAAATCCGTCTAGCCACTCTCCAATGTACACTAGGGACTCTGATACCAACCAACCTTCTGCCATGCTATCCTCCGGACGTGCCTTTTGACGCACATATCCCTTAAGCGTTTTCATGAAACGCTCTAAGAAGAACATCCATCTGGAATGAACTGTGCCAGCTATTTCCACCTCATCAACTATGTGAACAAGAAGATGCACCTGAATGGTTAGCATTGTAGTAGGAAAATGTTTCTCAAACATGCACACAAGCTCCGCAGCATTTAGTTTGGCGAATGGTATGGAGTCTACGTTGATCTCCTTTTGTGAGATCCATTGCACCAGCTTTGCAAGTTTGTAGATTGTGTTACGGATGTCGAGAGACAAACATCCCTCAATGGCAACCGGTAAAATAAACTGTATAGTATGTGCAGCAATGATATTAAAGTCCACATTTTATGCAATGATATTAAAGTCCACTATGAACGTACCTGACACATTTTATGCCAATCGTGTGACTTCAAACCGGTAAGCTTTCCTTCTTTAGTAAAACACGTTCGGAGCGAGTGCATTACGCCAGTGGGGGTCCGCAAAGATCGAATGGTCTCTTTTACTTTGCGTTCTTGGGCTCCTGTGAAAATCCATGGTGCTTTAGGGAGTTTTATCGATCCATCAGACGCTATTTGCGGCCAATATTGCTCCATACGATCCACATTTCTAAGGTCAACTCTGGCTCCCAAAGTATCTTTCTTGCCGGTCAAATGGTCCCATAGTAGATTACCCACATTCTTGAATATGTGCATTGGATCGAGCAAGTGATTGATCATGAGTCGGGGCCAGTATGGTAACTCGTACCATAGAGATAGTCTCTTCATCCCTGGAGGCAATCCGTGATCGCACATCTCCTTCTGCTCTAACCATGCTTGTGCAGACATCCTTGGTGGCTCTCTTCCCAAAAAGCCGTCGCGTAACACATGATTCTCTGGAAGATACGCTTGATGACCTTCGTAGATTTGCTTCTTCAGTGAGGGTGCCCTACGTGCATTCAGTCTAGGTCCACATGTGACACATGCTCTGTATCCGCTTGTTTGAAGCCCTGCATGTATACACATGATAATAGATCAACTATGGGAAAAAACAAGATTTACAGTGTCTGAGTGAGGAGTGTCAATAGATCACCTGAGCATTCTGTTAGCCCGGGATAGTCATGCATGGTCCACATTAGAATGCCTCTGATCAAAGCATTCCGTCGTCCTGTGTGTCGGCTCATATCCACCACCTCTATGCCAATCCACAATTGTTGTAGCTCTTCCAATAGTGGACGAAGATACACATCCATATTCCCCACTTTATATCGCCCTGGCACAATCAAGCTTAGCCATAGGTGCCCCTTCTTCGTAGTCAACTACGGGGGAATGTTGTAGTTGACGATGACAATGGGCCATACACTGTAAGATGTTGATCTTTGACCAAATGGATTTACGCCATCCATAGCCAGGCCTAAGCGCAAATTTCGAGCTTCCCTGGCAAAATCCGACCATGTTCCATCTATATGTTTCCACGCTACGCAATCAACAGGAATTCGTAGCACACCATCCGAAGATTTATTCTCCTCATGCCATGATGCTAGGGCGGCCATGGACTTACATTCGAAGAAATGCTTGATGCGAGGAAGCAGAGGGAAATGTCGCAAAACCTTTTGTGGAATTTTTGTCCCGTGGAGATCTACTCGATATCTTTCGGAATCACATTTCGGACACTTCTCCATGTCTATGTATTCCCCTCTGAAAAGAATGCAGTCATTAGGACAAGCGTGGATAGAATTGTAATCCATCCCCAGGTTTCGCAAAATCTTTCTTGCTTCATCTCGGGAATCTGGCATCACATTGTCAGCTGGTAGTATGTGCTCTTTCAGCAATCTACACAACATAAAAATATGATACAGTCGTGTAAAAATCTATCAGATCATTATACATTTAGAGTTCTATTAAAGTAAACTAATTGTAATAGATCACCTGAAAAGCGTTGTGACGCTAGTGTCACTCCATCCAAACTTTGCCTGCATGTTGAGAAGAACCAGGAGTGCTTTCAATCTAGACATACGTGCTCCATTATACAATGGCGTATCGGCTTCACTTTTCATATCATCATAGATAAGCCTTTCTGAATCCATGATCGTCTCGATCATTTCATCAATCTCGGGCTCAAACATTGCCTCGTTGGGAATGTGCTCTGCATGATCATCCCCCGAGCTGTCAGAGGCTACATCTTGTGGCCTCACATATGCTGCTTGACCAAAGCGCCTGCGAACACGTCTATTGGGTTGCAAGATTGCTGCTTGTTGGCCAGCGTCAGAGTCCGACGAGTTATAATTGGCAACAACTCGATCTATAATAGATGGATCGAACTCGCCAAATTCGCGAACGTGCTGCAAAGAAACACGTCTTGTCCGTCGCACAGCATGCTTGCATTGATTACAAGGACATAAGACCCTCGTTGAGAGATAGGTGTTTCGGTTGGACGGTCCCACATCCTCGTTGCTACTCATAATGAGGATAAAAAACTTATAACCTGGACAACAAATTTAATATTCTATTGGCATTCTTCGTCTTATCTATCTATCTCTCTCTCTCTCTCTCTCTCTCTCTCTCTCTCTCTCTCTCTCTCTCTCTCTCTCTCTCTCTCTCTCTCTTTACCTCACATTCTCTAGTCATGTCCAATCCCCGCACACCTCGGTCTAGAGGTGCACGGAGATCAAAACCACCGGGTTATAATCTCGTCTTTATTGGTCAATACCTATATTTGTGGGTACAAGAAATCTACACACCCACGCCTACATGATACTGCATGTAGTGGACAAAACCCCTTTGCCTCTTCTCTAGCTGTAGCACTTCACTTCATCTTAACATCTTTTCACAGTAGATCTTTTCACTGTTCGTCTAACTCTAAACCCTAAACCGTAAGTAATTCTTGCGTGGACTCGATCTAACGTAAATAAGCGTAAATCTAAATAAACGTAAATCTAACTAAAAATAAAGCTAAATCTAATTTAACGTAAGTCTAATGACTAGAGGTTGTCTAGATGGTCATTGTGTCGGGGATGTAGTGACTCTTGCCGCCCTGAAGATCCACCTTCTTCCCTATCTTCTGAAGACATTTCACCAGTACTTTTGGATCGACGGAGCCCACCATGAGTGAAGGCAGCAATACCCTATATTCCATTGAGGGCTTTCTTCACCCGCTTCATGCAGGCATCGCAGTCTATGGAGACCTAAATCTAATCTAATATAACGTAAATCTAAATCTAGCTTAAACGTAAATCTAGTTAAAAATAAACCTAAATCTAATTTAATGTAAGTCTACATATAACCTAATCTTTAACGTCTTTTAAGATAGTTTCCTACGACGTTATAACTCTCTTCTTCTTGTGTGTGTGCGCGTGTGTGGATGTGTGTGCCAATAAAAAGAGATAAATGGTATAACCTTTCTATCACCCATGCCAAGTATGATAGATTGATTATGCCATTTCCCTCTTGAATAATAGGTCTTGAGTTCAACTCCTCGTCGGCTAGATCTTTAGGTCTTTTAATTTTAATTAGTTTCCTACGACGTTAAATTAGTTTCTCTCTCTTTCTCTCTCAATGTGTGTGCGTTTTTTTAGATCGTATGCATGTTTTCTCTCTCTTTTCCTCTCTCAATGTGTGCGTTTTTTGTTTATGCATGTTCTCTCTCTCTTTTCCTCTCTCAATGCGTGCGTTTTTTGTTTATGCATGCTCTCTCTCTCTTTTTCTCTCTCAATGTGTGTGTGCATTCTTTGTTTATGTATGTGTGTGTGCGTTTTTGTTTTTGTTTGTACTCTCTCTCTCTCTCTCTCTCTCTCTCTCTCTCTCTCTCTCTCTCTCTCAAAAACACTATGTGTGTGTGTATGTGTGTGTGTGAGAGAGAGAGAGAGAGGGAAAGAGAAAGAGGGGAAGGGAACATGAGAATGAGGAGAGGGAAGGAGCATACCTGGCTCTCCTTCCTCTCCTCGTGTGTGTGTGTGTGTGTGTGTGTGGAGAAGAAAAAGAGAGAGAGAGAGAGAGAGAGAGAGAGAGAGCGTTACCTGCTCCTTGCTTGAGGGCGCCGAAAAAACTCAGATCTGAGATCTGAGTTTTTGGGCGCGCTCGGTTATTTTTTTACCCCAGCCGGCGTCGCTATGAGCGTCGCTATAAGCGTCGCTATAAGCGTCGCTATGAGCGTCGCAAATTTACAAAGAAATTTGCGACGCTCATAGCGACGCCGGGAAAAAAAAATTTGAGCGTCGCTGTGTGAGCGTCGCTAATATGAAGAGCCTCTTGTAGTGATGGGAAAATTTCCTTTCGCAAATTCATTTTCATATTGCTCACATTGATGGCAAGCATAATCAAGTAGCCGATGCACTCTAAAGATGGCTGAGAGTGAATGCAATTTCCATATCAACTCACAATGATCTATCTTCTATGATAGATGAGTATCCTATTGATCCCGATTTTAGGGATGTGATTTCAGCCCTTGCATTAGGGAAGAAAGAGGAACCATTTACCTTACAAGATGGTTATCTTATCTATGGAAATAGACTATGCGCTACTAACTCACTACGTGAGAAAGTAATGTATGAATCTCATACTCCTCCTTATACGAGGCATAGAGGGATTCAGTCTACTATAAAGGAGATTGAAACATATGTCTATTGGCCTACCATGAAACCAAACATACAAGAGTATGTTTCTGAATGTGTGGTATGCCAAAAGACGAAGTTTGATAGAGGGAAGCAACCTGGATTGATTCAACCTTTGCCAATCCCTAATTCACCATGGGAGAGCATATCCATGGATTTTATCTTTGGATTGCCTAAGTCTATCCATGGGAATATGAGAATATGGACGATAGTAGATAGGTTTAGTAAACAAGCTCATTTTATACATGTCAAAAAGACTATCAAAGCAACCCTCTTCATATCACAAATCTTCAAGTGCCATGCCTTGCCAATGTCCATAGTATCAGATACAGATCCTAGATTGACCAGTAATTTTTGGAAGGGTCTCTTTGAGAATTTAGGAACAAGGCTGAACTTCTCTTCATCCTATCACCCGCAAACGGATGGCCAAAGTGAGATAGCTAACCTAAAAATTATTGACCTACTAAAATCCTATGTAACGGTAGTAGATCAATCCCAATGGGAGAAGTACTTACCCTTAGTGGAGTATGCTTACAACAACACTGTACATACTTCCATGGGAAAAGCACCTTTGGAGGTAATTGAGGGAAGATCAAAAATTCCCCTGCTACTTAAGGTACAGGGAAGATATTCGTTGCAGATGAGGATAGCTGAGACCTACAAGAATCTTTTCAAAAGATTAAGGATGCTATCTCTATCTCACAACAAAGGCAAAAGGCTGCTGGTGATAAGCACCAAAGATTCCAAGCCTTTGAAGAAAATGATTGGGTCTTACTTAAATTTCCCAATGCTCGATTAAGGCACACGACGGGCAAGAATCATACAGGACACTAAAATTACTATGCTAAGTTAGCAAAAAGGTACTATGGTCCCTTCCAGATTCTTAGGCCAATCAATGAGATGGCTATCAACTCAAGTTGCCCAGCCATTTTCTCATACACAATGCTTTTCATGTGAGGCTACTAAAGATTTACAAAGGAGAGCCACCACAAGAACCAACTATTGAATACCCACCGGAGATCGAGGACCAAGAAGAGGTGTTGCAGCCTGAGTCCATTCTCCGACATGAAGACAAGGTACTAAGAGGCGGTAAGACTATCCGATGATATCTTATTAAGTTTAAGAATTATCCTTTTGAAGATGCTAAATGGATGCAAGGCATACAATTAAAGGATAACCTAAACCTTGTCAATGCTTACAATGCTTCCCTAGAGTAAGCAAATGTACAAATGTTTAAAATGAACAAAGTTTTTGTCTTATAAGACTCTCTTTTTCTTTATTGTGCACAAAAATGAAGTAGTATGCATGCTTAGATCAAGTTTGTGGAGACGACGTCTCCGAAACACCAAGTAGAGCTTGTCACTCTACTATGGAAGATTGATAGGACTAATGTGTAGACATGCTTGCAGTAGCTTAGGCTCTCAAGCACCAAATGGATTAGTCATCCATTTTGGAACAATGTCGTAGGGTGACATAGGGATCCCCTAACCGTTAGATAAAGGACTAATGAATAGGCTTTATCTTCTCTACCCCATAGTCGAGGACGACTATGATTTCAAGAGAGAGGTAATGTCATTCGATCATAGTAATATGGGGAAGTCCCAGGGGAGAAAAATCTAGAATATTGGTTAAGCTGGCAGACCTGCCACAGTAGGGATCCAAAGGAGGGAAAATAGGGATCCAAAGGAGGGGCCATCTGCAAAAGAGCAAGGTGCAACAATGGGCTTTAAAGAGCCTAAGGTTCATCCCATTAAGACTTCCCAAATGCTAAGGTTCCAAAAATCAAAGGTTGTGTCCAATGGTTAAGGTTAGGAAAATTGGATGCTTTGTGTGTGTGTACAAAGGTCTTCATGAATCCACCAAAGAGGGGGCGAGCCTTGCAAGCTTAAATGATTTTCTCATGTTAAAATGATCATTTAATATGGAGAAGTGCCAGGGGAGAAAAAGCTAGAATATTGGTTAATCTGGCAGACCACCCAAAGTAGGGTTCCAAAGGAGGGATAATAGGGATCCAAAGGAGGGGCCATCTACAAAAGAGCAAGGTGCAACAATGGGCTTTAAAGACCCTAAGGTTAAGCCCATTAAGACTTCCAAAATGCTAAGGTTCCAAAAATCAAAGGTTCTGTCCAATGATTAAGCTGAGGAAAATTGAATGCTTTGTGTGTGTGTACAAAAGTCATCATGAATCCTACAAAGGAGGGGGCAAGCCTTGCAAGTAGGGGATGAGAGAGAAACACACATACACACACACTCACAAGCCTCCTTTACACAAAGGGAATGAGGGACACATGTCAGCTCCCTGGTGCAGATGCCCACAAGGTGTACTCAAATCCTATTGGACGGCCATGGAGGTGGACCAATGAGAATTAGTCTAGAGTAAATCTAGTTTAATTAATTTAAAAACACTCAATAAAAGAACCAATAAGAATTTCCCAAGCACTTTGCTTTACAGAGCAGAGGGATCTTGTGCAAAGTGAAAAGTAAAAAATAGACAGATGTCCTGACCTTTGCCACGCATGAGAAGAAGCCTTGCTTTTAAACAAAATCATTTCACACTCAAGCCTTGCTTGATGGTGAGTGGTTGTTGTGTATCGTGTGTTCAAAAAAAAAATTACCATGCTTTTGGGAATTCTCACAAGCTTTGCTAGCACGGCAACATACATACCTCAGTAAGTGCTCATGCCGCCCGATCTTACCGTTGTAATAATCAAAGGAAGAAGAAAACCGAGTAAACCTTCATTTCAAATGTCATTGCCTTCTGCTCGATCCTCGATATCGTTGTCAATTGTGGCCCTACCTTGGCCGATCTTAATTCATGCCGAGGCTCTTTGCTTACTGTCAATTTTTTTGCTCCCGCTCCCCACTCGACATGCCTTGCATGATTTGTGTGTTTGGGCCTCCATGGTTCTTGAACTGACTTATCCCTTCGTGGGACTGCCCTCGATGCTACCTTCTGCATGGATTCAAGATTGACTTCGATGCTACCTTCTTTGCCTTGCTTATAGTATTGAAGAGCCGAGGGGGTGTGCAGCGTGGGCACCCTCTCTTGGCCAATAAATTGTCAAAGGTCCAACTTTTAGGGCTGTTGGTGTGAAAATAACACCCTGTTGCAGCAGCTATGGCATGTAGAGGATGGAGAGAGAGAGAGAGAGAGAGAGAGAGAGAGAGAGAGAGAGAGAGAGAGAGTTGGTGATCGCCACGGTGTGCCCTGGCCTTCGATCCTTTGACGCAAAATGCTCCTCTTGGTCTCGCGCTCACATCAAGCCCATCTACACACAGTTTTACACACGTCGCATGTGCCTCTCCCCCCTCGTTAGGGACTATGCGTGTGGCCCTTTACGGCTTGTCTTCCCCGCCTTAGCTTTTCGACCTCGTCCGTTGCTAAGCGGCCATGCTCGCGCAGTCGAGCTGCGGCTTCTTCTTCTTCTTCCCCATGAAAGGCATGTCCCCCCCCCCCCCCGCCCAAAAAAAAATCTTGAGGACCACGCTCTCCATGAAGAGAGAGAGAGAGAGAGAGAGAGAGAGAGAGAGAGAGATGCACAAGCCATGCAAGACCCCCTTCCTCCATAGCTCTCCCCTCTGAGCTCTGATACCAAAGAAAGACAGAGGGGACTAGAGTATGCTAATCTCTACTCAGCCATGCTTTATATAGACCCTTGGCTTGTTAACATAGAGACCCCTTTAATTGTATGTCCGTCCTGGCCCTTGACCTTGGCCGATCCTACCCTTGGCATGACATCACATACCTTGAGTGATTCAAAATATTAAGGCTATGGAAATGAGATGAGATGATGGAGAATCTCACAAGATACATATAGAGCATACAAGCACCCTCTACAAGCCTCTATAGAGACAAGAGAAGGAAACCTCACAAAGAAAAAAAAAAAGAGTCACTCCCAATTTTTCCAATCCAAATCTATCTATGATAAAAATAACCCTAGATTTCACAATAGATGTCTAAACAATTCAAACAACTCAATTTGTATAAAAAATATATATTTTACAGAGAAAAATATTTGGAAGGAGCTTTTCTATTTTGCAAGCTCTATTATCATGGGACGTAATGTTACTATTTTAATCGTTAACTTTTTCCATCACAGCTCTCAAAACACGTGAATTATAGCTTCTAAAATGTTTGGGTTATTGTGTCTGTGTTTTGATAATTGTTGCGTTTCGAATATTTTTTGAGAATTTCTGGATGAACTTAACACAAAATGTCTAAACATTTTTTAAATCATGCTTTTATATTCTTTTTTGAGTTTTGGACTCAAAATGTTTTTTTTTTTTTTTGAAACTTGTTGAATAAAACTAAATGTATGGAAGCATATGATATTGTCTAGACATAAGCTAACATACGCTAACATTTGAATGTAGAAAAGCACAAAAGTATAAAAGGAAATTTATAAAAACCCTCTAGAATTGAACTCAAAGTTACTAGGGTATAAAAGCTTTTTATTTTACTAGGAGGTGTTAGAAGGGGCACTGATGCATATTTGGCTTGAAAGTTTCAAAACCTTATGCATTGCATAATCCCTAAGTTGGTTTGATTAATTAATTAAGTTTGGAGATTCGCCTGGACCTTCACTCTCAAATCAAACGCCTCAGTTGGATCCGATGCACGCGCGAGGTCGCCTGCAAGGGAGCTCTTGTGACCTCTACTCCCTGCGACCCATCTCCCCCTCCTGCACGCGCCCCTCTCTGCGGTACCGCCATACCCCTTGCATCTCTTTCTCCCTTCGCTCCTCTGCGCTGCATGTGGGTGCATTCCAACAAACTGCACCTACTTGCAGCAGACACACACACACACACACACATTGTCCGCGTACTCCTACCCTCCCACACCGTGACCATCATACATGTACGCAGAGGCAGTAAACTATGCAGCTTGACGAGATCCTCCCATGCAACCGAGAGAGAGAGAGAGAGAGAGAGAGAGAGACTTGCAGCCCTCAAGCTGCTCCGAGTTGCGCCACCCTCCTGTTCATCTCCTCATTAGCACTCGCAACCTTCGCAGCGAGGCAGGGACCTGCTGCTGACAGATGGGACGCTCGACGATGGCGAGGCTGACAGCTCTCTCTCTCTCTCTCTCTCTCTCTCTCTCTCTCTCTCTCTCTCTCTCTCTCTCTCTCTCTGACACGTATCATCTCCATCGTTTTTCTCCTCAAAACATTGCCAGCATCTTCCTAGATTCCTCATAATTTGACATGCTCGCAAAGTTACAGGCACATACTCCCTAGTGGGAATCACATGCACCATGCATGCATGCATGCACACACACAAACAACCTTCACCTCTCCTCCCCAAACACACACATGCCTCCCCACCCGTGAGTCCTCTCTCGCTCTCTCTCTCTCTCACACACACACACTGTACACACCCACGCACACATTTTTGTTTCATTGTTTTACAGGTACTAAAGAGGAGTTCATGTTCTAGGTTATCTCTCTTTCCCCCTCTTTTTCCATTGCACATGAACATGTGTGTGTGTGTGTGTGTGTGTGTGTGTGTGTGTGTGTGTGTGTGTGTGTGTGTGTGTGTGTGTGAGAGAGAGAGAGAGAGAGAGCGTGTGAGCGTGTGTGTGCGTGCACGTGTGCTTTCTAATACTGATAGTTATAACATGGAATAACTTAACAATTCAAGGAGACCCTGTGGCCCATGCAGAAGCTTGTTGCGTCAAGTTTGTTGTTTCCTTGGCTAAACAGGATCAAGTTTGGGCTGTCATGGTCAGAGATATGATAGAAGCAGCTAAACTTGGCTCGGATGGTGGAAAGTGGAGAGGGGTGGAGGTTCATGACAAACACTTAGCCCCGGAGTGGTCTACCTTAAGACTGGGGGGCATCTCAGGAGAGTTGATAAGAAAATGCAATAGAGCAGCAGGAGTCTTAAAGTGGGGGTAAGAAATCAGATACTTCAAGAACCCCATTTTGCATTGGTCCTCCTGGTTGTCCAAAGTTGTAGATACGCCACAAACTCCCTATTGGATTGAGACAGCCACGAAACTGAATAATAAGGGTCTGAAGCGACTTGGGCACTTATGGGACAGTGGCAACAAGAGGTGGAAAACCATTGACCTTCTGGTTACCCATTACCAACTCAATAGCTTGGAGGTCTTGCTTGTCCACAAAGTGATGAAGGAGCTTGACAATTTAATGATGCTAATTTGTGATTCGGAGTTTGACTGAAATGCCTGGAAATGGCCTGGAAGCAGTCTCTTATGGAAACCCCATCCTAAAAGCATTTATCAGACAATGATGCATAAGAAGAATTGGTCTAGTCCCCCTTAACAAGCTATGGAAAAAGCAATGGTCGAAGGAAACGTGGGAGCAAGTAATGGAGAACATATGGAAGCGAAAGGTTCCGCAACACAAGAAGGTCTTTCTATGGAAGGTAATTTGGGGTGCAGGGTACCGACGGCGGCGAAGAAGATTCGAGAGAGAGGAATTGGGTCAGATCTATGCTTGGGGTGCAGGATGGCTAGTGAAGATATGGCCCACCTATTCATGGACTGCCCAACTATTAAAGGCTTCGCAGGGAAAATATGCAAGTGGGTCCAAAGAACATGGAAAATTAGTTTCTTCAAGACTGACCTATTCCTTGGAGGCAAGAATTCAGGAAGTCTTGCCCTCCTTGCCAGCACTCAAATCATCAGATACTTCTTCTTACATAATGTATGGAAGACAAGGAACCGCCGTGTGTTTGAAGGAGATTTTGAGGTGGCAAGCTTCACAGAAATTACTCAAGAAAGCAAAGTGCTAATATGGACGTTGGGCGCAAGCAACACTCGGAGGATTGGTCTAGGACTACTTGTGCCTTGTTGTCAGCAGATGGAATGCCTAGGACGAGGGAAAATCTTGGCCATCGGTAAATAAAAGATCTCATAAGGACAAATTTATGGGCCTTGTGTATCAAGGAGGAGGCGGCGGGTTGGTGGGGGTGGCTGCCCTGATAGCCGATGTAATTATAGTCCCTGGATGATGTCATGGCTCAACAAGAGCATGACAAGACCTTGTAATTTTTTGGGTTGTTCAATATAATTCACTCACAATTGTGAGTTTTGCTATTAAAAAAAAACAACTCAAGGAGACTACTCACCAAAGACAAAGGAAATATTGCACAGAATTTTGTATAAAGGGTGTCAAAGAGCGATATGTTATTCTAGTAATTAGTGGGTAAAAGTTTAGTTGCTAGTCTTGGATAGTAAAAGATCCCAGCACCCTATAAAACATTTTGCTAGTCTTGGATGTGTTTTATAGGTGTTGAAAGACCTGTAGTAGTTCATATCCATGATTTATTACCTACTAAGAGTGATAGATGAGCAAAGCAAGAAAAGAATTGAATGTGTGAAACTAGTCCGGTCTAATGGTTTTTTTTTTTAAATAAAAGGCTTTTCTAATGACTCGAAACAATAAAAGGCTTTCCAAATGGGTTGAAAACATTAGAAAAAAAAAATTAAGAAAACAAACACAAATGTATAAGGTGCATTATTCCACCATCTCTATTTATATGCACACAAAGAGTCTTTTGACTTTCCACCTCTATGGTCTGTAGGCCCGGTCAATTTTACAAAGTGGTGTATTAGATAGAATTTAAAAAGATGCCTTTTGTGGCTTTGAGGGCAAAAGTGGAGGTGTTGGCACATGGAAGAGAGAGGGAGACAGGAGGAAAGAGCAAGAGAGTGATTTTATGATTTTGAGGGAAAAGCGGATAGCACGTGGAGAGAGAGAGAGAGAGAGAGAGGAAAGACATCAGAACAACTCCCTTGCTTTGTAGTTGAAATGCGCCGTCTACAATACTAGGAGCATGGAAGTGTTCAAGGGAAAGAAGAGGAGATATGCGCACGGTGAGGCGATGGGTTGTAGCCTGCCATGCAACTTAATGACAAGCATGGCGGCGCAATGCAAGAGTTGGGAGTGAATAGAAGCAGGCCTGATGTATCAAAGGAAGAAGAAAGGCATGCGTGCAGGCAAGTGCAAAGGCAGAGCCGCATCAATGAAGCTCATGGGGCTATGCCAGACGCAACAAGGAGGACCAAGGAGCTTTCATGAGGAGCATCACCTGGCGATGCCTTGCACTCTCTTTTGCTCTCTCAAATGAGCGCATGGAGAGCTCTCTCTCTCTCTCTCTCTCTCTCTCTCTCTCTCTCTCTCTCTCTCCTCTCTCTCTCTCTCTCTCTCTCTCTCTCTCTCTCTCTCTCATGCATTGAAATCCATTCCACGCCACGCTGAACTGGTCCACGCATTGTGTTCCTCACTCCAGCACAGACAGTTGGCCGTCCCAAGCTGCAGTGCGACCCGTTTTTTCCATCTGGCCAAACCTTCTGCATTTTTCTTTCCTTTCAAAAAGAAGTCATCTACTCTGATTCGCTTCAATCAACCCAAAAACAAAATTTAGACACACCTACCTACTTGCTCCACATCACTTCATTAGGTGGAACCTATGACAAATTCCACCCAAATTTACACTCGTTGGATGCATGGTGCAAGGATAAATTATCGATACATCACAAGAAAACTTGATCTCGCAACACCAAGGTTCAGATGAGACCCTCTATGCTGTTGGAATTAGGGTTGCAGAGAAACACACACAGCTTGGAGAAGACGAAGGAAGCTCAAGGTACACAATAGAGAGTGTATTCCTTAGTGTGCAATGGAAAGATAGATAGCCCTAGAGTGATGGGCGTATATACAATGCACGGGGGAAAAAACCTCCTAAAGAGGGAAAAAATGCCCCGGCGGTCCTAGTGTGTTCACACACATCACTACCACATGTATATGGTAACAAATCCCCCCTGGAGTGATGCGGTGAACGAGAGCTGGCACATGAGTAAAGGGAAGTGCCATGCCCTGAGGACAGGATCAGTCCACAAAGGGGAGTAAGCCCAAAGCTTTGCGGAAAGCTTCAAGCTTCTCACGAGACAATGCCTTTGTGAAAAGATCTGCAAGGTTGTCCTGTGTTGGCACATAAGCCAAGCTGATCTCTCCTGCTGAGAGCCTCTCCCTGACATAGTGGTAATGCACCTCAATGTGCTTTGTGCGAGCATGAAAAACTGGGTTCCTCGCAACTGCCAATGCGCTCTGACTGTCAGTGTAGATAGTGTTGGCAGTGTCCTGTCCAACACCCAAGTCAGCCATAAGGCGTCTGAGCCATACACACTCAACCGTAGCTGTGAAGACTGCCCTGTACTCAGCCTCACAACTCGAAGTGGCCACAGTAGGTTGCTTCTTGCTCAACCATGATATACATGAACTGCCAAGCATGAAACAAAAACCACTTGTGGACACTCGCGTGTCAAAACAACCAGCCCAATCTGAGTCCGAAAAAGCATGTAAGTCTGGCGGCAATGATCCCCCCTTGGGATAAAACAAGCCAAGATGTAAAGTGCCACTAAGGTAGCGGAAAATCCTCTTGACAGCCTGCCAATGCTTAGACCCTGGGCTATGCATAAATCTGCTGACCTGCGAGACTGCAAACTGAATATCTGGCCTCGTGTTGCATACATAAATGAGGCAGCCAACAGCAGTTTGGTAAAGAGTGACATCAGCAGGATCGCCAGCATCATGTAGACTCAACTTCAAACCTGTTTCCATGGGAGTGGCAATAGGTTTGCAATCCTCAAGTCCAAACTTACATAGCAATGTCTCTATGTAACTTTTCTGACACAAGGCAATACCACCATCACACTGCTTAAACTGTATACCCAAGTAATGATGCAACAGCCCCAAATCTTTCATCTTGAAAGTAGCATTCAAATCAGCCTTAAATTCAGCAATATGTCTCTCATTTGGTCCAGTGATCAGCAAATCATCAACATAAAGAACCACAATGAGAAATACATCATCCTCACGCTTTACATACAATGTGCTTTCTGTTGGACTGTTACGAAAGCCTCGTTTAACCAAATGAGTGTCAGCTTTCTCATACCAAGCACGAGGAGATTGCTTCAACCCATACAAAGCCTTCTTACATTTGCACACTTTGTCCTCTTGTCCTTTTATGACAAAACCGCGAGGCTGCGTTACATAAACTTCCTCAAATATGTCACCATTCAAGAAAGCAGTAACAATGTCTGATTGATGTACATCCCAACCAAAATGAGCTGCCAATGCACATAGAAAACGCACAGTAGTCATACGACAAGTGGGAGCAAAAGTCTCTTCATAATCTATGCCTTTTTGTTGTGCATAACCCTTTGCAACAAGTCGAGCCTTATGGCGATCAATCTCACCATCCGGCTTGCGTTTCAACTTGTAAACCCACTTGGTACCAATGGCCTTTTTGCCAGGAGGCAAATCACATAAAGTCCATGTGTCATTCTCTATAAGTGCATCATATTCTGATTTCATGGCAGCAATCCAATTTTCTGAATTCTGTGCTTCATCAAAAGACAGAGGCTCCTCAACATCATGTAAACTAGACACAGCCAAAGCATAACAATCTGATGCATAAGATGCATGGCGAGAGCCTGAACGAGTACGACTAGATAAAGGTGCATCCAATTTACTATCACGCAAAGTGTGCACCAGCCATTTTGGCATACCTCTAGCCTGCTCATTTTCAGCCCTTTCCTCATCAAGTACATCATGTACATCTGCATCAGTAATAGGCTGTTCTAAAACATTTTCAGAAACCCCCATAGGCTGTACATTTGCCTCATTGGAACTTACATTCGTATTTCCACCACTGAAAAGAGGCAACAAAGTGTCATAAATGTCCTGTGAGCTTACATTACTGTCTCTAGTACATGACAGCAAGGGTTGAACAGAATCTTCCACAAACACTACATCCCGTGAAACCAAAATACGTTTTGTTTGCGGATGATACAACCTGTAACCTTTGCTTTCAGCACTATAACCAACAAAAATACATTTGACAGCCTTATCATCCAATTTTCTGCGCTGCACTTGTGGCACCAAAGCATATGCCAAACAGCCAAAAACACGCATGTGCTCAATAGAAGGTTTTCTATCATGCCATGCTTCATATGGAGTAATAGACTGCAAAGCTTTCGTAGGACACCTGTTAAGTACATAAGTGGCACACATGATGGCCTCAAGCCAAAAAGAATGCGGCAAAGCTTGACTTTTGACCATACATCGTGCCATTTCCGTTAGTGACCTGTTTTTCCTCTCAGCAACACCATTTTGCTGAGGTGTATAAGGCACTGTACATTGGTGTTTTATCCCACGACTAGCCAGAAATGCATTAAATTCATGAGACATATACTCCCCCCCTCGATCGGAACGGAGGGTGCCCATAGTACATTTTGAGACATTTTCAGCCATAGCCAAAAATTGTTTGAAGCACATAAAAACTTCGGACTTTGCTTTAAGCGGAAATACCCATGCATGCCTGGAGTAATCATCAATGAAAGTCACGAAGTACAGGTAATTGCCCAAGGACGGAGTTTGCATGGGCCCACAAACGTCACTATGCACAAGCTGCAACCTGCATGTGGCCCTAACTGAACCATCCTTTGGAAACTTAGAACGCTGCATTTTACCCAGAATACAGCCTTCACAAACATGTTTGACAGGTGCTTCAAGAGGCGGCAAAGAAGCAACCATATCAGATTTCTGCAAACGCAGCAAACTGGCAAAATTCAGATGACCAAAACGTGCATGCCAAAGTTTTGCATCTGAAATAGCCCTTGAATCTGCAACAGAATTTGCAAAATTTTGTCCACACTTGTCATACAAAGTGAGCTTATACAGCCCACGGCACAAAAGCCCAGATGCAACAATTTCATCACCAAAACTGAGATCATGAACTGTACATCTGTCATCCACAAATTTGACTACAAGTCCAAGTCTACTAGCAAGTGCGGATACAGACAAGAGATTCTTCTTGATCCCAGGTACATAAAGTGCATCAACAAGTGTGAAGGAACTGCCATTAGCAGCAGTGAGCACAATCTTTCCAACTCCCTGAACTGGATAAGAGGCGTTGTTGGCACAAGTGACTGAATTCCCATGAGGGACAGACTCGAGAGAGGTAAACAATTCACGATGTGAGGTAATGTGCTTTGTAGCACCACTGTCGAAATACCACACATGTGAATCTGCAGCAACTGACAAGCATGCATCATGGACAGTAGGATTGTAAGTGCACTCTGCGCTAAAAGCCCATTCTGCATCAACATCAGCATCACAATCTCCTTTCACAAAAGACTCAACAATGGCTGCATTTGTAGTGGAACCAACATTTGCAGTGGAAACACCCTCTTTCTTCTTAGCCTCTTTGGCCTTCAACTTAGGACACGACTTGATCAAGTGATCATTGGCTTTACAATAATGGCAACGCATCTTCTTTTTGCCCTTATCACCAGAATTGCCAGACGAAGTGCTACCAGCAGAAGCATTAGGAACAGAATTTTTGCCACTCGCAGCAGAACCATAAGAAGTGGCTGCATTACTGTTACCACCCTTTCTTTGAGAAGCAATAAAAGCCTGTTCAACTGCACGCTGCCTAGTCCTGTTTTTTCTAGAAAGTGACTCTTGCAACAGCAATGTGCATAATGCATCAAACTTGACAACTTCAGGATTTCCTTGGGTCATCAGTCTCCAAGTACTAGCAAAAGTCTGGTAGGAATCTGGTAAGGCATCAAGAACAGTCTGCACAAGGGAACTGTCAGAAATGACTTCACCTGCAGAAATGAGTTGCTCATTGATATCCTTGACACTAGCAAGGAAAGTGTCCATATCATCTTCCTCATGCATAATCTTCGACTCTAGCTCTTTACGCAGCAAAGCAATTTTAGCCTCATTGCGGCTTGCATAAAGATCTGCTAGAATATCCCAAGCCTGTTTTGCAGATTTTGCTGAACGGATGTGAGGAATAATGGTGCGCTTCACAGACAACGCAATCAATGCATGAGCCTGCGCATCCTTAACATCCCAACGAGCTTGTTCTGCTGTAGGCAAAACAACTCTAACAGCTGCAATCCTTGCAGCAAGACCTGCAACATCCTCAATATCGCCTACATCTTCAGAACCAGGACGTACATCAATGCCCTGCACAATGTTCCAGACACCTTTTGACACAAGAACATGTTGCATCATATAAGCCCACATAGGGTAGTTGTCCCCATCCAACCTGTCCTCAGCAGCAAACATCTTGAACACATCTGTGTTGTTGTTGTCAGCCATGGTAAATGCTGCACCTGATGTGAAAACTGCCCGAAAATAGGAGAAATGGAGCGGGAACAACTTGTGCTATATAGCACAAACCGTAGAAGACTATAAGGAACCTGTTATGCAGAAAACGGCACTGACAGAAAATCTGCACAAAATGACGAAATAACCTGTGCAGTACTGCCCGTAGTGGAAACGGAGGCCGAAATGAGCCCAAATCAAAATTCTGAGCCCAAATCAAATCTCCCAAAAAATTTGTCGACCTGCGAACGCTTGCCAAAGCTCACTGAAATCGGAGAAAGTGAGCAGGCGTGTGCTGGAGCAGCTGGCGACTAAGCCCGGGAGGACGTGACCTGCTCTGATACCAATTGTTGGAATTAGGGTTGCAGAGAAACACACACAGCTTGGAGAAGACGAAGGAAGCTCAAGGTACACAATAGAGAGTGTATTCCTTAGTGTGCAATGGAAAGATAGATAGCCCTAGAGTGATGGGCGTATATACAATGCACGGGGGAAAAAACCTCCTAAAGAGGGAAAAAATGCCCCTGCGGTCCTAGTGTGTTCACACACATCACTACCACATGTATATGGTAACATATGCTGACCACTCCACCTCGAGAAGGTGCATGCCATGCATTGTGACGCCTTGCATTAAAAAAAAACACGTAGCACTGAATTTCTTTCCATAGGAACTGGTTTCTCCATCTACACCCGCCACCTATGTGGACCTTATCTACAAGGCGGCCACCTACCCTACGACAACCCTCCACCCCTCTCTTCTCCTTTCTTTGACTTTCACTCACAAAGCTTCATAGCATCTTGTTGGATTCCCCTCAAAAAATTGTTCCATGAGAATGGTGCCACCATAGACCTCCATATGAGACCCTCCTTTGTAATATCTAGCTTGTTTATCTTACAGCCTCCCTATTGTACACTCACACATACGGTTAATCATAATGAATACCCCCCGATGCATGGTGAGTTTAAGAGAGATTCACCATCAATAATGAGATGATGTGATCATCACTAAGATGTATAGTAGTGCGATGGTTGTTGTGAGTGCACAAATGCGGTGCGTGTGCGGAGTGAGAAGGGGGGAGAGAGAGAGAGAGTACACAGGATGTGGGTGGAACTCCCAAATCTCACTGTATAAGCACAATGTGAGAATGAGTGAGAGCTCCTTATTCTTTTTATGTATAAAGAATAAGGAGATAAATGTGGGCGATCGAACACTGGCCGATAGACACGAGCAAAGCACAGTGAGGCACACCACCTTTACCTAGCATTCTCCCACTAAAGACTGTGTGCCGATAAGTGACGAGAAGACTAGCCTACAACTAGTATATACAAGAGGTGAGAGAAGACGGCTCTCAACCTATGTCCACAGGCTCACTCTATAACCTCTCTAGTGTAGATGCAACATGCATACCACTAGGGCTAGAGCTACCATGACACTCCTGATGCACGTATGAGTGACGACCTGCATGGCTCCACAATGCACAATGCTAGTGTTAGTCATCGCACGACTGACAACTCCCACTGCAACTACATCAACCGCATAAGCAAGATCAAGTCTTGAGACCAAAAGGTCAGACATGAGAGACCCAAAAGCCGACGAAACATGCACTATGTGTGCCAACCTATCTCTGTCAGCAACCTCAGTGCCATATGCATCCTCGTTCAAGAACCACTAGACTATGCATCACCATGTCAGCATCATCTGGCAAAGGCATATCTGCTGGAATGACTACAAAGCCAAAAAATCAGCACCACTGCAATCACACACAGCTATCTAAAGGACATTGACGTATTAGACGCATCATAGAACAATGCATCGATCTCTGTCTCACAACTGATGTCACCTCGACTGATGACTAACAAAGCTGTGCATCCCCAGAGATACCATTGTCTGCGTGAACGTCACCACAAGACAAATGCACAACATGCTCTCCATGCAGCACATGCGCAAAAGAGACATGCATTATCTCTAGCTCCAAACATGGCTGCAAATACACAGAGACTACACCGCCTCGTGTGTCAGAAATATGCAAAGGGTATACCATACCACTCCTAGCACCTCTAGCTATCACAAGTGATTCCCTATGCATCTAGAAAGACTGCTTCCTAAGCATTACCTGACAACCAAAAGCTGTCAATTGTCTCACTGAGATCAAGCTCTATCTTAGCTGAGGAACATAGCTCACATGACGTAGCATGTATGATGCACCAGTGGGCAAAGACAAACAAATGTCTCTTGCACCCTCTATGCCAAATGCTGAACCATTAGCAAGTCGCACACAACCAAGTCTCCCATTAGAAAAAGTGCTAAACCACTCACAACATGGTGTGACGTGGAAAGCAGCATCGCTATCTAGTACCTACTGTGGAGAAAGTGTGCAAACCATAGACAAGTCTGCAAGAGGTACACTCGAGCAAGCATGACATCATCATCACTGGCATACACTACCATTGGAATTTCCTCTGTAACTTGTGTCAAAGTCGTATCTGTATGAAGCATACATCTCCAATGTTGTCTCATATGTCTGAAACAACAGCGCATAATGTGCCCTGTGTGACCACAATGCCAATAACGCAAGTATCGACAAGAACAAGACTGTTGTGTCTCACTGTCACACATATCTGTAACCATAAGTGAATGGCTAAGAACCAAAGTATGGCGAGGAGAAAAATCTGACAGAATCTCCCCTGTAAACTGAGAAAAACCTCAAGTACAATCTTAACCATAAACCATGCCGAACTGGCAACAAAGTGGGTGACCACTAAACCATCAGAGAGCAAACTACGAATACGCATAAACCATGGTGAGAAATCTTGGGAAAAATCCGGCGTAGTTTCCCCTGGAAACTGAGCAAAAACTCAAAAAATCTCACCAAATACGCATGACAATAGACATTGTCTCAGTAGAAAAATACACAAATGGTCTACATGCAATGCCAAAAGCCTGGCAAACTAGCTCACTCCTGATCGAGTAGCTCTATGGATGTGCACCTGTCCAAAAACACTGCAAACCTGTAAACCTGCTACCTACAAGCTATGGATAGCTCAAACTTTATCCGCATAATGCATACATAGCATGAAACTGCACAAAACCGTGCTAAAAAGGCTCTTTGAATGCCCCACACAGTTAAACAATGCGCATGAAACCGCATCCGGATCTGTAATGATTCGAAAGTCACATCCCAATGTATCACTTGCATATGCAAAAACAAGGTGAATTCTCTCTCAAATAGAACCACAGTGTGATATACATAGCCAAAAATGCAAAGTGCATCACTCTCAAATAAAATCAATATGTTGAGATTGTTGACAAGCTGCTGCAAAAACTTTAGCACTCAAAATTTCAAAATCTTGATATGACCAACACGTCCAAAACGTTCCAAAACCTCATGTTAGACTCATGTATTCGAGTCCAAGTATGAGAGATATGCCAGAAACCTCCGTTTTTGGCCCAAAAATGCAGCATAAACTTCTTGTTGTTGCACCTGTTGTAATTCAAAGCAGAATTTAAAAAAATGGACATCACCAGCGTGACCGAAATGTGCCAAAACTTGAACCTAAACTCTTGGATCATATCTATCCATCCGACTCTGTGTAACGGAGATATGCAAAAAACACTGTTTCGGGAGCCAAAAACAACAAAAACGAGTTGCAGCACTTCTTGTTCTTGCTCTTTTTCTGCAAAATTTAGCAATGGCTTGCTACACAAGCTCTACACAAGGTGAATATATATGCCTAAGCTGAGATCTGACACCGTCGAGCCGTATCCACCTTTGCCGAGCTCAAGCCGCCATAGCCGAGCTTCCTCGCTTTCATCTCGTCGGGAAGCCGTCACACGCATCACCAAAGCTCTGATACCAATTGTGAGTGCACAAATGCAGTGCATGTGCAGAGAGTGAGAAGGAGAGAGAGAGAGAGAGAGAGAGAGAGAGTACACGTGATGTGTGTGGAGCTCCCAAATCTCACTATATGAGCACAATGTGAGAATGAGTGAGCTCCTTATTCTTTGTACGTATAAAGAATAAGGAGATAAATGTGGGCGGCCGGACACTGGCCAACAGACACGGGCAAAGCATGGTGAGATACACTACCTTTACTTTATAGTTGTCAAGGGATGATAATAAGGTGTTGAGAAAATTATGAGGCCGATCGTAACCCTATGCATGGTCTTGTCGTTGTTCATTGATCGCCTTCTGGAAGGTTGTCTTGATCTTGCTTCTAAGAAGCTTGCTTTGTTTGGCATAGCCCTGGAGTATTAAGTATGGAGCCTAATTTACCCTTGTAATTTTCTATGGTAAAAGCGGACATTTGTAAGGCCCCCATTATGAGGAGAAGCCATCGTGCGTGAAGGAAAATCACTCACCGGAAACCAAAATTTTCACGGACAAGAATCAGGGGCAACTTTAGAGGCCAGACTTTTCTTTTTTGCCAGAATATTATGGCCGGACGGCGGCCGAAAAGTGGTCGGAAAACAACCGGTTGGTTGGCCGGTGGCCGGTAGTCAATGGCCGATGGCCCGTGGTCGGAAGTCAATGGCCGGTGGCCGGTGGTCGGAAGTCAATGGCCGGTGGCCGGTGGCCGAATTCAATGGCCGGTGGCCGAATTCAAAAGCGGACTTGTCTTCTCAAGGGCAGCCACACATGGGCGGATTGGAGGGTCCGATTTGGACTTATTCGCACAAGGGCGGCTACACATGGCTGTCTCTCATAAGAGAGGGCAGCCCTTTTGGCCTATAAAAAGAGGCCATTTCTACACACATTTCAGAGTGTGAAGTTGATGCAACAAGGTGAGTGTGAGGTGGTGAGAGTGAAGCAAGGCGGGAGCTCTATTAAGGGTTTAATCCCTTTGTAAACTACTTCTTCTTTTGAAGTGCTAAAGCCATTGAGTGGCTGCTTTCCCGTGGACGTAGCCCACATTGGGTGAACCACGTATATTGTGTGTACTCTCTCTCTCTCTCTCTACTCTATAATCTCTTGTCTGTGAAATCTATCTCTCTCCATTAAGTAATTTACTCAAAAATCTATTTAGCTACGTCTTATTTTCTAACATGGAGATCAAACCAAAGACAACAAGGAATGTAGTCACTCAAATCAAAAGTTGCCAACATGTGTACCTAGTCGAGGACTACATCGACAAAATTGAACTGGGAGGCAAGCTTATTGCCGAGGATCATGCGAGAAACGATGTTGGAAAAGATGAAGTAAAGCAGGTCTGAGAGTGGGCTAGGATAGAGGACAAGAGGTGTGGCAATTCCTGGGTGGAGATGGGGTGGGTGTTACAAAGTTGGTAGACAAAAGTGTGGTAAGGGCCGGTTTGTGAATTGAGGATGCTATGGTGGCAGTTGAGATTAAGATCGAGTGTGGTGGAGAAGCGGCCAAAGAAGATCATGGGTTTATAAAATAAGGCGGGCGGCCTACGAGGACGAGGCCACAACAGCTGGCATAGAGCCAAAGCGCAAGAAGAAGAGGGGCCCATATCTCTAGTCAACTTATGTAAAGTTTGATGTTGGATTCAGTCCTGCAGGCCCTGGTGGCAGCTTCAGCGCAGCTGATCTCCTCACTATAATAATAGATTGCAATACACACACTGTGACTGCAGGTAGTAGCAACACTCTTATCTGCATGCACCAGCTCGTGGTCACCATTGTCATCTTTGGGTCCAGCATCTTGACAGCAGTAACTCCTCGTCTGTAAGTGACACTGAAGAAGTAGATGGATCAACGATGGAGGTTTAATCCATCGTTGATTAAACCTCATGGGACAAAAGGGTTAGGGGTTCCACCTGCATTGTGGTAGCCCTTTGAACCCCCCACCTCCACCTCCAAGAGTTGCCTAGTGCGACACGTTGAAAGCTTTGTGACTCTAGTCGTATAAAAGTCTTGACCACCCTGTTGCGGAGATCCGACGGCCCCAATTATTCGCATCCTGCCGATAAATTGCCCGTCATTAATCCCTCATTGTTAACCCCGTGTCACTTATAAACGAGGGCAACCACTCTCCTCACCACAGCACGTGGCTACACATTGCTAGTGCACGCAATAGCAACCGCTCAAGCTAGCCATAGTCCTCTCTCTCTCTACGCACAATGATCTCCAATCCCCCTTAATTGTACTCTTCTAGTGATTTGCGTGCACGACTCTTTTGAGCCACCGGAGACACACACACACACCGCGTGACCACGTCCATCTTTTCTTGGGAATGGACAAGCCTACATTACACACCCACAGGCCACCACCCAAGTAAAATCATTATCTTAAGAAGGTGAAGGTTCACACTAACATCCTAAAACATTAAAAGAGCATGGGATTGACGGATATGAAATGAAGGGACTCATTTGAAAACTAAAAACGAGTGATAAAATCACGAGGCCTGCCACTGAAAAGGGCACATCAATCTAAGCATGGCTTTTGAGTCGTATTAAGCTTTGCCAAAGAGCTTCGAATGCCAATCTTCCAGGTTGATGCTGGCATTGTGGTCTTTCATGATGATCTTTTCTGTCAGGCAGAGCTAGTTGAGACAATGCCTCTCTAACAAGATTGGAAGAAAAGAACTTTGCCAGATCACTAAGTGCCAAGTGACATTGATTGATAGGCTATACCCAATGGCTCACTTCCGAGCATTCCACACTTCACTATGGCCTTATCTAGGCCAAAAATAGGTACTAAAAGTCCATATACAGGATGCTTGGGAGGAAGGATTTCTGTGATCTTCATTCTCTTTTGTGGTTTCCAAGGAGTTGACAGCAAATGCGAACCTGCACAAAGATTTTTGAGATGATTTATGGTGCAAACGGTTGCTTCCTAAGACCACCTCGGAGGGCAAGAAAGGTTGGCCACTAAGTATGTGCCCATCAACATAGCAAGGGCCCTCTCTAAAGAGGTGTTAGCCTTGTCCATAGAGGGGTGAACCGTGCCCCTCATCTTTACACACCGTGCCACTACACGCGCAATGTTGTGAACTGCATCCAGGTTTGGGGGGGCCTCGAGCGTCAGATCCAATACACATTGCATTTGCCCTTGCTTAATGAGAGGATTTGCCCACTCAAAAATGTTTCCCTCATCATACTCCATGTCAATAGCTTTGCAACCGCTCATAATCTCCAAGAGCAGGACTCCAAAACTGTACGCATCATGGTTGGTTGTCAAGTAGTGGAGCCTATAATACTTCGGATCTGCGTAGCCCAAAGTGTCTGTTGGAAGCTCCAACAACGATGAGTCATTGTCCATGGGAACCAAAAAAGATAAGCCAAATTCTGAAACTCTTGCATTCCACTCATCATCAAACAGAATGTTTGATGACTTTTATGTCCTTGTGAAACTCTGGAGGGCAGACATAACCATGCAAGTGTTCCAATCCACGGGTTGCTTGAACCACAATAGTTACCCGTCTCACCCACCCAAGGTGATGGTTGTTGCCATGAAGCTACTCGTGCGAAGTCCCATTGGCCAACTAACTCATGAAGATCAAGCTCACTGCAGAACTCGTTTGAGTTTTTCTGTTATTGATTGGGCATGGGCACTGCTGCAGCTAAGGCTGAGTTTGCGGAGACAAATCACTCAAGAATGCCACCGGACATGCAAAGCTAGCTTGAGCAACTTGAGGGTTAAATATATATCCACAGGTATCCATATTGCAAGATTAGAAGGTTCCTACACCGAACGAAGCTTGCTCATGTTGGGAAACTTAGAGAAAACCATGGTGAACTTCCCGATTTTCTCCAACTTTCCCTTTCTGCCGGGCCGTAAAATCATGCTTCCATTGTAAGCAGTGAAAACTTCTATTCAATCATACAATGTCCCTGGGCTGGAATAATAGCATCCTTCCCTCCATAGTTGAAGATGCACTGTAGCTGATTGATCTGCAACGAGACAAACTGACGTCATCAAAACATTGTCGCCTCTCACCGTCATACCCTTTTCAAATATAATAAAAAAAAGTGTTGATGTTGTTGAAGGTGGTCGGACGCATATCCTTGATCATGACATTACTAGGAGCAGTCGATTGTTGTGGCTACAACTCAGAAGGCGCCATTTACATCACAGATTTACAAAAACGCAGTGTGACCTTCGGTTTTGTATCTACTACGAGGATAGGCTCATGATGAAAATCAAATGGGAATGGCCAGTAGACCTGCAGAGATGGCGAGCAAGGAGGGTGCCCAACGATGTCAGCAAGCAGAGTAAAGAACGTGGAAAGAGGGCATAAGAGAAGTAAGAAAACCTCAATTTTGATGGCAGCCGGAGATAAGCATGGAGATGGCCAGGACGATGAGGTTGAGGGCGATGAGGGGGGGACGCAGGTAGTTCATGGCATGGACAAGGCCAATGATCTGGGGCCTTGAGGGCTTGATGCCGCCCATGTGGTTGAAGCCCCAACCACCTGGCTCTACACCATCGTCCTCCAATTTTTTTGACCTCCAACCCTTGCAATCCCTCGTTTATAAGTGACACGGGGTGTCACTCGAGGGATCGACAGCGGGGAGCACGATCGGCAGGGCGAGGGGCTTTAGGCAATGGGCGCAGAATGACTGCAGCAGCAAGCCAGTAGTGTGATGTGTCTTGCGATGCCGCCGACGGCTACATCTTGCAACATTCAATGGCGGTGCACCGTGCTTGCATGTAGGCAGTGGGGACAAGAGATTGTGCGGCTTGATGCCAGATGGGAGTGGGTGTTGTCGTCAACTCTCTCTCTCTCTCTCTCTCTCTCTCTCTCTCTTTAATGACAGTAGGACCTCGCAGGAATTGTAACTATTTTTACTTGCAATTGTACCCCCATCATCACATCCTTCGTCTCTGGGATTCTTTCCTCTCCAGTAAACAAGCCCACCTCCTCCTCGACTTCCTGGATGGTAGATAGGATATGGAAGCTGAACTTGGCAATGTTGACACTCTTGAGGGCGAAAATGCGATGGGTGAGCTTGCGCTGCACCTGGTAAACCTTTCCGAATCGGCCCTCTGTAACCTGCCGCAAGATTGGTGAAGTCGTTAATGCTGTTGTTCATTCGATGATCTCATAATACCCTAAAAGAAATATTTTGAAGCTGGTAGGCGGGTCACCTGCTGCTGCTAAGCTGTTAACGAAGACGTATGCAGCGAAAGCCTCACAAGGCCCGGTGTTTGAAACAGCGAAGGGTCACCTGCAATTAAAAAGAGCCAGACCATGTATGCAAATTTGTGTGCATAAGAATGCTCAAGGGTAAGCAGTAGATCATTTTCATTTCTTAAATGGAGTATTCCGGCTCTGTTTACGAGTGAATAGTCTTACCCTCAAGCAGAAGGAGATCATGCATACACATCAAACTCTTTTGCGTGAGCGGGTGCATCACTAGAATCTAATATGGTAACACCAAGTGGTGGTGCTAAATATACCAGATGTGGCTTCGAAGGTGGCTCCACAAAAGCATTTTGCTTTGCATAGTGGTGATACCCTCAAAAGGGACAAGACCGAGCGCAGCTACCCTTGAAGGGAAGTATGCTCCAAGACTTTTTCCATGATTGAGCTCTTTCAAATGGAAGAATGGGACTATGAATCTATAGCGCCAATTCATTGTAGATCTAAACGTCCACTATATGTGGTTCTCGATGCAGAGGTTATCACAAGAAATTAATGGTGAGAAGACAACTGGCCTCAGGCATCTATAAATGAGGACCCCATCATTTTTAACACCCATGGTAGTAATCTGTGGTAGGCATAGGTTAAAAGATGGCATTTACGGCCTGAGACAGAACCCTTCACTGGGCGCCTGACAATGACTGGTTTCTTTATGGTTTGTGGGATTCATTTTCTGAAGGGAGTCAAACTTCTAGATCAAACCAACAACTTCTTAGGGTTCTCTTATTGTTCATATCTTTGTAAGCTCTTTCAGAAGAGGAGAGGGAGAGGAGAGCTGCATCAACACAAGGCCATGGTGAGCTGCAACGTCACTTGCTCTGCCTCCTTACACACGCACCATTTGGAAGAGGGGGAGAGAAGGCTTGCAATGGCAGTCCCTCGACGCTCTTCCCGCGCGCCCTCTGGAGCATACATGGAGAACCTTTGTAGTACCATGGTGTAACTACCTCTGTAGCCCCCAATCATGCAATTTTTGAAATCGCATGACGTGGCACCCAACCCCGTCATCATCCCCCGCCCCGTCAACCCCACCTCGTCCATTGTGGCATGCCTCATCACCCCGCCACGTCGGCACTTTGCAACCCCCGACGAGCCCGGGTTTACGTCTTGCATCGGGCAACCCCGCCCCCGCGTCACCATGCGACTCGCCACGCGTCCAACCGAGATGCCCTCGCTCCTCGTGTCCCACTTGCGCACCATCGATGCCATCAAACGGGCTTGTCACCATCCAAGGCAAATAGTCCTGAGGCTGGACTACTAGCATTGTCAAGTACCCCATAAATTTCAAGGGCCCTTTTTACCGGCTGGTGCAAGTCTTATGTTCATGCTTTTCCACTTTCCGCTAGTTAACTTGATGAGCCTATCTCAAATGTAGAGGACTCCCTTCTCCCTTCCTACTATAGGGCCCTTCAAAATGAAGGGTTTTATGAGGGAGCCCTCTTAGACATTTACAAACAACGCCATTTTCTTTGGTTTATGCATGGAGAAATATGCATGCAAGTGTTCTCGATTTGAAACGGTGCGATTTTAAATGAATATAGCATTGGCTAATTATTTTTTATCTTTTGTAAGCCTTGAATGATTTTGCCTTATTTATGCTAAATATGATTCTTGTAAGTTCATATCAATCACAATTTTTAGGGTGTAAGAAAATTGACTTAGCATAAAAATTATATTTTATTGCTCTCATGGATTATCCAAGAAAGCAAGGAAACTATTGTTGTGAATTGGAAAAAGCAAGAATTCAGACCACTGAAATAGGGTAGCTCTCGCCGTAGGATATTATGATGTATCCGAGGTTGTGGGTTCTTATGATATTTTTTTGGCCATGGCTCAATTTGAGCATGGTGCTAATGTAATGGGTCCTTCTTATTAATACAATCTTTTACATAACGTGAGATTTGCAACAAAAAAAGAAAGTATCTTTTATTGCTAGAGTAGATCTTTAATCTCATATCGTTGATGCTCTTTTACCAATGATAAGAATTTAGCTATTATATCGTAAGATTGCTTTTATCATACGATAAAAAATCTACAATTTTTTTCACATTTAATATAGTGTTACTTTTTGGAGGCACCGCCCCTCTCTCTCTCTCTCTCTCTCTCTCTCTCTCTCTCTCTCTCTCTCGCGTCATCGGGTTGCGAGTGTGCACTAGCTGAAGGTTTGTAGGAGAGAGTGCCACGTGTCTTTTGTGTTCTTTTTTTTTTTTTTTTTTGGGGGGGGGGGGGGGGGGAGGGGAGGGATGATCCTTCCCCCATTATAGATTGTATAGATAAGGCCCGCATTAACCATTAAGCAAGAAGATGGAAGACACCCTTCCATTTTCAAGCCTACATGTAATCCCAACAAAAAATAGGAAAAAGTAAGATGGTCTAGACCTAATACGTATGCACATCCATGTAAGAGAAAGAAGAGTGCATCGATAAAACCAATTCTTCACAAGACCTTCAATGGTGCTTCCTCAAATTGATGAAGAAAATAAGGTGTTGACAAATAGCTGAAAAAATCCCCTTTGTGGAAGGGTTTGGCACTTTCCAATACATGGGTGCCGCATCAATCCCGAGCAGGAGGAGGTTACCATGTTATGGTAGTGATGTGTGTGAACACACTTGGGATCACTGGGGCACTTTTTGCCTCAAGGGGAGGCTTGTTTCCCTAGCTTGTATGTCCGCCCATCATTGCAAGGCAAGCCTTTTATTTATATTAGCAAAATTCATAATACTACTTCCTATGGTGTGTAATATTGAGCTTCTCCTTCTTCTTCTCCATCTTTGTGTGCATTCTTGCAACCATAATCCAACGAGTGTTGCTTGCATACTAAGGAGATAATATGAACTAGAGGCGAAGTCTAGTCTCCCTGGAGCAGTGCAAATCTCTCTTCCCCTTTGTCATCTCCATTGTTGGCCTTCCTGAGGCCATGTTCTTAGGGCCCATTGGAATCAAGAGAGGGGATCATTCCATCCAAGAGGAGGCACTCATATCCAAGCAAACAACTAATGAAATGACAAGGCTTGCCCATGATAAAAGGCATGTCCATTGCGCGATGTACTATAACCTCAAATCCCAAAAAGAACTATCATGTTTCACCTCTCTAAAAAGGGAATTTTCATATTGAATTCGAATACACAAGCAAGAAGTTACTTGCATTCCTGTCTCATGAAGCAGCATTGTTTTTGTGTAGCCTAAAGTAACAAGGCGAGTGGGCTATAGATTTGAGATCCAAATTATTTTAGGAACCCTTTCCCATAAGGAGGTGAGTGATATCTGTTGTTCAATGCCATCTGAAAGGAAGGCATAGAACCCATTAGGGCTTTCCTAGGCAGCTCTGTTACATATTTCTCTGTGAAATGTTTGTTGTTTCTTATTAGGACTAAGTAGCTACTAATTGATGTTCCAAAGGTCTATACCTGAACATAATGCAACTCTATTCATAAATGCTCTCCCAACTTGAGACTCACCTCTTCCATAGAGCTTGGAACAGAAATCTAGTGTTTCATTTTACCATCAAGCATTCACAAGATCTTAAGACTAAGCACGCTAATAGACACCGCAAGGCACGTATGGTTGAGAATATAACATCCCTTGCAGCTTGCCCTTAACAACTTTCCTTCATGATGGTGGTTGCACCTCCAACGAGGTGCAAGGTCATAGGAGATTGGATTCTAATCTTGCACCATTATGCAGGTATGAAACTTTGTTCTGATCAAAGCCGATTTCCTTGGAATTAAGCAAGCCTTTACCCCAAGTCGAAAAAACAAATCTAGGGATGGCAGCGTCGTGCGTAGCTAGGGTTCTACACCTTTGTCCAAAATTTATGACTATTCAAAACTCACTACCAAACCCCATGTATTCCAAAATCATGAGAGCTGCAAAGGCCCAAATCAACAATATAGGGAAGACAGTAGGATACACTTCTGATGCATTAAACTGATGTGAGAGCATATGCCCAAATCTTTTAGCTCACTCAAGCCTCCCATTGATCATGTTACGAGTGGGAGGGGGATGATGAGAGGAACAAAGATAACGGAAGAAGAGAAAAGAGATCATCAAGAGTCCTTCCCACCAGCATCGTAAATCGTGGCTGTTCATGGTCCACTGCTACACTGGTCTTCTCTTGCAGCATCGCGATGCTGAAGCCACAGACCCATAAGGCCAGTGGACACCGTTTGAGCTATTATCATAAAGCTCTGAGAGGGGGAGCTTCAGCCCTAACATGCCGATCACCCTTGATACATTTCATAAAAAGCTAGATCCTCTCCACTATCTCCACATTTCTCCATGCGCCTCTCTCTCTCTCTCTCTCTCTCTCTCTCTCTCTCTCTCTCAAATGAACAGGGCCTGTTCCATTATTATATCGAAGCCAAATAACAAGATTCAATCAAAGACCCTCAAGATAAACAGGACAAAGCTGAGGGAGAGTGACAAGTAAATTTGGACGGCTGAGATAGGAAGATTCGCAATAGCACCACATAAACCTGCCTGGGTCATCTTCAGCCACCAAACAATATGTAGCACCCATAGCAAAGATCCATAATGACATTTGACAAACATACACCTGTGCATTTTTGTTGAGAGGTGCAAAAAAATGATATTGATCTCAAGGTAAACGGAAATAGATGAAAATGCATGACATCCATTTCCATTATCCATAATCGTGCTACCACACCATTCATTTCAAGGTGAAATTACACACAACTCTTCAAAGATATTGATGTACCTTTTTGTCAAAGGCAACAAATTATATACAGCCCCTAAGCCGAGCAAAGCTTTGCCCGGTAAAAGAACACATACATCGGCATCAAATACAGCAGGTCTTCAGTAGCCGCCTTGATGGACTCTGCAGCCAGCCTTGTTGTAAATATAGAGAAAATTCACTGAATTGCTGTCCCAGACATGCACCTCCCTCGGATTCAACTCATGACTGGCCTAAACATGTGGCTATTTTTGTTCCATCAAGAATGCGTAGATTGTGACTCCCCACACAAACCAACAGTAGCCTTTTGGTATTCAACCTCTAAATCAGGCCACCACCACTGATGTAAGCCATGAGGCCTTACAAGCTTCGCACACCTCTTACTCATAACATGCAGGTGTGCACATGGGATGAGATGGAATGCCTTGCAGTCCCCTACAAGATACTGCTGGATAGTCCCTCGCAAAGACACTGGTGCAGCCAGCTGTGCTAAAGAGCCAACACCAATTTGCTGCATGAAATCATGGCTATTAAAGTAGCTTATGTAAGATGAACAGACTGGATCCCGCACGTTGATGTAAAGATGAGGGTGCCAGACTTTTAAACAGAAAAACTCTTGAGAAAATGTCTGCCTCTTATCTGCGTCAAGAAGAAGGTATGATAAACCGGTTGCACAGGCCATCCCCGCAAGACTCAAGCCAAGCTTCCATCCACGACTCTTGATGGGTTCTATTGGTGGCGACGGATGGGGGGGGTTGAATAAATGAGTGTCCACAAGGGTACCTTCATATGCAAGAGTCTGTCCCGCCAGCAAAGCAATGGCAGCTCCTAGAGAGTGCCCAGCTATAGTAGCATTGTCCAAACCCACCTGTACAGTCCAAAACAAGAAAAAATGAATATTCAAAAAGTCATATCATGAAGAACTAGCAATGTTCTTAGCAAAAGCTTCTATATTCAAAAGCATCATATAAACTCATGGTAATTGTTCACAAAACAATGTAACCAGCATTTCTTCGTGTGGACTGAATACTAAAAACCCATTGCACGCCGAACTAGACTAAGGCACCCAAACAGATAAAAGCCCTGTACGCATGGGTGCACAAGTTTCCTCCCCCCCCCCCCCCCCAACCTCCGGGCAGTAATCAATGTACATCTGCTGCAAGGCAGATCATGACCAGCACTACCAGCCCATGTCCCTGCCAGCAGAACAGCAGGAGCAATCATACAGCAATATCCGACAGCTGATCGGCGAGTCCCAGAGAAAAGACCAGAATCTAAACATGAGAGCATGGGACAATGTGGCATCCGACTAAGACATCACCGAGTGAATTTATAATCCACACTCTGCTGTCGCAAGAGAATATGCTGTCCAACACTAGCTGCGCACTCAAAGAATGACATTGTCTGACCCCTGGTCTGCAGCTGAAGGCCAACACCATTCCCCGGCATCCCAGTATAACTCTGACAGCGGTCGGCTCTCCCACACCCTAAATGCTAAGAGTTGATACCATCAAACAAAGGAGCTGGGTCCACGACTTGGTGTTTCCCACTACTCGGAATCCAGAGAAAGGGATGGCTTAGGAAGAATGGTCACAAAAACAAGCCTTGTAAGAATGTCATTTGAGACTGAATCTGAGAATGTAGAGAATAAAATGCGACCAAAGCAAGTGTAATAGACTTGGACACTCCAAGCCGAAGATCTAATGCAACACACGTGAGAAAACTGAAAGAATTGAACAAAATTGAGAAAGAGACCACACGGCAGCGGAATTCCGTGCCCAGAGAGACTGGCCCCAAAGATTGGCGCCCCTTCTCAGTATTCTTTTTTTTTTCCAAGAAAAAGATCCTTCCATTAGTTAATAAAACTGCCCATAGGGCTACAAACCACCTCTACTAGAGAGGGGCTACATCAAAAGCATGGGGAGACTCTCCCAGTGAGTAAACAAAATATGTACAATGAGGCTAAATCACAAAATGGGGGGAGGAAAGAGCCACACAGGTGGCGGATAGTGCCATCTAGGCACATCCTGGACCATGGTGAGGAAGGGCCCTCGGCGCCAGAGTCGCAGGAAAGCCTCACTACGCTCCCGCATGCCGTTGGAGCTGCTTTGAAGTCTCTCGAATTGACCCCTGAGAGTATGGATCAACTCTAGCCAAAAGTCACGAACAGTCTCTGCCGGTGGGACAGGGCGAGCCTCGCAGATGCAGAAGCAACAAGCCCGCCAAATGAATCAAAGGACAGTCAAAAGAGGCTAATTCTACTATCTTAGATCTGCTGAAATGTTGTGTCAGATAATAAGGGCAAGTAGGAACAGTATCTACCTATGCTTAAGTATGCATACAACAATACGGTGCATACGTCAACAAGCAAGGCACTTTGAGATTGTTGAGGGTGGCAAAAAGGTTCCTCTCATTTTGCACACAAAGGACAAGATTTTTAGGCAAATCAATATGTAGAGAACATGGATGAAACGTATAAGAAGATCAAGCTTGCCTTGGAGAAGACTTGAGCAAAGCAGAGAAGGGTTGTTGATCGTCACCAACGTGAATTGTTGTTTTCACCTGGTGATTGGGTGCTCTTACGGTTTGAAAAGGCAAGGTTAAAGAAGATGAAGGGCAAGGAAAGGTTGTTTCTGAAGCTAAGTATGCGTTACTATGGGCTTTTTCAAGTACTTGACAAGATCAGGGATGTTGCTTATAGGCTGAAATTTCCTAACACTTGGAAGATTCATATACCTAGATGAATCCAGGATAGGCCCAGATTCACCCTTAAAAGGAAAGTGCAAGGTACAGACCCATGGTAGTCACCCACAAGACAATATAACCATCAGCTCCATCATGCATAGTATTGACTAAATACCACGACATCCCCACTAACGTCGTCAGTGCCCAATAGTGGGTGTAGAACTAGGTACTAACATATGCTCCCAAACACAACACACAACACACACACACACACACACAAGAGCATACATCAACACAAAGTTCAATGTACTGAGTTTCTGTCATGACTCCGGAGATCAAGGGCAGACTCAGCCATAATGAAGCCTAACCGTTTCCCGTGAGTCTTCTAAGACCCTTCGTGGGAGACGCGTCAAAAGATATGTCAAATGAGGATCAACCAGAAGTTGAGGAACTTGATGAGATCTTGGTACCTGAGCAGATTTTGGCACATAAGGAAAGAAAAGTTAAGGGAAAAGTTGCACAACGGTATGCCCCACTCTGTATACGGTCAAAGATGTCTGAAAGATCTGGACCGGTGGCGTACTGATCTACCATATCCTCAAAGCTATGATGATGAATCGCCGAAATAGCCAAAATAAGTGGCTTGCAGGACAATGCATCAGTCGCCATGTTTTTTTGTCCCTGTACGTGGACAATTTGAAAATGAAATTGTGACAAAATATTTGCCCACCGCATTTGCTTGTTCGAAAGTTGCTTCTAAGGCAAAATGTATCGCAAACTTTGGTGGTCGGTGAACACACTGAAATCGGCTCCGAGTAGCAAGTGCCACCACTGAGTAAGAACATGGATGACTGCCAAAAGCTCTTTCTCATAAATCTGTGCAACCCATTCTCGTCGCGAAAACATTCTGCTCTCATAAGCTATAACATGGCCCTCCTACATTAAGAGCGCTCCTAGACTACGACCACAAGCATCACAATAAACTTCAAATAATTTTTGCAAGTCCGGCAAAACCAAAACTATACAAGTTGTCAACGAGAGTCTTGAAGGCTGCAAACTTCAAATGGTCCCCACGTAAAGGAACCCCTTTTTGCGTCAAAACATGCAAAGGAGAAACAATCTCCGCAAATTTTCGAGTAAACCACCACAAACCCAAAAAGCTGAGAACTTCGTGAACATTCTTCAAATCTGGCCAATCTCAAATGGTCTCCACCTTTGCCGAGTCCATTTTGACACCCTCCACGGAGATAATGTGTCCTAACTCTCTTTTTCCCATTAACCATCAAACGATGTTGCCGCAGTGACTGGAAAACCTGTAACAAATGGTGTTTGTGCTCTACCTCACTCTTGGAGAATACGATGATGTCGTCGAAAGAGGTGCCCATAAATGAAAAATACTCTCGGAAAATCCTGTCCATCAACCTATTGAACGTTGTAGGAGCATGAGCATTTGTGAGACCGAAAGGCATCACCCAATACTCATACAATCCAAAGGACGTCATGAACGCAGTCTTGTATACATCTACAAAGTGTTCCTACACTGATGATAGCCACTTTTTAGGTCATTCTGCTAAAACATATAGAACCCTATAGCCTGTCCAGTATACTATCGATCCTTGATATTGGAAACATGTTCTTGATGGTGATTTCGTTGAGAGGCCTGTAATCAATGCACATTCACCAAGATCCATCTTTCTTTAGAACTAACAACACTGGCGAACAATAAGGAGACGGTACTGGGCTGAATGAGACCCTTCTCTAGAAGCTCTTTCACTTGATGCATAATTTCCTCGTTTTGGGCTCTGCTAACTCTACAGGGTGGCCTCTTTGGTGGGGTGCTTCCCAGAAACAAATCAATGGTGTGATCTTTTGGACACTGAGGAGGTAACTCGCCTGGTAAGCCTTCAGAGCAGCAATCAACTTGAGCTTGTAAAAAGTCTTGTCATTCCTTCTCAAGGTCGGACAAATTTGACATTCTCTTGTCCCTCCTTTCTTTGCTCGCTCCTCCGCTCCTTTAGAACTCTCTAGCTAGTCCTCTAACTGTTCTTCAAGTGCCTTGTTGGGACACTTGGTAAATACATGCCCTTGTCCCCACAACTGTAACATTTACCACCGTATTTGGCATGTTGCTCCGCTAACAATCAAGGGCCTAAAGGTTTCTTTTTCTGTTGCTTTCCCTTCTGTTACTATTGTTCAATTCTTGTTAGGTCCGAACTACATAGTAAATCAAAACAGGGAATGGAAATGGGCATGGAATGCCATTCCCTATTACAAATACTCACATCTAAAACACAGAACGGGGATTCAGAACAGGAACGGGGAACGGATGTGAGAGTGCGCATGTGCGGAAGCGTGTGTGTGTGTGTGTGTGTGTGTGTGTGTGTGTGTGTGTGTGTGTGTGTGTGTGTGTGTGTGTGTGTGTGTGTGAGAGAGAGAGAGAGAGAGAGAGAGAGAGAGAGAGAGCACAAACGCTGCAGATGGGGAAGAGGGGGCGATCAATCCCTCCATGACTACCAAAGCAGAAGACCCGTACAATATCAATCTGTGGGTAGTGGGTACCCCCCCCCCCCCCCCCCCCGCCCTCATATATATGTGCCCAAGAGGAGGTCAAGCAGTGCATGTGTATGACAGCATAAAATGTGTGAGTAGGGCGCCTGGACAAAAGAAGGCAGCCAGCCCAGAAGTGGGCGGCCAACAAAGCAGCCTATATGCATATGCTATGGGTGGCCAACCAAGAGGCACACTAGCCGTACATGCATGTCCTAGACTTGTGAAGCAACAAAGTGTTGTAAATCTAAGACCCCCTCTGAGCACCTGATGCTGAACAAACCGCATGAAGCCGAAGATGTGAGACAAATGATAAAGATGTCTGCTGCAATGTCCACTGAAGGAGACTCCATGAGTGTAGCAACAATCTGGGGTGTCCCAACCTCCGAGAGATCTCCATAGTAAAGTGCCATCACAAGCAATGTAGCAAACTATTGTTGTCACGTGCACATCTAGCCCTATGTGCATGTGGACAAGCTACTTCATGTCTAGGGTTCAGGTCAGCTTAGAAAGTGTTATGGCACCTTTGTGAGCCTATACGCAGGCCGTGCATGTCCAAGCACTTAGAGTAGTTGCATATCCTCTATTTGCACACAGCATGATCATCAGATTACATTCAGTACCCATCAGGAGCATTTTACATTGCAGAACCCATTTTCCCTATTTTAGCCATTTTTCACTTATAATTAATAAATGACTTTGTTGGGAAACTGGGTACGGTAACTTTGGCAAGTTACTTTATAAGAAAGCTAGAGCTAGCATTTTCCGGCAGAAGAGGTAGCAAGGAATCAATTTCTGGCAGTGCACCTTCTCAGCAAGACCGGCAGGACTTAGCGTTTTTCAGCCATCAAGAAGCCTAGCGTTTTCAGCAATTGCAGATCAGCCGCAGTGTTTTGCAGATTGGAGACCAACCTGGCGTTAGCAGTTTCCAGCAGATTGCCTAGCGTTTTTGCAGCAGATACCTCATCAAGCCTAGCATTTTTGGAACAACAGATCAGCCTTAGCATTTGCAATTTCTTGGCGATAGAACCCACTTTTGCATCAGCATTTTCAGTTTTCAGCAGTTAGACTCCGCATCGCAGCCCCCAAACCTCGCAAATCTCACCTTCCCGCAACAGATCCTCGCCACACGGTCAGATCAGCCTGCATTTGCAGATTCAGCCCACTATTCGCAGATTTCAGCATCTGCGTTTTCAGCGCATCGTCGTCACGTCGTCATCATCGCCGTCGTCACTGACATAGAGTCAAAATTCAGCAAATACAAGTTTGCAGATTTCAGCCCCTAGCCTTTTCAGTTTTCAGCCCGTCTCGTCGTCGTCGTCATCGTCGTCGACATCGTCGGCAAGTCCATTGCATTTAGACCATTGTACGAGGATTGTGCAATCAATAGCATACACCTCTCTCGCCATAGAGAGTGGGGCCCTTGGAGGAGGGTTTAACAACATTCTAGTGTCGTATTCTCTTGTCTCTCTCAATCTCAACACCTTCATTCACAATGTCTTTCCACTTTGTTTATGATCATTTGCACTCTCTCACTAAGGAAACGGAAGGCTCTCCCTTCCATAAGTGAAAGGAACCCTTGAGCACAGTTCGGAGCACTCATCTTGAGAAAAGTTCAACATTCACTTCCACTGCACCTTACATTGGTATCAGAGCTTTGGCAGTGTTTCTGTATCACTCAAGAAAGAACCACATAATTTTTTTTGCTTGTTGCGGTCGCACGTAGCCTAAATCCACTTGGACGGGTCAATTCCTAATAGTGTTGTTGAAGAGTGACAAGTAACCCAAGAAAGAAGGGCTTGTCCGGCCTCCCCTTCTTCCTCTTTTCACTCATTGAGAGCGGACCGTGCACTTAGCGGCCGGCCAATCGACGTGAGGTGGGAAAAAGCAACCTTGGTGTGAGCGCAAGGCCGCCAAGGGGTGCACCCGCAGGGAAGAGTAGAGCTCGGGTAGGAGAAGAGCCTTCTCTAACACAAATTGCAAGCTAAAGAAGAACCTCAAGAACTCAAGGACTCAAGAACCACAAGAACCCAAGTTCCTCATGAACTTAAGAACCCAAGATCTTAGCGTATGGTCATAACCCGAAGTGGAATGGATACTTCGCATGGAGGTGATGAGCATGGAAGTGACAAAGAAGAAATTTTCCCACCACGAGGTTTTTCCGACCCTCCCCCATCCCCATCTACGCCAAGGATTGCACCAAATCCTATGGAGGCTTTGATCACGACGATGATGGACATGATGTTACAACAAGAAGCGCAACGCGCCACCTTGGAGCGCGAGCGCGAAGAAAGAAAGGCAGAATTAGATCGCGAGCGCAAAGAAAGAAAGACAGAATTGGAACGCAAGCGCGAAGAAAGATGGTTAGCCTTGGAGCGTAAGCACGAGCAAGCGCGCTTGGCGGCCGAAGACAGAAGGGTAGCTTGGAGCATGAGCGTGAGCAAGCGCGCTTGGCAGTCGAAGACAGAAGGGTAGCCTTGGAGCGCGAGCGTGAGCAAGCGCGCTTGGCGGCCGAAGATAGACAGAAGGGTAGCCTTGGAGTTAGAGCGTGAGGCACAGAGAGACCAACGCATACAAGAGTTGGTCCTACGGGTACTCACCTCGAAACCCGAGCCGATCAAACATGTTGGTGGTTCATCAAGTGGCGCAAGCTGAGATTTGGACTCCAACAACCCCATCACAGAAAAATTGACATTCAGTAAGTATGACGGTAAGATGGATGCTAATGCTATTCATTCTTGGTTGCATCAATTTAATGCTTATTTTGCGACAACTAAGAAAACAGGGAATAGCAAAGTTTTGACGGCAGCCATGTATCTTGCCGGTAATGCCATTAACTGGTACCAAGCGTGGCAAGAGGAGCAATTGGCCACGCATCTAGAGGAACCCGAGGAAGACATGCCCCTTTCTTTCAGTTGGGCCGACTTCCAAGACAAGCTCAAGGCGCGGTTCTTGCCACCTCAGTACCTAGAGCGGTTAAAAGAAGATTGGCGCAATCTTAAGTAGAATGGTACTCCAGTCATGTTTTTTTCTAACTGTGTTTTGCAGCTTGGCACCCAATTACGCAAATCGGATGGGAAGCGCAAAGACGCTTTCATTTTCGGGTTGGACGACTATATCAGGTTTGATGTTGAAGTCCTCGATCTCGTAGATCTCAACAAGGCGGTAGTGATTGCTCTCGTGCAGGAGATGAAGCACAATAAGGGAAAGCCTAAGGAGAACAAGACTTCTCAAAGTACCTTAGACTCCTCGGAACGGTAAGAACGGTAACTCTCCTAACCAATCTTCCAATAGTCTTTCGAAAAAGAAGCCTCCAAATGAATCTAAGGGTTAAGCTAACACATTTGCTAAACCTAAGCTCACCCCATATGAAAAAGAAGCACAAGGAATTTTAGGAGGATACATCACGTCAAAAGAACAAGGCATTTATTCTAAAGAAGGTCAATGTTATCATTGTCACATCAACTGTCTCAGAGAAAAAACATGTCCTAACGAATCTAAAGAACCCACAGAACCCACATCTCTGTTAATGCCATAATTGAGAACACTCATGTGTCCCAAGTCTCTCATGATCCTCCCATTGATGAGTCTCTCATTAAGTGTTATGGTCATGTGAAGGGTCAGCGTTTTGTCATATTGTTTGATCCAGGCAGTATGCATGATGTAATTAGTGCCTCTCTTGTAGAGAGAGCCCGCCTAGAGGTTAGTCAAACATCTCCTCTCAAGGTGTCCGGCTTCGCTCCTGGTATGGACTCTCTCATCACGCAAGAGTGCCTTGATGTGTTGTTCACTGTTCAAGAAGTGTCCTTCCGCAGAAAATTTGTATTGTCTCCTCTTTTAGGCTGTGATATGCTTTTAGACATTCGATGGTTTCATGAGCATAACCCTCTCATTGATTGGGCAACCAATACTTTCACTTTCAATGCCAAAAGTGCCTCTCCCGTTGTCATTCCTATGGAGGAAGTTGTTCATTCTTCATCTCTCATTTCTAATGTGCAGGCGAAGATTGAAAAGAATCAGGAGAAGAAGACTCTCTCAGTTTTTTCTTCTCCAACGCACGACACACATGATTTGCATGATAAAGATGTGATTATTCACAAGGATAATGATTTGCATGATAAAGATGTGATTATTCACAAGGATGATGATTTGCATGATAAAGATGTGGTTGTTCACAAGGATGATGGTTTAGTTGATGGTTTTTCCAGTGAAGCTAACCTCATCGCAGATACGATCAATCACCAAGAACCGATTTTGGCTCTCGAGCCGAGGTCCAAGGAGCCTACTCAGGAAGTATTGTGTGTACGCATAATTAGTCAGCATGCATTGTTCGAGTGTTTCATTCGTGACGTTTCCTGTATTTTCGTCACCGTCTTTATGTGTTCCCTTTCCACAGGCATGCCATATTGTACGATGCACATGATTCGTTCATAGATGAGCACGAATATATGCGGAACTCTCTTGCAAAGAAGAAAAGTTTACATTCAAGGAATTCACATTCCATGTCTCTTCGTTGGCATGACCCAGTCTCAGAACGAGCACAAGAACGATCGACCATCAACCATCGGCATTTTCATTGTGATTTGCCACAGTGGATAGATTTAGATCAAAAAGACAAGTTTTGATTCCATTTTTTGAGTATGTTTGATGAACGGTTTGGCACTCCGTCTCATTGTTCATCTACATTGCATGCACAATCTTTAAAGAAGAACAATCGTTTTCCAATCACTCTACATAGAATGGGTAGGTTCATGTTTTTGTGTTGGAAGTGGTGTCAAGAATTTTCCTCCTCGGAGATTCTTGAAGAAGGTGGACTTACGTCCATAGACACAGTTGGACCATTGAAGCAGCCTCAGACGACTTTGTGTCGCTTTCGACGCGGCCCAAAGAAGCAAGCGTTGCAAACCTTTATGAAGTTCAAGTATCGCACTACCCACACATCAGAGTGGGCCGGTGAAGAGTCCTTCCCAGGATTCCAGACGATGTTGGCGATCTCCCTCGACACTATACAGTTCGGTATCAGTATCTCACTTAAGAAAGGAGGGGATGTCACGTGCACATCTAACCCTATGTGCATGTGGACAAGCTACTTCATGTCTAGGGTTCAGGTCAGCTTAAGAAGTGTTCTGGCACCTTTGTGAGCCTGTGCGCAGGCCGTGCATATCCAAGCACTTAGAGTAGTTGCATATCCTCTGGTTGCACACAGCATGATCATCAGATTACAGTCAGTACCCATCAGGAGCATTTTACAGTGCACAGAACCCATTTTCCCTATTTTAGCCATTTTTCACTCATAATTAATAAGTGACTTTGTTGGGAAACTGGGTAGGGCAACTTTGACACGTTAATTCATAAGAAAGCTAGCGCTAGCACTTTCTGACAGAAGAGGCAGAACCAAGTTCTGGCAGTGCACCTTCTCAGCAAGACCGGCAAGAGGACTTAGCGTTTTTCAGCCATCAAGAAGCCTAGCGTTTTCAGCAATTGTAGATCAGTCCCAGCGTTTTACAGATTGCAGACCAGCCTTGCATTAGCAGTTTCTAGCAGATTGCCTAGCGTTTTTGCAGCTAATACCTCATCAAGCCTAGCGTTTTTGGAACAGCAGATCAGCCTTAGCGTTTGCAATTTCTTGACGACAGAACCCACTTTTGCATCAGCGTTTTCAATTTTCAGCAGTTAGACTCCACATCCCAGCCCCAAACCTTGCAAATCTTACCTTCCTGCAACAGATCCTCGCCGCACGGTCAGATCAGCCTGCATTTGCAGATTCAGCCCGCTATTCGCAGATTTCAGCATCTACGTTTTCAGTGCATCGTCGTCGCACCGTCATCATCGCCGTCGTCACCGACATAAGAGTCAAAATTCAGCAAATACAAGATTTGCAGATTTCAGCCCCTAGAGTTTTCAGTTTTTAGCCCGTCTCATCATCGTCGACATGTTGGCAAGTCCATTGCATTTAGACCACTGTACGAGGATTGTGCAATCAAAAGCATAGACCTCTCGAGCCATAGAGAGTGGAGCCCTTGGAGGAGGGTTTAACAACATTCTAGTGTCGTATTCTCTTCTCTCTCTCAGTCTCAGCACCTTCATTCACAGTGTCTCTCCACTTTGTTTATGATCATTTGCACTTTCTCACTAAGGAAACAGAAGGCTCTCCCTTCCATAAGTAAAAGGAACCCTTGAGCACAGTTCGGAGCACTCATCTTGAGCAAAGTTCAACATTCAATTCCGCTGCACCTTACAACTGTACTCCGCCGATACAGGGTGAAGATATTGCGTGAAGGTCCCGAACAGAGTGTGAAAACAACTCCTTGTCATGAAAGAAGTGTCAATAGACCTGCAAGTGTCCTGTCCAATAGCATCTGTGTCACAGACTGGTGACGTGGCACCGCCTTTTGGCCACAGGACACAATACAAAAATTACGCTTTTTGTGAGTCTGTTCGCAGACCGTGCATGACCAGTCACTTAGATTAGATGCATATCCTCCGGTTGCACACAGCATGATCATCAGCATTTCCATCATAATCCATCAGGGGAATTTTCCAGAGCATTAAACCTATTTTCCCTATTTTTGACAATTTTCACTTATTTACTAAGCGACTTTTGTTGGGAACTAGGTAGGGCAATTTTGCTAAGATAATATATAAGCAAACCTAAGGCTAGCACTATCTGGCAGAAGGAGAAGGAGAGCATCAGGCACTCAAGTGCAACAGGCCTCTGGAGACCCTTCTCAAGCAAGACCTCCCCAACCTTGGTGGCATTTTTCCCTCACCTCAGCCATCAGCGTTTTTAGCCTTGGAGAGCCTCAACCATTGGCGTTTTCTGTCCACAGCAGCAGGCGATTCCAACCAGCACCATGGCGATTTCAACCCCAGCTTCATAGAGTTTTCAGGCCCTTGAACCAGCGTTTTCAGCAATGGTTGCGGCAGCCAATTCAGCAAGAAAAATCCTGCAAAACAGCCAGCCTTCAGTAGCGTTTTTGCATCAGCAGATTTCAGCACTCTTAGCGTTTTTGGACAGCAGAGTAAGCAGCATTTTCAGCGAGTACATTAGCAAGCCAAACAGTAGCAGATCAGCCCAATAGCTTCGACCCCTTGCAGATTCATCAAGCACTCAGTTTTCAGCCTTAGCATCGTCCTCGTCGTCCACTCCGTCAACATCGACATAGCCCCTTAGATTTGCATTCAGCCATTGTACCAGTCTCCAGATTGTGCAATCAATAGTAGACATCGAGAGTGGGGCCTTCGGAGGAAGGTTTTACAACATCTCTGGTGTTGTATTCTCTTCTCTATCTCTCAGTTTCATGCACGTCCATTCACAATGTCCATTCACTCTGTTTGTGTCCATTGCACTCTCTCATTAAGAACGGAAGGCTCTCCCTTCCATAAGTAAAAGGAACCTTGAGCACAGTTCGCAACACTCATCTTGAGCAAAGTTCAACATTCACTTCCGCTACACCTTACAGACAAACCCTTCAGAGTCTCAACCTTAATGTCATTTTCTAGAAAGAATTATCAATGCTACAAGCGTTTTCAAACTAGATAGAATGTTAGGTGCAGCGGAATGATTGTTTGCGCTTTGCTCAAGATGAGTGCTCCGAACTGTGCTCAAGGTTCCTTTTGTTCTTATGGAAGGGAGAGCCTTCCGTTCTTAATGAGAGAATGCTATGATCACAAACAAAGTGAATGGACACTATGCGTGCAAGTGTATGAGACTAAGAGATAGAGAGAGAAGAGAGATACCATACCAGAGACGTTGTAAAACCCTCCTCCGAAGGCCCCACTCTCGTCGGCGAGAGTGGTCTACTTATGATTGCACAAAGTGGTACAATGCGGATGCAATGGACTGATGCAACTTGGGACTATGCCGATGACGACGACCGTGATGACGACGAAGACTTTAGGGCTGAAATTAGAGGGTCATCTATCTACTGAAAATCTGCTAATCTTTGGGCTGTTTTGGGTGGCTGAAAATGACTGTTTTGGCTGCGTTTTCGAGGGCTGAAAATGGCTATCTTCTGCAACCAACTAGGGCTGAATCTGCTGCTGTCCAAGAAGACTGAAAACGCTGTCCCTCTGCTGCGGAATGGGCTGAAAACCAAAAACGCTGGCAGATTTGAAAACGCTAGCAAAACGCTGGGCAAATCTGGAACTGCTGCTAGCGTTAGTGAATGCTGATGCAAACGCTAGGGATCTGGTGATGAAGGCGATGATGCAAAGCTAAAAACGTCGGCTATGGTTGATGATCAAAAACGCCAATGCTGGGTATGGGCAATGATAAGGACCAAAAACGCTAGGGGTACTGATGGGGGTTCTTGCTGAGAAGGTGCCTATGAGTGGGGAGCTCCTGCTGCCTCTTCTGCCAGAAAGTGCTAACTTGGGTTTGCTTATATATTTTCTTAGCAAAATTGCCCTACCTACTTTTGTTGGAAAGTCGCTTAAAAATAATAAGTGAAAAATGTCAAAAATATGAAAAATAGGCTAAATGCACTGGAAAAATTCCCTAACTGATTCTAATGGATTCTGATGGGGTTACTGATGATCATGCTGTGTGCAACCAGAGGATATGCATCTATACTAAGTGACTGTGCATGCACGGTCTACGAATGGACTCACAAAAGTGCTAGATCACTTCTAATCTAGACTGACTGGACTAACTAAACCCTGATCATGTTGTAGCTTGTCCACGGACACAAAGGGTTGGATGTGTCACGGGACATCCCCTCCTTTTCAAAGTGAGGTACTCGTACCGAACTGTATGGCGTCGAGGAAGATCGCCAATAGCATTCGGAATCCTAGAAGGGACTCTTCGCCGGCCCACTCTGATGTGTGGGTCGTGCGGTACTTGAACTTCATAAAGGTCTGCAACGCTTGCTTCTTTGGGCCGCGCCGAAAGCGACACAAAGTCTTCTGAGGCTCCTTCGATGCTTCAACTTCGTCTTTAATCCTGCTTCTTTCTTCTTCAAGAATCTCCATGGCTGAAAATTCATGAAACCACTTCCTGTCACAAAGTGATGACGTGGCGGACAGCAAAAACCCTAATTTCCGGAAATCGCGGAGGCGATTATTGAAAAAACAAAAAAAAAATTACAGAAAGATGAGCGACGCAAATTTTGCTTTTTCTCTACCTAATGAGAGAGAGAGAGAGAGAGAGAGAGAGAGAGAGAGAGAGAGAGAGAGAGAGAGAGAATGCTTTTGCTTTCAAGTTTTGACTCTTTGTGAGAGAGAGAGAGAGAGAACTGATGCTTTTTATTTTAAAAGCTTTTGGGGCTCTGCTTTTGGGCATCCCTTGTACCTTTAAATTAGTGGTGAGGGCCTCACTTCTCAGAGCATCTGGACGCAGAGTCTGAGAGTGAAACCCTAGCCACTCTCTTGTACTTTGATCTGATTAATATAAAAAGAAATACCGAAAGGGGCGCCAGTCTTTGGGGCCAATATCTCTAGACACGGAACTCCGTCGAGCCAATGTACATCTATTGTGATCTGTGACTTGTTTTGAAGTGGTTATTTGGTGCTGTCGCGGTTGATTCTTGACTTGGAGTGTCCAAGTCTGTTACAATGGTATCAGAGCACGGCCGATAGATGGAGCGTCGTCAATTGATTGGCGATGCAACAAAGATGATGCTCAATTTTGCCAAGGACCCGAAGATGGCAAAATATATGAACCAGACCTCTTTGGAAGAGGTACAGATGGAGTGGCAAAGAACCACAACACCACTCCCGAAACCCGCTCTCAAGAAATCTTCTGCCTCCAAGAAATATACGGAGAAGGAACTGGAAAACGTGGTTGATGCATGGATTGCTCAGCTTTTCGACGTGCAAAAGAAAGGCAAAAAGCACGGCAAAAAGCAAAAGAAAGGCACCGACTTCCCGGGATATTTGGGTCGTCGGTCAACATTTGACAAGGCAAAGAAATTGAAGAAGCGCGTCAAGTTTGAAGACCTACCCAGTTCTTCTTCTTCTTCTTCTGACAGTTCTTCTAGCTCTTCAGACTCGAGCGAAGAAGAGAGGAAAAGCAAAAAGAGAAGCAAGAAACAACGCTTCAGAAAGGGCAAGAAAAAAGGCAAGGAAGTCTAAGTCTCGCCCAGTGAGTGACACTTCTACAGAGGACTCGTCTACGGACAGTTCAGACTCTGACAACAGAAACTTTTATGCGAACAAGACGAATTTTTACAAAGCCAACCAGTATGACTTTCTCGAAGATAAAAGCAAGAAAGTCCGAGAGTTTAAGGAAGGTGGCCACTCGATCAAGTTTGATACTTTTTCAGGAAACTCAGATGCTTCGAAGGCTTTGTCTTTTATACAGCAGTTTGACATCGCTTTCGCGGGAGGACGCTATTCAGAGCACTCCAAGATTCGGAGAGCTACCTCTTACCTTAAGGGGAATGCTCGTACTTGGTGGTCCACGCTTCTTTTAACAAGAGTGCGCCAGTTAAATGGCTGAAATTTAATAAGCTTTTTATTTCTTCTTGGTTGACACAAGAATATGAACGAGATGTACGAGCTGCTTGGAACCATCTTCGGATGACCAAGAAAGATACAATCAATGCTTATTGTGCAAGATTCTAGAGCTCTTTTCTACCCGCCTCTTCATTCAAGAAGATCTCGTTCAGAGAACAGATTGAGCGGTTTACCTTGGGTCTACCTACAGAGATCCGAGATCACTGCTTGGAACAGAAATCAGCTTCTATTCAAAAGTTGATGAGTCATGCAAAGCGGGGCTTTGCCATTCACTCTGGCAGTCTGACCTACCCCACAGATGAGGCCGTGACACAACGAGCCGAACAGACTTCTAGGAATGAAAGTAGAAAGAAAAAGAGTAATCAGAGAAAAAGATGCACGACCCAAGCTTACTCCTGAGGAGAGAGCTCGCTTCATCAGAGAGGGGCAGTGCTTTGGATGCGGGGAACCGGGACATATCTCCACGAAGTGCCCTAATAAGGCACAGAAAGAACAGAATGATAAAGACGATGACAGGTCTGAGAGTTCGAGAGCAGCTGAGGAATGTGGCAGAAAAGGCAGATAGAAAAGCAGAACTGGTTCCACATGGCGTGGGACCTGCACCGAATCTAATGAACGAAAGTACAAACTTTGCCGCTTTTGGGGAAAAGTGAAGGATCAGGAAGCTCTTTTGAAGGAGCCAAAGCCAACTTCTTTTCACTTGGAATTGGCGGCTCGATTTGGAATTACGCCCGACAAACTGACGCCACAGGCAGAGGTAGTTCGACTGGCACCCGGATGGGATGTTGCCATTACACCGAGCATTGGCAAACTTTGTTTGCAATGACAGGGGTGTTCAGGGCACGCGAGTGACGTTCTACTCAAGATCCCTTGGTACCACAAGAACTACGCCGTGGTTGACTACCAGGCTGAGAAAGCGACTTTGATAAATGAAGAGCTTAGAGATTGTACTTGATGAACTTCAGTTTCTTACTCATTCTTTTGGGAGAGAACTGAACGCTGGATAAAGTTTGAATATGTTTTGACTTGATCAAAAGAACGCCAAGATTTTTCTCCACACTGATGCCGATTGCTTTTCAGAGGGCCTGAAGATCAAACCATTGATTTGATACTTGGAAGCACGCCACCGAATTGGCCACCTTACCGTGTGAGCCGAGTACAGAATGAAAAGATTATGAGCTCAGTGAAAGACCTCTTGGAAAAGGGTCTTGTCCAGCCTAGTACTTCACCGTATTGCTCTCCAGTGTTGTTGGTTTTGAAGAAAGACGGATCTTGGAGAATGTGCATCGATTATAGCACTCTCAACGAAATCACCATCAAGAACAGATTTCCGATTCCTAGGATCGATGATATACTCGACAGGTTACAAGGATCCTCGTGCTTTAGCAGGATTGACTTGAAGAGTGGATATCATCAGATCAGGATAGCACCGAGAGATGTCTACAAGACAGCTTTTCGGACGACTTTTGGGTTATTTGAGTTTTTGGTGATGCCTTTTGGCTTAACCAATGCTCCTGCGACATTTAACCGGATGATGGATAGGATTTTTCGAGAGTACAGGCTATTTGTTGGCACTTTCTATGACGACATCATTGTTTTCTTCAAGAATGAGGCGGAACACAGAGATCATCTGCTTCAAGTCTTTCTACCACACGTTAGTGATTAATGCAAAGAAAAGTGAATTTTTCCTTCCAGAGATACACTTTTTGGGACACTTTGTGTCAGGCAGGAGTGCAAATGGACCCGGCCAAGATAGAGACTATCCGTGATTGGCCCGATTTGAGGAATGTCCATGAAGTTAGAAGCTTCTTGGGACTGTGTTCGTACTACAGGCGGTTCATACGAAAGTTTGCAGAGGTTGCTTCCCCTTTGTATACCTTGACACAGAAAGGAGTACCTTTTTCGTGGGGACCCACAGAGGTGACTGCCTTTCGGACATTGAACGAGAAATTGACTACGGGACCTCTTTTGACTTTGCCGGACTTGCAGAAGTCATTTGAAGTATATTGTGATGCTTGTGGTCGTAGTCTGCATGCGGTCTTGATGCAAGAAGGCCATGTCATAGCTTACGAGAGTCGTTTGTTCTCTAGGCCGGAGATGACAGCACAGATCTATGAGAAAGAGCTTTTGGCGGTTATCCATGCTCTTACTCAGTGGCGGCATTACCTACTCGGAGCGGATTTTACCGTCTTTACAGACCATCAGAGTTTGCGCTACTTCTTGTCACAGAAGCAGCTTTCAGAAAAGCAGATGCGGTGGGCGAACATCTTGTCACAGTTCCACTTCCAGATTGTCCATGTGCAGGGACAGAAGAATGTGGTGGCAGATGCTTTGTCTGGAAACCGTTGATTCTGGCTGTTTCCGCGATACATCATAGGAGCTTCGAGGATATGGTCGATCAGTATGCCACAGATGCAGATTTTGCAGATATTTTCACACGGATACGGGATGGGGAGACAGTAGCGGGATACTCCCTTCACGAAGGCTACTTGATGAAAAAGACTATGTTGTGCGTTACACAGCCGTTGAGGGATAAGGTTATGACTGAATGCCACTGTCCACCTTTTACGGGTCACCGTGGCATTGCTACCACCATGAAGGGGGTAGAGAGATACTTCTTTGGGCCGAGACTCAAAAAGGATGTGGAAAAGTTTGTGCGCAGTTGCTTGGTATGCCAGAAGGTCAAGTTTGACAGGCATAAGGCACAGGGATTGTTACAGCCTTTACCCATACCCACCCACCCCTGGGAAAGTATTGCAATGGATTATTTTTGATCTCCCGAGAACACAGAATGATCACGATGATTTTCCGATTACATGGCACGTCTGAGACGATTGTCTCTGACAGAGACCCCAGATTTATGAGTTTGTTTTGGAAGGCAATTTGGGAGAACATTGGCACGCGGTTGCAGTTCTCGTCATCGTTCCACTTGCAGACTGACAGGCAATTTGAGATTGCCAATTCAGTGATTTTAGATTTATTGAAGTGTTGTATCTCGGATCAGAAGACTCAATGAGAAAAGAATCTATCTTTGGTGGAATTTGCCTACAGTAACACGATACACTCTTCGACGGGGAAGACGCCATGTGAGATTGTTGAAAGTGCTGCGAAGGTTCCATCCTTCCTGAGCACGAAAGATTAGATATTGGAAGCGGATGAATATTCGCGAGATTTGGATACGGCTTTTGCCAAGGTTCGCGAGACTTTGCAGAAGTCTCAAGAACGACAGAAAAAGGCAGCGGATCGCCATCGTCGCGACTTGAAATTGAAGGAGGATGATTGGGTGCTCTTACTTTTGAGAAGGCACGCCTACGAAAGAAAAAGGGAAAGGAGAGGCTTTTTCCAAAGCTTAGTATGCGATACTACGGACCTTTCCAGATTACTGAAAAGATAAATGATGTCTCCTTCCGATTGAAATTGCCAGATACTTGGAGGATTCATAATGCATTGCATGTGAGTCTCTTGAAACCTGTTAAGGGTGATGTGCCTGATGATGGGGAGCCTGATGAGCAACCCGCAGTGGAAGAAAACGAGGAGATCCTTGTTCCTGAACAGATTTTGGCACATAATGATACGAAGAAAGGTAAAGTCCGAAGGTGGTTCTTGGTTTAGTTCAAGAACTTTCCTGCATTTGTTGCGACGTGGATGGAGGAGGAGAACCTAGCAGATACTCCTCGGAAATCCTAATTTCCGGAAATCGCGGAGGCGATTATTATTTAATTAAAAAAAAAATTAAGAAAGATGAGCGACGCAAATTTTGCTTTTTTTCTACCTAATGAGAGAGAGAGAGAGAGAGAGAGAGAGAGAGAGAGAGAGAGAGAGAGAGAGAATGCTTTTGCTTTCAAGTTTTGACTCTCTGTGAGAGAGAGAGAGAACTGATGCTTTTTATTTTAAAAGCTTTTGGGGCTCTGCTTTTGGGCATCCCTTGTACCTTTAAATTAGTGGTGAGGGCCTCACTTCTCAGAGCATCTGGACGCAGAGTCTGAGAGTGAAACCCTAGCCACTCTCTTGTACTTTGATCTGATTAAAATATAAAGAAATACCGAAAGGGGCGCCAGTCTTTCGGGCCAATATCTCTAGGCACGGAACTCCGCCGGGCCAGTGTACATCTATTGTGATCTGTGACTTGTTTTGAGGTGGTTATTTGGTGCTGTCGCGGTTGATTCTTGACTTGGAGTGTCCAAGTCTGTTACACTTCCAATACAAAATCATGAACATACCTATTCCATATAAAGTGACTGGAAAAAAATTTGTCTTCCTCAAAGACTGTGCATGCAATGTAGATGAACAAAGAGACGTAGTGCTAAACCGTTCACCACATACACGCAAACAATGAGATCGAATCTTTCTCTTATGATCTAGAGCAATCAACTTTGGCAATTTATAATGGAAATGACCATACTTGGTGTTTATACTTTCATGTGCTCTTTCTACAAATGTGTCGTGCCAAGGAAGAGACATGGAATGTGACTTCCTTGAATGCATACTTTTCAGCTTTTCATGAAAAATCCGCACACATTCGTGCTCATTCATGAGTGAAACGTGCTCAACGTACAATATGTCATGCCTAGTAAAAGGGATCACATAAAATGCTAACTAAAATACAAGAAACGATCACGAATGAAACACTCGAACAATGCGTGCGTATCAATCATGCGAACACATAATACTTCCTATGAGGGTTCTTTGGACCTAGGCTCGAGAGCCAAGATCGCTTCTTCCTGAATGATCAAATCGTCCTGTGGGAGTTCTTTGGACCTCGACTCAAAAGCCAAGATCGGTTCTTCGTGATTGATCGAATCTTTAACGAGGTTAGCTTCGCTAGAAAAAGCATCCACTAACACATCATCCTTGTGAACAATCACATCATCTTCATGCAACTCATCATGCTTGTGAGAAATCACATCTTGATCATGCAAATCATCATGCTCGTGAGAAATCACATCTTGATCATGCAAATCATCATGCTCATCATTATCATTCAAATCATCATGCTTCTCACAATCCTGTGTGTCATGCTTTGGAGAAGGAGACTGAGAGAGTCTCCTTTTCCCGAATCTCTTGCACCTGTCCCGAAAAGAGTCACAAGAACACTTCCCTTCTAGCTTTGATCTCGCGATCAAATTCTGTTTGTCTTGCTTTGTTCTCTGCTTGTCTTTCTGCTTTGTCTTCTGCGTGTCTGCGTTCCATTTTTGCTTTTCTTTCTTTGCATTCACGATCCAATTTGGCTTGTCGTTCTTTGGCTTCCAAGCGTGCTTGCTCGTGCTCACGCGCTATGGCTGTCATTCTTGCGGCATGTCTTGCTTCACGTTGTAAATTTTGTTCCTTAAACAACAGCTCCAATTCCTCCATAGGAGTTAGTGCAATCCTTGACGTAGATGGGGAAGGGTCAGAAAAACCTCCTGGTGGGGAAAATTCTTCTTCGCCTCTCTCATGCTCATCACCTCCAAGCGAAGTATCCATTCCGCTTGGAGTGATGATCATTCTGAAGTCGTGGGTTCTTAGGTTCACGAGGAACTTTGGTTCTTGGGGGTCTTGGGTCCTTGAGGTTTTCTTTCACTTGCAAATCGCGTTTGAGAAGGATCTTCTCTTCACCCGAGTTCTACTCTTTTCCGCGGGCGCATCCCTTGGCGGCCTTGCGCTCACACCAAGGATGCTTTTTCCCACCTCACGTCGATTGGCCGGCTGCTAAGTGCACGGTCCGCTCTCAATGAGTGAAAAGAGACACAAGGGGAGGCTGGACAAGCCCTTCTTTCCTGGGATTCCTCTCACCTTCAGAAACACGATTAGGAATCGACACGCCCAAGCGAACTTGGGTTCGTGCGACCGCAACAAGCAAAAAAAATTCTTGTAATTCTTGTGGTTCTTTCCTTGAGTGATACAATACACTGCCAAAGCTCTAATACCAATGTTAGGTGCAGCGGAATGATTGTTTGCGCTCCGAACTGTGCTCAAGGTTCCTTTTGTTCTTATGGAAGGGAGAGCCTTCCGTTCTTAATAAGAGAATGCTATGATCACAAACAAAGTGAATGGACACTGTGCATGCAAGTGTATGAGACTGAGAGAGAGAGAGAGAGAGAGAGAGAGAGAGAGAGAAGTGTCACAAAGTGATGACGTGGAGGACAGCAAAAACCCTAATTTCTGCCAAAAACCCTAAAATTCCTGCAAACCCTAATTTCTGCCAGAAACCCTAATTTCCGGAAATCGCGGAGGCTAAAATTTAAAATTTTTTTATTTTTATTTTTTTTGGAAAATGATGAGCGACGCAAATTTCGCTTTTTCTCTACTTAAATGAGAAAGAGAGAGAGAATGCTTTTGCTTTCATGTTTTGACTCTCTGTGAGAGAGAGAGAGCAATTGCTTTTGATTTGAAGCTTTTGGGGCTCTGCTTTTGGGCATCCCTTGTAACCTTTAAATTAGTGGTGAGGGCCTCACTTCTCAGAGCATCTGGACGCAGAGTCTGAGAGTGAAACCCTAACCGCTCTCTTGTACTTTGATGATTGATTAATACAAAAAGAAATACCGAAAGGGGCGCCAGTCTTTGGGGCCAATATCTCTAGGCACAGAACTCCGTCGGGCCAGTGCAAATCTATTGTGATCTGTAAATTGTTTTGAAGTGGTTATTTGGTGCTGTCGCGGTTGATTCTTGACTTGGAGTGTCCAAGTTTGTTACAGTGGTATCAGAGCACGGCCGATTTCTCTTCGACGGGAAATCCGATCCTCCAATTTTTTTCCGCGGCACCTATGGCTTCAGGCAATGATCAGTCAACTCCCTCTGCATCTGGAGATGCGGGCTGGGATCACAACGAAGATTCAGACAGAGAGTATGGCCCGCCTCGGCCTACTCAGGCGGAGCAAAGAGAGATGGAGCGTCGTCAATTGATTGGTGATGCAACAAAGATGATGCTCAATTTTGCCAAGGACCCGAAGATGGCAAAATATATGAACCAGACCTCTTTGGAAGAGGTACAGAGGGAGTGGCAGAGAACCACAACACCACTCCCGAAACCCGCTCTCAAGAAACCTTCTGCCTCCAAGAAATATACGGAGAAGGAACTGGAGAACGTGGTTGATGCACAGATTGCTCAGCTTTTCGACGTGCAAAAGAAAGGCAAAAAGCACGGCAAAAAGCAGAACAAAGGTACCGACTTCCCGGGATATTTGGGTCGTCAGTCGACATTCGACAAAGCAAAGAAACTGAAGAAGCGCGTCAAGTTTGAAGGCCTACCCAATTCTTCTTCTTCTTCTGACAGTTCTTCTAGCTCTTCAGACTCGAGCGAAGAAGACAGGAAAAGCAAAAAGCGAAGCAAGAAACAACGCTTCGGAAAGGGCAAGAAAAAGGCAAGGAAATCTAGGTCTCGCCCAGTGAGTGACACTTCTACAAAGGACTCGTCTACGGACAGTTCAGACTCTGACAACGGAAACTTTTATGCAAACAAGAGGAATTTTTACAAAGCCAACCAGTATGACTTTCTCGAAGATAAAAGCAAGAAAGTCCGAGAGTTTAAGGAAGGTGACCAAGCACTTAAGTTTGATACTTTTTCGGGATACTCCGATGCTTCAAAGGCTTTGTCTTTTATACAGCAGTTTGACATCGCTTTCGCGGGAGGACGCTATTCAGAGCACTCCAAGATTCGGAGAGCTGCCTCTTATTTTAAGGGGAATGCTCGCACTTGGTGGTCCACGCTTCTATTAAGCAAGACTGTGCCAATTACATGGCTGAAATTCAAGAGGCTTTTTATTTCTTCTTGGTTGACTCAAGAGTTTGAGCGAGATATACGAGCTGCTTGGAACCATCTCCGGATGACCAAGAGCGATACAGTGAATTCTTACTGTGAAAGATTTTGGAACTCTTTTCTACCTGCCTCTTCATTCAAGAAGATCTCGTTCAGAGAACAGATTGAGCGGTTTACATTGGGTCTACCTACAGAGATCCGAGACCACTGCTTGGAACAGAAGTCAGCTTCTATTCAGGAGTTGATGAGTCATGCGAAGCGGGGCTTTGCAATTCACTCTGGCAGTCTGACCTACCCCACAGATGAGGTCACGACACAACGAACCGGACAGACTTCTGGGAATGAAAGTAGAAAAAGAAAGAGCAACCCAGAGAAAAAGGATGCACGACCCAGACTTACTCCTCAGGAGCGGACTCGCTACATCAGGGAGGGGAAGTGCTTTGGATGCGGGGAAACTGGACATATCTCCGCGAAGTGCCCTAAAAAGGCACACAAAGAACAGAATGACAAGGACGACGAAAGGCCTGAGAGTTCGAGAGCAGCTGAGGACCGTGTACGAAAAGGCAAGATGAAAACAGGACTGGTTCCAGATTGTGTGGGTACTGATCCCGACACCATGGATGAGAGTACAGAACTTTGCCAAGCTTGGGACAAAGTGAAAGATCAAGAGGCCCTGATTTTCTTTGATGGAGGAGCCAAGGCCAACTTCATTTCACCGGAATTGGCGGCGCCGCTCGAGATTACTCCCGATCGGATGGGACCACTTGCAGAGGCAGTTCTAGCAGCACCCGGCAGGGACGTAGCCATTACACCTGTCATTGGCAAACTTCGGTTGCATTGTCAGGGGTATTTGGGGCATGAGGACTTCTTCATAATGCCTTTGGAGGGTTGTGATGTTCTCTTAGGGATTCCCTGGTACCACAAGAACAACGCCGTGGTCGATTATCGGGCGAGAAAAGCGACTTTGACTACAGAAAAGGGCAGAACAATTGTACTTGATATTAAACTGAAGGGCGAGTCTGTCCCTATTATATCGGCTTCGGCCATTTCAAAATTAATGAAATCCAATCTGTTTGTTTACTCGATCTTTATGAAAGAGTTGAGTGATGATGATAGGACAAATATGTCTAAACTTGATAAAGAACGCCAAGATTTTCTACACTCTCACGCCGATTGCTTCTCAGAAGGCTTGCCAGGAGAGTTCCCACCTGCTCGTCCTGAAGATCATACCATTGATCTGATACCTGCTAGTACACCACCGAACCGGCCACCCTACCGTGTGAGCCGAGCACAGAATGAAGAGATTATGAACCAAGTGAAAGACCTCTTGGAAAAGGGTCTTGTCCAGCCTAGTACTTCACCGTATTGCTCTCCAGTATTGTTGGTTTTGAAGAAAGACGGATCTTGGAGAATGTGCATCGATTATAGAGCTCTCAACAAAATCACCATCAAGAACAGATTTCCGATTCCTAGGATCGATGATATACTCGACAGGTTACAGGGATCCTCATGTTTTAGCAGGATTGACTTGAAGAGTGGATATCATCAGATCAGAATAGCACCGGGAGACGTCTACAAGACAGCTTTTCGGACGACTTTTGGGTTACTTGAGTTTTTGGTGATGCCTTTTGGCTTAACCAATGCTCCTACGACATTTAACCGGATGATGGATAGGATTTTTCGAGAGTACAGGCTATTTGTTGGCACTTTCTTTGACGACATCATTGTTTTCTCCAAGAATGAGGCAGAACACAGAGATCATCTGCTTCAGGTCTTTCAAGCATTACGAGATCACAAGTTAGTGATTAATGCAAAGAAAAGTGAATTTTTCCTACCAGAGATACACTTTTTGGGACACATTGTGTCAACCGCAGGAGTGCAAATGGATCCGGCCAAGATAGAGACTATCCGTAATTGGCCCGACTTGAAGAATGTCCATGAAGTTAAAAGCTTCTTCGGACTGTGTTCGTACTACAGGCGGTTCATACGAAAGTTTGCAGAGGTTGCTTCCCCTTTGCATATCTTGACACAGAAAGGAGTACCTTTTTCGTGGGGACCCCCAGAGGTGACTGCCTTTCAGACGTTGAAAGAGAAATTGACTACGGGACCTATTTTGACTTTGCCAGACTTGCAGAAGTCATTTGAAGTATTTTGTGATGCTTGTGGTCGTAGTCTGGGTGCGGTCTTGATGCAAGAAGGCCATGTCATAGCTTACGAGAGCCATTTGTTCTCTAGGCCGGAGATGACAGCACAGATCTATGAGAAAGAGCTTTTGGCGGTTATCCATGCTCTTACTCAGTGGCGGCATTACCTACTCGGAGCGGATTTTACTGTCTTTACAGACCATCAGAGTTTGCGCTACTTCTTGTCACAGAAGCAGCTTTCGGAAAAACAGATGCGGTGGGCGAACATCTTGTCACAGTTCCACTTCCAGATTGTCCATGTGCAGGGACAGAAGAATGTGGTGGCAGATGCTTTGTCTCGGAAATCGTTGGTTCTGGCTATTTCCGCGATACATCATAGGAGCTTCGAGGATATGGTCAATCAGTATGCCACAGATACAGATTTTGCAGATATTTTCACACGGATACGAGATGGGGAGATAGTAGCTGGATACTCCCTTCGGGAAGGCTACTTGATGAAAAAGACTATGTTGTGCGTTACACAGCCGTTGAGGGAAAAGGTTATGAATGAATGTCATTGTCCACCTTTTACGGGTCACCGCGGCATTGCTACCACCATGAAAGGGGTAGAGAGATATTTCTTTTGGCCGAGACTCAAGAAAGATGTGGAAGAGTTTGTGCGCAGTTGCTTGGTATGCCAGAAGGTCAAGTTTAACAGGCATAAAGCACAGGGATTGTTACAGCCTTTACCCATACCCACCCGCCCCTGGGAAAGTATAGCGATGGATTTCATTTTTGATCTCCCGAGAACACAGAGTGGTCACGATGGTATCTGGACTGTTATTGACAGATTTAGCAAACAGGCTCATTTCATTCCAGTGAAGAAAACAATCAAGCCGGATCACTTAGCGAGACTGTTTGTGGCCCAGATTTTCAGATTACATGGCATGCCTGAGACAATTGTCTCCGACAGAGACCCCAGATTTACGAGTTTGTTTTGGAAGGCAATTTGGGAGAACATTGGCACGCGGTTGCAGTTCTCGTCATCGTTCCACCCGCAGACTGATGGGCAATCCGAGATTGCCAATTCAGTGGTTCTAGATTTATTGAAGTCTTATATCTCAGATCAGAAGACTCACTGAGAAAGATATTTACCTTTGGTGGAATTTGCCTACAATAACACGATACACTCGTCGACGGGGAAGACGCCATTTGAGATTGTTGAAGGTGCTGCAAAGGTTCCACCCTTCCTGAGCACGAAAGATAAGATCTTTGAAGCGGATGAATATACGCGAGATCTGGATACGGCTTTTGCCAAGGTTCGCGAGACTTTGCAGAAGTCTCAAGAACGACAGAAAAAGGCAGCGGATCGCCATCGTCGCGACATGAAATTGAAGGAGGATGATTGGGTGCTCTTACGTTTTGAGAAGGCACGCCTACGAAAGAACAAGGGAAAGGAGAGTCTTTTTCCAAAGCTTAGTATGCGATACTACGGCCCTTTCCAGATTACTGAAAAGATAAATGAAGTCTCCTTCCGACTGAAACTGCCAGATACTTGGAGGATTCACAATGCATTTCATGTGAATCTCTTGAAACCTTTTAAAGGTGATGTGCCTGATGATGGGGAGCCTGATGAGCAACCCGAAGTGGAAGAAAACGAGGAGATCCTTGTTCCTGAACAGATTTTGGCACATAATGATACGAAGAAAGGTAAAGTCCGAAGGCGGTTCTTGGTTAAGTTCAAGAACTTTCCTGCATTTGATGCGAAGTGGATGGAGGAGGAGGACCTAGCAGATACTCCTCGGATTGTGAAACTTTACCTCGATGTTTTGGTTTAGCATAGTCTACTCCAAACGGAACCCAGAAACTCAGCTTGGCCGAAGATCTGGTGCAGTGGGATGCACAAGAGGGGAGTCACTCCACTCCTTTGTCAACAGATGCCTTGATTTTGATACTAAAGTCACTGATGTCTCTTTGAGCTTCAGGGATACTGAGAGCTGACAGTATTCTGCTGGATGACTTTATGAAATGGAATTCCTGATTATGATACTGATTTGTTCTTGACTTCTTGTGAGTGCAGGAACTGATAGCTGAAATGACTGCAGCATTTTGGTCTGATTGATCTCGAATAAACATGGTTGCAATAGGGGTTAGTCAATCAGACATCGATGAGGTCCCGATTGGACCTAGATGTGATTGCTAGCTACATTGCCGATAAATCATGGTCTAAGATCCGAATGAATGTTGAATGTCATGTGATGTCCTGTGATGTCTGGCGATGTCCTGTGATGTCGTGTGATGTGACGGTAGATTTTGTACATGTGCTAGATGTGTGTTCCTAGTACGTAGGTACTAACAATCAGTGTCTGCTAAGACGGTTTATGGCTTTTGTCGGTTTTGCAGGCGTAATCGCGGTCGATTACAATGCTTTCAAGAGGGGGGTATGTCACAAAGTGATGACGTGGCGGATAGCAGAAACCCTAATTTCTGCCAGAAACACTAAAATTCTTACAAACCCTAATTTCTACCAAAAACCCTAATTTTCTAAAATCGCGGAGGTTGAAATTTAAATTTATTTTTTATTTTATTTTTTGGAAAATGATGAGCGACGCAAATTTCGCTTTTTCTCTACTTAAATGAGAAAGAGAGAGAGAATGCTTTTGCTTTCATGTTTTGACTCTCTGTGAGAGAGAGAGAGCAATTGCTTTTGATTTGAAGCTTTTGGGGCTCTGCTTTTGGGCATCCCTTGTAACCTTTAAATTAGTGGTGAGGGCCTCACTTCTCAGAGCATCTGGACGCAGAGTCTGAGAGTGAAACCCTAAACGCTCTCTTGTACTTTGATGATTGATTAATACAAAAAGAAATACCGAAAGGGGCGCCAGTCTTTGGGGCCAATATATCTAGGCACGGAACTCTGCCGGGCCAATGCAAATCTATTGTGATCTGTAAATTGTTTTGAAGTGGTTATTTGGTGCTGTCGCGGTTGATTCTTGACTTGGAGTGTCCAAGTTTGTTACAGAAAAGAGATACGACCCCAAAGACGACGTAAAACCCTCCTCCGAAGGCCCCACTCTCGTCGGCGAGAGTGGTCTACTTATGATTGCACAAAGTGGTACAATGCGGATGCAATGGACTGATGCAACTTAGGACTATGCCGATGACGACGACCGTGATGACGACGAAGACTTTAGGGCTGAAATCAGTGGTCTTCTATCTGCTGAAAATCTGCTAATCTTTGGGCTGTTTTGGGTGGCTGAAAATGACTGTTTTGGCTACGTTTTCGAGGGCTGAAAATGGCTATCTTCTGCAACCAACTAGGGCTGAATCTGCTGCTGTCCAAGAAGGCTGAAAACGCTGTCCCTCTGCTGCGGCATTGGCTGAAAACCAAAAACGCTGGAAGATTTGGAAACGCTAGCAAAACGCTGGGCAAATCTGGAACTGCTACTTGCGTTAGTGAATGCTGATGCAAACGCTAGGGATCTGGTGATGAAGGCGATGATGCAAAGCTAAAATCGCCGGCTATGGTTGATGATCAAAAACGCCAATGTTGGGTATGGGCGATGATGAGGACCAAAAACGCTAGGGGTACTGATGGGGGTTCTTGCTGAGAAGGTGCCTGTGAGCGGGGAGCTCCTGCTGCCTCTTCTGCCAGAAAGTGCTAACTTGGGTTTGCTTATATATTTTCTTAGCAAAATTGCCCTACCTACTTTTGTTGGAAAGTCGCTTAAAAATAATAAGTGAAAAATGTCAAAATTATGAGCGGAATGGATACTTCGCTTGGAGGTGATGAGCATGAGAGAGGCGAAGAAGAATTTTCCCCACCAAGAGGTTTTTCTGACCCTTCCCCATCTACGTCAAGGATTGCACTAACTCCAATGGAGGAATTGGAGCTGTTGTTTAAGGAACAAAATTTACAACGCGAAGCAAGAAATGCCGCAAGAATGACAGCCATAGCACGTGAGCACGAGTAAGCACGCTTGGAAGCCAAAGAACGACAAGCCAAATTGGATCGTGAATGCAAAGAAAGAAAAGCAAAAATGGAACGCATACACGCAGAAGACAAAGCAGAAAGACAAGCAGAGAACAAAGCAAGACAAGTAGAATTTGATCGCGAGATCAAAGCAAGAAGGGAGAGTTCTTGCGACTCTTTTCTCAAGCTCAGGCATAGATGCAAGAGATTCGGGAAAAGGAGACTCTCTCAGTCTCTTCTTCTCCAAAGCATGACACACAAGATTTGCAGGATTGTGAGAAGCATGATGATTTGAATGATAATGATGAGCATGATCAAGATGTGATTTCTCACGAGCATGATGATTTGCATGATCAAGATGTGATTTCTCACAAGCATGATGAGTTGCATGAAGATGATGTGAATGTTCACAAGGATGATGTGTTAGTGGATGCTTTTTCTAGCGAAGCTAACCTCGTTAAAAATTCGATCAATCATGAAGAACCGATCTTTGCTTTCGAGTCGAGGTCCAAAGAACCCCCACAGGACGATTCGATCATTCAGGAAGAAGCGATCTTGGCTCTCGAGCCTAGGTCCAAAGAACCCTCATAGGAAGTATTATGTGTTCGCATGATTGATACGCACGCATTGTTCGAGTGTTTCATTCGTGATCGTTTCTTGTATTTTAGTTAGCGTTTTTATGTGATCCCTCTTACTAGGCATGACATATTGTACGTTGAGCACGTTTCACTCATGAATGAGCACGAATGTATGCGGATTTTTCATGAAAAGCTAAAAAGTATGCATTCAAGGAAGTCACATTCCATGTCTCTTCCTTGGCCACATTTGTAGAAAGAGCACATGAAAGTATAAACACCAAGCATGGTCATTTCCATTTTGAATTGCCAAAGTTGATTGCTCTAGATCATAAGAGAAAGATTCGATCTTATTGTTTGCGTGTATGTGGTGAACTGTTTAGCACTGCGTCTCTTTGTTCATCTACATTGCATGCACAGTCTTTGAGGAAGACAAGATTTTTTCCAGTCACTTTACATGGAATAGGTATATTCATGATTTTGTATTGGAAGTGGTTTCATGAATTTTCAGCCATGGAGATTCTTGAAGAAGAAAGAAGCAGGACTAAAGACGAAGTTGAAGCATCGAAGGAGCCTCAGAAGACTTTGTGTCGCTTTCGGCGCGGCCCATAGAAGCAAGCGTTGCAGACCTTTATGAAGTTCAAGTACCGCACGACCCACATATCAGAGTGGGCCGGCGAAGAGTCCCTTCGAGGATTCCGAATGCTATTGGCGATCTTCCTCGACGCCATATAGTTCGGTACGAGTACCTCACTTTGAAAAGGAGGGGATGTCACGTGACACATCCAACCCTTTGTGTCCGTGGACAAGCTACAGCATGATCAGGGTTTAGTTAGTCCAGTCAGTCTAGATTAGAAGTGATCTGGCACTTTTGTGAGTCCATTCGTAGACCGTGCATGCACAGTCACTTAGTATAGATGCATATCCTCTGGTTGCACACAGCATGATCATCAGTAACCCCATCAGAATCCATTAGAATCAGTTAGGGAATTTTTCCAGTGCATTTAGCCTCTTTGGAGTGATGATCATTCTGAAGTCGTGGGTTCTTCGGGTCTTGGGTTCTTAAGTTCACGAGGAACTTGGGTTCTTGGGGGTCTTGGGTTCTTGAGGTTTTCTTTCGCTTGCAAATCGCGTTTGAGAAGGATCTTCTCTTCACCCGAGTTCTACTCTTTTCCGCGGGCGCACCCCTTGGCGGCCTTGCGCTCACACCAAGGTTGCTTTTTCCCACCTCACGTGGATTGGCCGGCCGCTAAGTGCACGGTCCGCTCTCAATGAGTGAAAAGAGACACAAGGGGAGGCTGGACAAGCCCTTCTTTCCTGGGATTCCTCTCACCTTCAGAAACACGATTAGGAATCGACACGCCCAAGCGAACTTGGGTTCGTGCGACCGCAACAAGCAAAAAAAATTCTTGTAATTCTTGTGGTTCTTTCCTTGAGTGATACAGAACACTGCCAAAGCTCTGATACCAATGTTAGGTGCAGCGGAATGATTGTTTGCGCTCCGAACTGTGCTCAAGGTTCCTTTTGTTCTTATGGAAGGGAGAGCCTTCCGTTCTTAATAAGAGAATGCTATGATCACAAACAAAGTGAATGGACACTGTGCATGCAAGTGTATGAGACAGAGAGAGAGAGAGAGAGAGAGAGAGAGAGAAGAGAGATACGACACCAAAGACGTTGTAAAACCCTCCTCCGAAGGCCCCAGTCTCGTCGGCGAGAGTGGTCTACTTATGATTGCACAAAGTGGTACAATGCGGATACAATGGACTGATGCAACTTGGGACTATGGCGATGACGACGACCGTGATGACGACGACGACTCTAGGGCTGAAATCAGTGGTCTTCTATCTGCTGAAAATCTGCTAATCTTTGGGTTGTTTTGGGTGGCTGAAAATGACTGTTTTGGCTGCGTTTTCGAGGGCTGAAAATGGCTATCTTCTGCAACCAACTAGGGCTGAATCTGCTGCTGTCCAAGAAGGCTGAAAATGCTGTCCCTCTGCTGCGGAATGGGCTGAAAACCAAAAACGCTGGCAGATTTGGAAACGCTAGCAAAACGCTGGGCAAATCTGGAACTGCTACTGGCATTAGTGAATGCTGATGCAAACGCTAGGGATGTGGTGATGACGGCGATGATGCAAAGCTAAAAACGCCGGCTATGGTTGATGATCAAAAACGCCAATGCTCGATATGGGCGATGATGAGGACCAAAAACGCTAGGGATACTGATGGGGGTTCTTGCTAAGAAGGTGCCTATTGAACGGGGAGCTCCTGCTGCCTCTTCTGCCAAAAAGTGCTAACTTGGGTTTGCTTATATATTTTCTTAGCAAAATTGCCCTACCTACTTTTGTTGGAAAGTCACTTAAAAATAATAAGTGAAAAATGTCAAAAATAGGGAAAATAGGCTAAATGCACTGGAAAAATCCCCTAACTGATTCTAATGGATTCTGATGGGATTACTGATGATCATGATGTGTGCAACCAGAGGATATGCATCTATACTAAGTGACTGGGCATGCACGGTCTACGAATAGACTCACAAAAGTGCCAAATCACTTCTAATCTAGACTGATTGGACTGACTGAACCCTGATCATGCTGTAGCTTGTCCACGGACACATAGGGTTGGATGTGTCACGTGACATAGAATCTTGAATGTGACGTGTTGCACTTGAGCCACGTGGACAAGCTACTGCTACAAGTTAGCGTCAATCTTAGATAGCTTAGGATCCAGCCTGACACTTTGTGAGCCTCTAGAAGGACAAGCATATCATAGTTGCATACCCTCACTTGTAGAGTAAGTCACTTGAGCATAGAGGCATATGAACATTCACTTTAAGTCATTTATTAATAAGTCACTCAAGTCATTTATTAATAAGTGACTTAGACATGACATTTATAAAAAGTAACTAGGGCAAAAATATAAAAAAGAGTCACTGGCCTTCAGTTTTAAGCATATCAAAACCCGATACCCATAGGGGCATCCAATGCCCATGACACCTCAGCACCTAGCGTTTCCATTGCCAACACCACAGCATAATCAACGTTTTTGCATCGGTTCAGCCAAGCGTTTTTGCAACAAATCTACAAAGCATTTGCGCAGGTAATCCAAAGCAAGTACTTGCTCTCGCAAGAGAGCAAGGGGGCCCTTGAGGGTGGTTGGAACCCGACTCTCTCTCTCTCTCTCTCTCTCTCTCTCTCTCTCTCTCTCTCTCTCTCTCTCTCTCATTGTGTTCAATTCAGTCTCTCAAGTGAAGTAAAGTAACATTGTGTTTGTGTGAAGTACTAGATCTGAGTTAAAAACCTTAAACCCTTCAGGTGCACCTAACGTCAAGCTTGTTCTTGAACCTAATATGTCTATCGATTCCCAACATGCCAAACACGCAAAACCATCAATGGCTTGATTGTGCATATGCTTGGTACTTCGTCTAATCATGAATCATGAGAACTCAGATTTTGGGGACAAGCACAAGAAGAAAAAGCCTTAATATTTTTTTATCATGAAGCTTCATAAAAATTCTTTCAGAGCACTTCGTAGCAACCCTTGGCATTGATCATGCCCAACTTGGCGATACTCTTCAAGCCGAATTAGCTACAGTAGATATGATGCAAGATGTCGGTGAAATTCAATGAGAGAGAATCTCCTCTATTCTCGAAAGAGAGAATTTGGCAAAAGAAAAACAAATTCTACAGAGAATTTTGCCTGAAGAAAGAAAACATTCCCCATTAGAGAGAGAAAATTGGACTTTTCTAGAGAAAGAAAACTGTTCGAGACAAAATAAAGTTGAAAGGAGAATTCCAGCGCCCTTTAGAGAGATAAGTAAGAATCTAGAGCGAGAGAGAGTCTGTATGCGGCTAGAAGATCCATGCTATGACTGGCCACCCAGACTTTAGCTCTCTACTACTTTCCTTCCTTCCTCTCTTACTCCTTGCTTTTGTAGTATTTACCATCTTTTGTAACCCTACATCACTACCTCTATAATTTGTGGTTGTTGAATATCTCAGGGGGTTTTTCATTATCAGATCCGTTATATTTTGTGTGCCTACAACAAAAATGCCTTCGGGCTTGTAATTTTGATTACATGATACAAAAGGCCCCCTTCTTTTCCAAAAAAAAGATTCGTGCTATGAATCAGAGATTGGCAAGGGCCATCTTTCTAGAGAGAGGAGTCCTGTGACTATACAAAAAAACGCAATAATCAGTTACACTTGCAGTCTAGGCGCAAAAACCTGAACCCTAAAACCCGTAACACGATGTCTCTATAACTCAAGAATGCATGAGGTTTGATACAAACAAGGGGGGTTCAAGGCCCCTTATATAATATACGACCCTAGGCAAGAAGCATGAGCACCAAGAATGCACTAGCACAAAAAATACACAAATGCACCTAACAATATGGACACCCCACTTATAGGTGAGGCAGTCCAATTAATAAACTGGACTAAAATAACCAAGAGAGCCAATAAAGGCTAAAAAAAGGCTAAAATTCATATACAGGGAAACATAGCAATACAACATTGCAATGCAACTTAAGTACCACCATTTGGTGCTGAGACAATCTCCAACACCGCTTGTGAAGCAAACATTCAATGTATTTATGCAATGACTAATAGCTACCTTCCTACCCACCTATCTAGCTATCTATTGATAATAGTTTGTTTGGTTAAATGCACATAGTGAAGAAACCAGTACACTTAATTGACATCAACCTTGCAAACTTACTTCATTGATAGCATGCCTGATTGATTTGAGGGCCGTGGCAAAGCGTGCTGTTGTATGAAGCTGATGCAAGATCACATAAAGGTTAGCAAGCATGTCATTCTGCAATGATTCACCATGGTATAACATGGTGCCTCGCAAAGCCACAACCATGGCAGGCAATGAGCATGCATCCTCTTCTGAGTGTGACCTGAAATCTTCTTCGACATGATCTGCCCTTTTAAACACCATACCTATGATTGGCTCACTTTGTTCCTCTTCAGTCAGAAAGCCAACTGGCTCATAACCAAGCTCATTCCACCATTTGGGTGCAAGCGCATACACATCCAATCTCCTTTGCTGCCTGTCCACCTCAGCCACGTAGACTGCTTGGACAAGGGCAGCAACAACTGCATGCTTATCAGTTGATGTCAAGCTGTGGAGCAAAGAGATTGAAAAAGCAATTAGCATCACCTGGTCAATAATATATGTTAAACCATAACAAAAATATTTTCTTGTGTGAGCGTACGTGCATATGAGCGCACGTGTGCGAGCAGGCCTGTGCATGTGTGTGGTGGTACAATCCGAAGATAAGAAGTGCGACATGTGACAAAATCTTATGTGAGCGTATCTGTGATTGTGTGCATGTGTGTGTGTGTGTGTGTGTGTGTGTGTGTGTGTGTGTACGTGTGCACGCGCACATGCCCATGAGCATGCCCATGCATGCGGGCTTGCAATAAGTCTGCTGGCTACAATAAAACAGAAAAGGCAAATGCACAGATAGAGGCATGAATCCAGAACCCCTAAAAAAGCATTGGCTGCATAGGCCTATTAAGCGCATATAGAGGATCAAAGGGATTTGCGACACCGTTGTATGTGTCGACTGGACTAGCAATGAGAATAGAATGACACCATTACACGACAGTTGGATGCACTCATGCACAACATGTAATAGTGGCAGTCTGTTGCAGGGATTGAATGCATCAACTTAACAGGCAATGAGAGCATGATCACACTACAGTCGGGTGCATTGATGCAGCCATATACAATGCTAAATGAGTGTAGACATAATTGCTTACCGTTTGTTGCAGAGATGCTTCGGACCAGTGAGATCGAAAACATCTCGATCACTTGCATCTATCTTCATCCGCAGTTGCTTCTCTAATAGATCTCTCAGTTGAAATTCGGGTGACTTGATTGTTTCTCTTTCTTCGTCTTCTCCTTCTCCTTCTCCTCGAATCTCCACCTACACACATTTACACGCGCGCGCCGCGAAGGCAGACCTTTAAGTCTCTGGACGCGCAGACGCATAAAGCTCACTCACATGCACACCGCCCACAAACACGTATTGGGAAATCAAAATCAGATGGGATCAAGGACCTTTCAAGGAGCAATTCCAATCGAAAGAGAGAGCGAGATTTTTCGAGAAAATAAAAAATCGAGCTAACTGATCCAAGTAAAGCTCAAACCTTGTCGGTTTCTTAGAGAACTCATCCTAAGCACACCCATATAGAAGCCGTCTAAAATGAAGTTTTAGTAAAAAGGAATGCACAAATCAACATGTTAGCACAACCAAAGAAATTTTTGTTGTAGAAATCTCACTCAGTTCTACAAGCATGTCCATACTATGTAGTATTTTGTTGATCAACTCTCTATATTCTAAATAATGCTTCTAGTGAGTCCAATGGTAGTGCATTATGGTTAGGGACTCAAGCACCACTAGAAGACACGTGAAAGTTACTAGCAAAGAGAGGCAAAAGAAGGCTATCTTGGCATATCTTTGTTGGGATGACGCCTTCATTGTCTCTCAAAAGAAGATTTCTTTTGTCACCTTGAGCAAGGAAAAATGAAAGAGCATATCCATGATTACACTTTTATTAATCCTTACATTAGGTTTGTGTCACTCGGACACCCACCCTAGTATTCCTCTGTTTGGAACCCAAAAATTTGTTTTCAAATCGAGCATTCACAAGCTCCTCATTTTATAAAGCAGGGTAGTGCAAGTGGTAGAGATTCCGTTTTCTATGTTGATTGTCAAATATCAATTTCCATCACGTCGTCCTATGATGCCTTTTGTGGTTGGTCTCTGCTCTGCTTTGCTCTCTCTCTCTCTCTCTCTCTCTCTCTCTCTCTCTCTCTCTATCTGTGTGTGTGTGTGTGTGTGTGTGTGTGCGCCAAGTTCTTACATAGATTCTCATCCATTATGTCTAAATTATAGGGCGTTCTTCCTTTCCCTGGAACAAGCTGTATTGTGAGCTTCATGAACCCCTCCTAGGTCTTCTAATGAAATTAGAGACACTCTACCGTCGATGGGCAAGCTCTTCTTAACCTTGCATCTCTCTCTCTCTCTCTCTCTCTCTCTCTCTCTCTCTCTCTCTCTCTCAATAAAACCAGGCAATAATGAATAAAGTTTATATCTGAAGCGTCAAACAATTAAACCATAGTTGCTCTATATGAAGGTGGATTCTAACAACCAGAAGAATGGTGCCACTCCGAAGCAACGTTGAGGTTTGAATTTAGCGTCTGTTGGAATTAGGGTTGCACACACAGCTTGGAGAAGACGAAGGAAGCTCAAGGCACACAACAGAGAGTGTATTACTTAGTGTGCAATGGAAAGATGAGTTAGCCCTAGAGTGATGGGCGTATATACAATGCATGGGGGGGGAAGCCTCCTAGTGAGGGAAAAAATGCCCAGACGGTCCTAAGTGTGTTCACACATATCACTACCACATGTATATTGTAACAAATCCCCCTTGGGAGTGATGCGGTGAACGAGAGCTGGCACATAGAGTATAGGTAAGTGCCATTCCATGAGGACATGATCAATCCACAAAGGGGAGTAAGCCCAAAGCTTTGCGGAAAGCTTCAGACTTGTCACGAGACAATGCCTTTGTGAAAAAATCTGCAAGGTTATCCTGTGTTGGCACATAAGCCAAGCTTATCTCTCTTGATGAGAGCCTCTCCCTGACATAGTGGTAATGCACTTCAATGTGCTTTGCGCTAGCATGAAAAACTCGGTTCCTCGCAACTGCCAATGTGCTCTGATTGTCAATGTATAGTGTTGGCAGTGTCCTATCCAACACCCAAATCAGCCATAACGCGTCTGAGCCATACACACTCAACCATAGCTGAAATCCTCTTGACAGCCTGTCATGCTTAAACCCTGGGCTATGCATGAATCTGCTGACCTGTGAGACTGCAAACTGAATATCCCGCCTCGTGTTGCATACATAAATAAGGAAACCTACAACAGTTTGGTAAATAGTGACATCGACAAGATCGCCAGCATCATGAAGACTCAATTTCAAACCTCTTTCCATGGGAGTGGCAATAGGTTTGCAATCCTCAAGTCCAAACTTAAATAGCAATGCATGTAGCTTGTCGGACAAAAGGCAATACCACCATCACAATGCTTAAGATGTATACCCAAGTAATGATGCAACATCTCAAATCTTTCATCTTGAAAGTAGCATTCAAATCAATCTTAAATTCAGCAATATGTCTCTCATTTGGTCCATTGATCAGCAAATCATCCACATAGAGAACCACAATGAGAAGTATATCACCCTCGCACTTTACATACAATGTGCTTTTTGTTGGAGTGTTACGAAAACCTCGTTTGACCAAATGAGTGCCAGCCTTCTCATTTCAAGCACGAGGAGATTGCTTCAACCCATACAAAGCTTTCTTACATTTGTACACTTTATCTTCCTGCCCTATAATGACAAAACCGTGAGGCTGCGTTACATAAACTTCCTCAAATATGTCACCATTCAAGAATGCAATAACAATATCTGACTAATGTACATCCCAACCAAAATGAGCTGCCAATGCACATAGCAAATGGACAGTAGTCATACGACAAGTGGGAGAAAAAGTCTATTCATAATCTATGCCTTTTTGTTGTGCATAACCCTTTGCAACAAGTCGAACCTTATAGCGATCAATCTCACCATCCGGCTTGCGTTTCAACTTGTAAATCCACTTCGTACCAATGGCTTTTTTTCCATGAGGCAAATCACATAAAGTCCATGTGTCATTTTCTAAGTGCATCATATACTGATTGCATGGCAGCCATCTGATTTTTTGAATTCTCTACTTCATCAAAAGACAGAGGTTCCTCAACATCACATAAACTAGATGAGCACCTAAACAAGTACGACTAGGCAAAGGTGCATCCAATTTACTCTCACGCAAAGTATGCACCAACCATTTAGGCATACCTCTAGCCTACTCATTCTCAACCCTTTCCTCATCAAGTACATCATGTACTTCTACATCAATAATAGGCTCGTCTGTAACATTTTCAGAAACCCCCATAGGATGTACATTTGCCTCATTGGAATTTACATTCGAACTTCCACCACTGAAAAGAGGCAAAAAAGAGTCATAAATGTAGTGTGAGCTTACATTACTGTCTCTAGTACATGACAGCAAGGACTGAATAGAATCTTCCACAAACACAACATCTCGTGAGACCAAGATACACTTTGTTTGAAGATGATACAACCTGTAACCTTTGCTTTCAGCACTATAACCAACAAACCTCCCCTCGATCAGAATGGAGGGTGCCCATAGTACATTTGAAACATTTTTAGACATAGCCAAAAATGCTTGAAGCATAGAAAAACTTCAGACTTCACCTTAATCGGATACACCTATGCATGCCTGGAGTAATCATCAATGAAATTCACAAAGTAAAGGTAATTGCCCAAGGACGGAGTTTGCATGGGCCCACAAATATCACTATGCACAAGCTGCAACATGCATGTGGCCCTAATTGAACCATCCTTGGAAAACTTCGAACGTTGCATCTTACTCAAAATATAGCCTTCACAAACATGTTTGATAGGTGCTTCAAGAGGCGGCAAAGAAGCAACAGTGCACACCCTCATGGGAATTCAATCACTTGTGCCAACAATGCCTCTTATCCGGTTCAAGGAGTTGGAAAGATTATGCTTATTGCTGCAAATGGTAGTTCCTTCACACTTGTTGATGCATTGTATGTACCTGGGATCAAGAAGAATCTTTTGTCTGTATCTGCACTTGCTAGACTTGGTCTTGTAGTCAAATTTGTGGATGACAGAAGTATTGTACATGATCTCAGTTTTGATGATGAAATTGTTGTATCTAGCATTTTATGTCGTGGCCGTATAAGCTCACTTTGTACAACAAGTGTGGGCAGAATTTTGTAAATGCAATTGTGGATTCTACGGCTATTTCAAATTAAAAAACTTTGGCATGCGCGTTTTGGACATTTGAATTTGCTAGTTTGCTACATGTGCGAGCCACGAATGGCAGCAAGCACACAACTAGATAGTCCTAGCAATCTCAAAGGGAAAATTGTGTGTCACTCACTGCTCAATGCTTCCGTCATGAAGGATCCTGTGCCGCGAAGAAGAAGGAGCCGCTACCGATGCTGCCACAATGCTCTCTCTCTCTCTCTCTCTCTCTCTCTCTCAAGCATACACACACACATATACACGTGAGCACACGAAGGAGGAGAAGACAGAGGTAGAGCAAGAGAACTTCTTAGCTTGCACTTCAAAGAATGAGGATTTTAGGTCAAAATAGAACTTTTATAAGAGTTTGACCCATTCACACATGGGCGCCTACAATGACCAGTCCTTGCACAAATACTGTAAAATAAGATAAGTGGTGCGCCTCTCATCGGCGATCACCTACACACCTATTGGACCGACAAGCCCGATCCATGACTCAATCAAATAAATAATAAGGTGTCCGTCGAAGGTGATAGGGTGCCCGTGAGGGTTAACATGTCCCCCTTCCTGATGTAGATTCCGTCCTCGGAAGCTATTGAGATGAAGCTCGTTCGTCAAGGTGGAAGAGCATTTGAGGTTGAATGTCTTTAGCTTTCGTCAAACCCCGCAAAATCAACCAAAAATGACAAAATAATTGTATTTTTATATATAATAAAAAAGCATATGCAGTGAATAGACACACATGTTGATTGGTAACAGAATATTAAACAATTTGTCAATAGTAAACATTAAATTGTAATATAATCAAACACATAAGTAGTTGTAAAGGTCAAAAAATAAACAAGTCTAGGGTCGCTAAGTTAACGATCGAGAGACACTAGAGGTCAACTATTAATACCATGGGCAAGCTTTTCAATTCTCTCTAGTCAATTAAGTTGTTTAATCGCGAGAGCAAAGTGTTTCATGTCCGAAGCCTGACTAGAGGCTATACCTATAAGACCTTGTAGTTAAGCTACGATAAAAAGAATTGCTTATGAAATCATCGCCTAAATTATTCTCTTTGTTTGACCCCCCAAAGTTTTTCACACGGATCTAATTTTTGATGTGTGCTTATTTTGTATGCCTTGGGCTTTTTGATTTTCAAGGAAAAGCACCCACATTGGGAAACTCTACGGCTTTAGTACCATAGGCAATACATGCAAGTAAAGTACCAAATTAAGATTTTACATTGTTGGCAATTTTGTTTTTTGTATGTTTGTTTTTCATTGCCTTGTAATTGTGTAGCTTTGGGGGGTCATATTGCATTGTTACCCTCCCCAAGCTCATCACAATAGTAAACTCCCTTTATAATAATTACACTAAAGGTCAGTAGGGATTAAGCCCACTAGAAAGCACTAGTACATTGCACACAATGCTGCCTAAATTGGATCAAGAACCTAAAGTAACCTTTGACAATTAGGAAGGCATTTCCCATGGTATTAAGAGAACATCTCTAATGCCTATCTTGGTCCAACTAGCTTAGTCAGATTTCTTGATTCTTAAACCTAGACAAGGGATTATGACATAAAATTATATTGAATCTAATGTTTAATACTAAGCAAAGGTGTTGAATATTATGCTACCAATCACATTTAAAGCAGACAAACATGGATGCTAAAAAAACAAGAGGCAATGCTAATGGTCAATAAACACTTGTTCGTGTTGATGATCGCGCTCAATTCGAAGAGTGAACGAGACAAGGATTCCATGAAGTTCAAAATCGCAATTACTGGAGTGCGTTCCTGAACACATTAAAAACACAAGGAATACATCTAAGAGGCACATCAGTAGGAAGAGTCACCAACCTTTATTGAGCACAATCAAAACACATCAAGAATCCTAATCTAATTATTTGCACCCTCCTAGAGAGTCAAGGGAGCGGATATTGAATAGATGGGCAAGTATCCCTAGGTCTAAACCCCTATCCTCGTCATCATCTTGAGAAAAACAAATTCATCATCCGTGAGACCATACGTGCCATCCGTGTAATCATGTAACTCTTCCTCATCATTAGAGGTACAAATGTTCACTAAGAACGTCACTAGACGTCTATAGTCATCTTGGTCAAGAGGGTAAGCTTGTGCAATCGGAGAGACGTCCTCTACTAAGTATGGATCAATTGTGGTCAAGAGACGTATCAGCCATTCTAATTCCTCAAAATTCTTTTCACATGCTAGCATATCTACCAAATCCCATTAATAGGCAAGCATCAATTAGACTATGTGAAACACTTGTGAAAAGTAAAGAGGGTACCTCTCACCCAAGGTAGGAGTGAATGACTCTAGCATACTAGCCATATCTGTACACACACATAGATGATGGTTAGTGTGAAAATATTATAAGGGTCATGTCAAAAGGTCATGTCCTTGTGCATAATGTGTTTTTATTATTTTGGGTCATGTACTAGAACTTGTAGGTTTCCAACTTTTTTTTGGGTGGCTCTTGCTCTTTTACTTTTTTAATTTTTTGTTTTCTTGAGTATAGGGCTATATATATACATTCTCTAAGATTGAAAGATTGAGGGGTCAGAGAGGAAGGTTAAGAGGGTGAATGATGGATGTCAACAAACACTCCTCCCTTCCTTGGGTAGATCATACCTTTTGAAATGATGTCATCACCTTATGAAACCAATTGTTCCAAGTTGTTATGGGTGAAGACTTTGACCAATAGTTTTCGATTGCCCTAGGTGTTTCATCTAGCTGCAAGGGTGCGAAGGTACTCTCCATGATTTTATTTGCAATGTTGTTGTAGGTGGTGAACTTACAATGGGAGGTGCAAATTCTTTTTTGTTTGTATGGATATTTACAATGGTAGGTGGAGGTTGTGTCGACGCTTGTATTTCCGTATATGAAGTACATGAAGAGCAAGAAGCTTCATTTGTTTTTTCTAAAATTGAGATGAGCAAAACAAGTCCTTCTTGCTTAGGTACCCAAACTAGCTCTGGATGAGGCGTGTAGTGTTCTGTGATCTTTCCCTTCCCACGATCTTCAATCGGCTTTATCGTTACAATATTTGACTCACATGGGTCTATAGGTGATAGGTAAGAACACAATTTACGTTTTGGCACCCAGATTTCATCTCTTCATAGTAGCTTTGGGCTTTCAATAGTTGTTTAGGAATCCAATGCAATGTTTTCTTACATTTCTTGGAGCGAGTGGGGCGTCTCTTACAAGGCTCTTGGCTTTTAGCATTAAAAATGATCGCTATAGAAGCTTTAGGGACCATTTGTATGTTTTCTTTGTTATATCACACCGAGTCTTGTGTGTCTCATGTTTTGTTTCAACAATAGAAGTTGAAGTTCCTGAGGGTTGCGCTATAGTTACAGATGTTTCAACCTCTTGGACATGCACTGTTTTGGGTTGTATTTTCTCAAGAGGTGATATCTCAGGGACTGATGCTTGAGTGGCAAGGCTAAGAGTTGGTTTCTGTGTTGTGACACTCCCAGTCTCCCAATCAATAGTGCATTTGGTTGCTATCATCCACCTGCGTCCTAGTTTTATATTACCTTCCATAGTTCCAACAGACATGACCAAAAAGTCTTGAGCTATAATCCCGTTGTCATAACTGACAGAAGTGTGCCACATTCCAAAAATTATAGTTTTTTTCTTGTTGACACCCTTGACTTGGATAGTACTCTCAGATAGAGATGGATTTTCTAACTGACACCACACCCCATATAATAGCAGATTATATTTAGCATTCATGTCCAATAAGGCGTTATATAGCAATTTCCCATAGGCGTTATTTAGCTCAATAGGTTATTGTAGAGGTGTATTAGAGTCCAACCAATCATCCTCTGTTTCAATGTGAAATGCATGTATAACTCCAAGGTTGGCCTCTCGTTGGCGTCTTATACGTTGTTGCCGCTCCTTAGCCTCATCTTAAGCTTGTATCCTTTTCAATTTTGCTTGTGCCTTGGTTGCCTTTTTTTGATGGATGGCACATAACTCCTCTTGGCTTAAAGGATCATTATATCTTTTAAATTTTCTCACATTGAGGAATCCAATGGTTTCAACTCCATCAAGAGTTTTCACTCGAATGGTACCTTGTGGGGTGATTTCGCATATATACTCTATATGGTCCTTTCCTCGCATATTTAAACTTTTTCTTCTTGTTTCGCACTCCAGCCATGGAATATGGCGTGTGATAGCTCAAAACGAGCATCTTGGCCAGGGGGACATTTCGTGCTTTACAACTCCCACTTCGGTTACGTATAGCCCTTGGAATTCTAAAACTAGTCTTTTCTTAGGTGGGGAGAGGGCTAGAATTAATAAGTCCAAAGGGTGAGTGTGAAGGGAATGGTGGAGGACTTGAGGAACTTGTCTCACATGCCCTCCGTTCACTTGAGGTCTTAGTCTTTATATATAAAGTAGTGTGTATAGTATATCATAAGAATGAAGATTGAGATCTGGGCCTTGCTGCCTTTTTTTAATGGATGGCACATAGTTCCTCTTGGCTTAAAGTATTATAATATCTTTTAAATTTTCTCACATTGAGGAATCCAATGGTTTCAACTCCATCAAGAGTTTCCACACGAATGGTACCTTGTGGGGTGCTTTCGCATAGTCTATATGGTCCTTTCCTCGTATATTTAAACTTTTTTTTATCGTTTCGCACTCCAGCCACGGAATATGGCGTGTGATAGCTCAAAACGAGCGTCTTGGCTAGGGAGACATGCCGTGCTTTACAAACCCCAATTCGGTGACGTACAGCCCTCGGAATCCTAAAACTAGTCTTTTCCTAGGTGGGAAGAGGGCTAAAATTAGTAAGTCCAAAGGGTGAGTGTGAAGGGAATGGTGGAGGACTTGTGGAACTTGTCTCACATGCCCTCCCTTCACTCGAGGTCCTATATAAAGTAGTATGTATAGTATATCATAAGACTGAGGATTGAGGCCTAGGCGTGGGCTCGATCTCGATCTCGGTTTTGGATTTCGGGTTTCGGGGAATGATCCCGACCCTTCCTTTTAAGATAAGGTTTTTTTAATTTCTTTTTCAGTTTTTTGTTTTTTGCTTCCGAGATATTTCGAGCGTTTTTTTTAAATTTTTATTTATTTTTTAATAATTTTTTTTTCAGTGGATAATGCTGCACATGGGCACCGAACTCACACACGCACACAACAGCTCTGTCTAACTCTGTCTAACCTCCTTGCAACTAATGCACAACTAACACAAGTAATTAACACTAATTACCTCTGCTAACACACTGTCTAACACAGAACTGCACCCTCATAGACATTCAACCTTCTCACTGTCTACTCTACTACTCCTTGTATACTACACATTACTGGTCTAAACACTAACTAACAAATCTATTAACCCTGCACATTACAGGTCTAACAAATCCAACAAAAACAAGTACAATGCAGCCCTTATAGAACTTACAAAAACCTGCTAAAACTGCGCATTACAGTCACTTAATAGTTCTCACACAAACTCAGACAAAAGCATGAAACAGATGGAAGAAAGGATTCCAGAGGTAGCACTGAGTGCTCCTCAAGCTTAATGCAAGGCAGTCCTCAGCAACGGCGCCAAAAATGTGCGCTTTGCTGCACGTGTCGAAGGCTGTGAACTTGCCTATGCACTATGTGCGAGCCTTGAAAGGCTGCAAGCACACAACTAGACAATCCTAGCAAGCTCAAAGAAACAATGGTGTGTCACTCACCGCTCAATGTTTTCGTCGTGAAGGATCCTGTGCTGCGAAGAAGAAGGAGTCGCCGTCAATGTCGCACTCAACCGCCTTGCCGCTGCCGATGCCGCCACAATGCTCGATCTCTTTCTCTCTCTCTCTCTCTCTCTCTCTCAAGCATACACACACACACACATACACACGTGAGCACACGAAGGAGAAGGAGACAGAGATCAAGCAAGAGCACTTCTTAGCTTACACCTCAAAGAATGAGGATTTTTTAGGTCAAATGGACCTTTTATAAGAGTTTGACCTATTCACACATGGGTGCCCACAGTGGCTGATCATTGCAAAACTACTGTAAAAATAAGATAAGTGGTGCACCTCTCATCGGCGATCACCTACACACCTATTGGACCGACAAGCCCGGTCCATGACTCAATAAAATAAATAATATGCGTCCGTCAAAGGTGATAGGGTGTTCGTGAGGGTTAACAAAAACCATTAACTAAAAAGTTCACAATCTTCTCACTCCATTCAGGCATGGTCTCGACTAGGAACAGGGAAGTATCAGACAATTCATCATTGATACGTGTAGGGGCTTCACCATTGGGTCTGCGAGACAGGTGATCCGCCATGACATGTCTTTTACCTGGTCTCATCTGAATCAAAATCCTCTTCAGTGTTGTTCATATATACGGGTTCGTCAACAGTCCCTATGTTGGTCTTCGAATTGGGGTCTGACTTCACTTCTTTTTGTGGTCTCTTTCTTCATGTTTTCTTCTTCTTCTGAGATTGGGCAATTGATGCTGTGTCTCTTTCTTCAAGAATATAATTTTGGTTTTGGAGCATCGATCGTGTGAGTACATTTATTGGTACCACAGGTGTACTTTGTGTTGGCTCCTCAATAACCTCAATTAAATTCAATGGTGTTATCTTTGGTGCATTTGGATTATTTGGACATTGAAAAATCAAATGATCTATGCCACATCGATTACACATGAGTATCGACATTGTAGATGTGCTCGCTTGATTGGCTTGCATTAGTGTGGCATTTTTTTGCAATCTAATAGGACATTCGGCTACACGATATGGACCTCCACACTCATAACATTGAAGAGGTGGTCTCTTGGCAGTAAAATTGATATTTTGGCCTCTTATTGCAAGAGCATCTACTTTATAGACATGTTTGACTTTTCCCCAATAGTCCTCCATGTAGTATTGTGGACTTTCTTCAAGTGCATCAATCCCATAGGCAATATTAGGGTCTATATCTTCCTCACAACCTTCCAAACCAACAATAGATGACTCACAACCCACTTGATTAACAAAAGTGATTCTTGGATGTGGGTTTTGTGGTCCTAGCATTGGAGGTGGTAAGGGTGTTGTTTGAACAACATTTTGGGCCCTAGGGACCATGTGTTGTGATGGTTGTTCAAGAGGTGGGACTGGCATCAATACAGGCACTCGAGGTGTGTTCATCCATGCTAAGGTTGGTCTATTGGCCATCGCGCATTTAAATACTATGCAATCCTTGGCTTGATGACCATATCTTTCACATGCATTGAAATTCCCATTAAATTTTACTCTGACATAGGGCATTCACTCGTACTATGAGGACAATAGCAAACTCAGCACCATTGTTGCTCCCTTCTTGGATACATATGATTGTTTTGTGGAGCACAATTGTCTCTAAGACTCTCTTGATGGCCTTGGTGAGATCTGCTAAAGTCATCTCAGATATCTTTCCAGCTCTTTAGCAATAGGCTTTAGGATCATTGGTTGATGCCCTGATGCTTGCGAGCTAGTAGATTTATGCTCAACAGACACTCTTTCTCCTTGAATCATTAAATTGTCCTCCAATTGGATTGTATTGGTGGTGACTGCTTCCCAAGTGGTGATTCCTCTAATGACTAGGCCATTGTAGATATCCTCATGTCGTAGTTCTCTAATGAATGTATCGAGAAATTGGTTATTATTGAAGCGCTCATTTGGATTACAACAAGAATGCAAATGCTTCAAGCGAGTAATAAAGTCTCTCACAGACTCCTCTTCCTCTCATTGGGTTTTCTGGAGCTGAGATGCAACACCCCAAAGTCCTCCCTCTCGTATGAACTCTTTCAAGAACAGTCTCCTAAGAGTAGGGTAAATCTTTTTCTCTTCCATCCTTAAGGTTCTATACCAATCCCCAACTTTTCCACTTAAGATCAGGCTTAAAGCATTACTCTTATGCAGGTCATTGCGTTCTCATAGGGAATCGCTCAAACACTTTGATATTCTTTCTCACATCCCCGTCTCCACTAAATTTTTGTGTAAGCCTAGGGGTGTCCTTTGAACTAGATGTAATGTGGCTCCCTATGGGTTGACCCTTAGTGGTTGCTAAGTCAGAAGCACCCGATTGTTCACCTAGCATGGATGTTGACATAGGGACATTCGCTTTTAACTCTCTTTATTGCTTTGCCTTGTGTAGGCTCTCAATTTCCTTTTCCCAAGCCGCAATGATATATCGCTAAATCTCTTGCACTTCCGCAAGGCTTCTACCATCAGGTAATATAACCTCGGAGGGGAATAGCTTTGAAGAGTCAGGGAGTGCAGTGAATGGAGTATTCACATGCACACTCTCCAGGAGCATGGGGTCTACGTTGGTCATGAATGGTGAATTTACTTCCCCACCCCCTTCATTCACATTGTTAGCTCCATGTTCGGATCAAGTGGCTCATGTTCAAGGAATTTCCAAAGCTATTCGCCACTGAATATACATAGTTGCAAGGAGCTAAAGGAGTCGAGCATAGAATCAATACTAAAAGTCTCCTTCAAGCGGCTAAGCATGCTCAGCCCAGACCGTGGGTCCATGGTATGCATGTCTTGGCTTGAACTATCACGATTAGGTATCGGGTAACCTTCCATGATGTCGTAGTCAGAGGAAGAGTCACTAGACGCAATATGTGGGTCCTGAGTGGTACTACCTTGGGTTCTCGCTGAGGGTCTAGAGCCTAAGGTGGAGGAATAATGAGTGCCGACATAAACAGAGACACTCTCTATGTGGTTGTCCTCTAGCACACAACCATAACGTAGGTGCATGTGACCTCAACACTCTAGAAGCGTTGGTGAGTACCTGTGAAGGCCATGCACCTAGTTTTTTAGGTGTTTATAATCCAATTTTTTTGTTATTTTTGGTCCTTTTTTCTAACCAAGCCACGGAACATGGTGTGTGATAGCTCAAAACGAGTGTCTTGGCTAGAGGGACGTGCCTTGCTTTACAGCCCCCGATTTGGTTACGTAAAGACCTCGAAATCCTAAAAATTATCTTTTCCTAGTCCGGAAGAGGGCTAGAATTAGTAAGTCCAAAGGGTGAGTGTGAAGGGGATGGTGGAGGACTTGAGGAACTTGTCCCACATGTTCTTCCTTCACTTGAGGTCCTAGTTTTTATATATATATAGTAGTGTGTATACTATATCATAAAACTGAGGACTGAGGTCTGGGCCCGGGCTCGAGGAACCATCATGATCCTTCCTTTAACAATAAGATTTTTTTTGGTCTCAAATTTATGAGTTGTTTTTTAAATCTTTAATTTTTGTTTTAAAAAAAGAAGAAAAAAACTAAAAAAACAACTTTTTTGTGGATAATGTTGTGCGTGGGTACCAAGCTCACACAATCACACAACTACCTCTGGCAGCTCTGTCTAACTTGCTTAGATACAATAGAGCTAATTAACACTAATTAGTAATTATCTCTGCTCACACATTGCCTAACAGAGTACATTACACATTGTCCACACTAACTACTGCACACTGTCTACACTTCCTAACACAGCAAACTGCTCACTCACACAGACTACTGAATCTACTCACTGTCTATTGCACATTATACAACACACTAACTAGCAGACCGGCTAATACCTGCACATTATAGAACTTAGCAAATCTATCAAAACATGTACATTACAACACTTAACAAAGCTAACAAATCCTGCTAAACCTGCACATTGCAGCCACTTAACAGATCTAACACGACTCAACAAAACACCAAAAATAGCAGAAATGAATGGCTTCCTGAGGTAGCACTGAGTGCTCCTCAGGCCTAGTGCAAGACAGTCCCCGAAAACGGCGCCAAAAATGTGCGCTTTGTTGCACGTGTCGGAGGCTGGGAACTTGCCAAAACACCGTCTGCAAGCCACAAATGGCCGCAAGCACACAACTAGACAGTCCTAGCAAGCTCAAAGGGGAAATGGTGTGTCACTCACTGTTCAATGCTTCCGTCGTGAAGGATCCTATGCCGCGAAGAAGAAGGAGCCGTCGCCACTGCGCTCAACTGCCTTGCCGTCTCGCTAATTCCGTCGCAATCCTCTATCTCTCTCTTTCAAGCACACACACACACACACACACACACACACACACACACACACACACACACACACACACACACACACATACACACACACACATACACACGTGAGCACACGAAGGAGGAGAAGACAGAGGTAGAGCAAGAGCACTTTTTAGCTTGCACCTCAAAGAGTGAGGATTTTAGTTCAAAATAGACACACATACACATACACACACACACACACACACATACACACGTGAGCACACGAAGGAGGAGAAGACAGAGGTAGAGCAAGAGCACTTTTTAGCTTGCACCTCAAAGAGTGAGGATTTTAGTTCAAAATAGACCTTTTATAAGAGTTTGACCCATTCACACATGGGTGCCCACATTGGCCGATTGCAAAAATACTGTAAAATAAGATAAGTGGTGTGTCTCTCATTGGTGATCACCTACACACCTATTGGACTGACAAGCCTGGTCCATGACTCAATCAAATAAACAATAAGGTGTCCGTTGAAGGTGATAGGGTGTCCGTGAGGGTTAACAGAGGGACACACTCAAGAGAGGTAAACAAATCATGATGTGAAAAGTGAATTTCTTACAAGAGATTCAGTATTTAGGTCACATTATCTATCAAGATGGCATCCAAATGGATCCATCAAAGTTAGAGGTAGTAAAAGGATGGCCTAAACCAAGGAATCTTCATGAGCTAAGAAGCTTTATAGGTATGTGTGCATACTATAGACAATTCATAGAAAAGTTATCACTAATAGCAGGACCATTACATGACCTAACAAAGAAAAACATTACGTATACATGGTCTGCCAAGGAGAACAATGTTTTCAAAAAGCTTAAAGAAGAGCTTATCTCTCAACCTGTGCGTACACTGTCGGATCTCTCAAAGCCATTTGAGGTCCAATGTGATGCTTGTGGTGATTGCCTTGGAGCTGTTCTGCTCCAAGAAGGGCACGCCATAGGTGTTGAAAGTCGAACGCTCGACACTCTTGAGCAAGTTCTAGGCATATATGAAAAGGAACTCCTTGCAGTTCTACATGCCTTAGACTCATTGAAGCACTATTTAATGGGGAGTCCTTTCATTCTGCAAACGGATCACCAAAGTCTTAAGTACTTCATGACGTAGACCAAGCTCTCTGACAAACAAATGAGGTGGGAAAATTTCCTTTTTCATTTTCATTTTCATATTTCTCACATTGCTGGTAAGCATAATCAAGGCATGCGCATTAAGCGAGACAGATGCAAGAAATTGGTCTATTTGTCTCAATCTGAGTACATTGCTAAAGTGCTCAAGCGTTTCAATATGGAGAAGGGGAAGGCATTGAGTACTTCATTGCCTCCATATGTGAAACTTTCTAAAAAAGATTTCCCTAAGTCTGAATAGGAAAAGGTTGAAATGGAAAAGTGACGTATTCATCTGCAGTTGGAAGTTTGATGTATGCTATGATTGCTACACATCCTGATATTTCTTTTGCAGTGGGAGTTGCTAGCAAATATATGTCAAATCCAGGCAAGAAACATTGGGAGGCAATGAAAGGGGTTATGTGATATTTGAATGGTACAAAAGACATGTGCATTTTCTTTGGAAGAAAGGAATCATATGTAATTGGTTACACGGATGCAGATTATGTAGGAGACTTGGACAAGAGAAGGTCCACTTCAGGTTATGTTTTTGAATTCACTGGAGGTGCAATTTCATGGAGATCTTGTTTGCAAGATTGTGTTACCTTGTCTACTACAGAGGCTGAATATGTTGCAGCTTTAGAAGCTTGCAAGGAAGCTATATGGCTTGGTCGGCTAGTGGGAGACTTGGGAATCAATGTTGAGATGCATGTATTACATTGAGATAGCCAAAGTGCTATACAATAGGCAAAGAATCCAGTGTTCCATGCAAAGACAAAGCATGTGGATGTGAAGTATCACTTCATTTGTGAGGTGCTTGAGGACAAGCGATTTTGCAACTTGCCAAAATTCACACCACTGAGAATCATGTTGATCTTCTAACAAAGGGCTTACCTTCAGAGAGGTTTGCACATTTTCAGGCACTCATGGGCATTTGGTAGATACTCTTCACAAGGTGTACTCAAATCCTATTGGATGGCCTTGGAGGTGGACCAATGAGAATTAGGCTAGAGTAAACATAGTTTAATTAATTTAAAAACACTCAATTAAAGAACCAATAAGAATTAAGCTCTCTAGAAGACTATTGGACATTCTACCAAGGGGTCCAATGAGCCTTCAACAGTCCAATGGCTTGCCTGATTCCTATTGGCCAGGATACAAAGGGGTCCAATGAGAGTTTAATTGCATCTATTACTTACCTAAAGCTCTCACAAAAGGGGAAAGGGGGACACATGTCAGAAGGCTATTACTTATGCTCCTGAAATCCTATTGGATAAGCCTGGGGAGGTCCAATGAGGTGCTAGCAAGAGGGGTCGACCAAGAGAGAGAGGGGTTTGATTTATCAAAATCAATTAACCACACATACTCACACAAGCTCATGTGTAGAGTAAGAAGACTCTCTCTCTTCTCAAGCTTTAATGGAAAGCTTATCACCTACTCCAAGCTTGTGAGAAGGGAGGCCTACACCAACAACTCTTGGGTTTGTGATGCAAACCCAACCAAGAGCCAAGCTTCAATGCATGCTCATCTCGTCTACCATGCTAAATACTAAGCTAAGCTATGATAATATGAGTGATTATGTGAGGAGATGTACATCTTTCTCGTAAGACTACCCCTTCTTCCTCTCAATCTACTCTCATACCCTGCTAGCTCTCACCATCTTCGAAGGTGTGTGAGGTCTTGGGTCTGAGACCGTGAGGGAATTGATGTTGTGTTTGATAAGTGTTTTGCTTAGTGCTTGAAGTTTCCATCTTCATTGCACTAGCTAGCATTGAAGGAAACACAAAGAATTGTATTGTAAAATGTCCCTCTTGATGGGAGAAACCATAATACAAAGCCTTTTGGAGGGGGGACCGGCTCCATGCAAATCCGGTCCTCAACTGTTGTCAATTGCTTAATTTATCTCTCTTTTGAAGTATTGTTCACGCTATCTAACTAGGTGTTATACTTTTTGTTTCTCTCTCCACCCAAGCACTCTTGTTATTCTTATTAGGAATCTATTATAATGAAATTCTCCTTATGTTCATGCTATTTTCCGCTACACACAAGTTACTATACCATTAAATGTTACAGAGCTTGCTTCCCCCAACATGTACTATTTTGCAGGTAACTCATGTGAGCCTTGAGTGTTTCAGAGGTTAAGTTACGCATGCTTATAACCTCATTTTGGCACGGCAGATATACTCTCCCAAGGAAAATGTGAGACATGGAACCAAAGTATGATGGAGGTGCCACACATGTCCAAAAATGTGGGTGAGAAGCATGTTTACCTATTAGAAAACAATTTATGCTTCGTTGTCTTCCTCTTTCATCTCACAAGCTGCAATAGTGAGGAGATCTTGCATGCTACAGACCTATGGACAATGTGGGCAAGGCACCCGCACTTTGATGCTAGAAACACAATTCTGGTGGATGAATGTAGATACAAGCACTCAAAAATAACTATGAGAATTGTCTTGCAGTCAAATCATACTACCCTGTGGTGGTAGGCCAAGAATACCTTTTTTTACTTGGTGGACCTCATTTTACCGTGGTTTCTTGTATGGATACACAATCAATACCCAGCAGTGTACACTCGCAAGAACCCAATCTTTGACATAGAAGATGATATTTTTGGGTATGTTGTTGATTACTTCATATAGATAGAGGGTTACTCTCATAGACTTGATCCCCTTGACCTAAGAGATTCCTGAACTATTGTACTTGGTGAGATTTTGTATCACAACACAATTTATATAATGGAAACCCATTTTTTTGGTACATTGTCTTCGGATCATGATCTCTAGTGTCTTTTTTTGTGCTATCAAGTACATTAGGCAAAATTTGGACTCACAAAGGGGCCCTTTAAGGAGTTTGACTTTATCTCTCTCTACCAAAATGGGCGCATGGATAAATTTTTGCAAACAAACTCCAAAGTTGGCGGAGGTATGACAGTTAGAATGTCCTCTTCAAGCTCTATCTACTAATATATAGCATGCCATGAGATTTCTCACACTACAAGAGGTTGTGTGCTCTTGTGACGCTGTTAGCGACGGAAATACATTGGGTTTTTATAACCCCCGGCGTCGCTAAAATCGTCGCTACGAGAGCGTCGCTATAGGCGTCGCTATATGCGTCGCTATATAGCGACGCATATAGCGACGCCTATAGCGACGCTTATAGCGACGTTTACACAGAAGACTATAGCGACGCTCATAGCGACGCTACAGAGCCATAAATAGCGACGCTTATAGCGACGCCCGAGAGAATTTTTTTTTGGTGGTAGGGCATTGAATGCCCTACCACCCATCAACCATATTGTACTTGATTCACTTTTTAAAAAAAGTGCAAAGGTAGATAATAGACCCAAAATAGTCACCCACAAGACGCATTGTTTGCAAAATTGACAATTGTACACATCATAGGCAAAATGAATTGATTGGTAAATGTAATAATGACAATTGTACAACATCATAGGCATAAAGAATTGATTGGCAAAAGGAACTGCGGTGACAAATGTAATAATATACATGGTTCAAAAAGACGTATAAAATCCGTCTCATGATACATAAGCTATGAGAAACCCTAAACTAATGCTATCTAGCTACGGCTAAACTGACGTCGTCTAGTCAGACGTCTCATCGCGTCCAAGCGGCGTATCTGTCGGATTCTGCAAAAAAAGACAATAAGACAGCTTTCAGTAAGTATAAACATATAACGACATTTATAAAACAATACAAAAAATAAAAAAGAGTAAACCCTAATACTAACCATGCCGCCGCGAGAACTGAGAATGTCCATCAGGGCGTTTAAGCCCTTCCTGCCTGCGTACTCGCGCTCGTACGGTGTGGGATCACGTCCTGTCATCGACCACTGTCAAAACATACAAAGATTTCATTATGTTAGAACTAAAAAACTCATAAACCCTAAACTATCGAACATGCATAAAGAGCAATGTGAAAAGACTTACAAAATCGGCCTCAAATGATGCCCATCCACCGCTCCCCAAGTGGTGCGAGCTCCCTGCCTCTACTCGCGCTCTGGCTACATCCTTTTGTTGCTTCCACTTGTCGGGATTCTCGCGCGCTGCTTTCTTCGCATTCTTCCAATCTTCTTTGGCCAGCCAATCTGGCCTGTTCCACCCATTCTTGATTGCTTTTTGCACTTCAGAACGCTTGTGTTTGCAGTATTCGCGCATTCGAATCTTCATCAGGTCTTCATTGAAGCGCTGATCCCGTGTTGGAACGGGAAACTCATCATGAAGTATGCTGATGACTCTGTTTTTTAAATCACTTGGTACTTCACTCCATTTGTTTAGTATGTAGTGTCTAAACAGCTGAGAGCAAAGACCACGCATGCGCGAGATCACCTTCTTGCCGTCATCATCCATGATGATGCCGCCGCTGATGTCGACGGAGTAAGGCAAGCCCTCTGGCCGGTGACGCGTGAACCTGGGTGTCCCGGCAGGGGTCTCTAGCGGCGTGTCGATGGGGGTACGGACGTCAGGTGTCTCCACCGGCGTTTGGGCCCCGAAGCGAGGAGTGTCGAGTGGGGTGGCTCCTGGCGGAGTAGGTAGAGGTGTGTAGCTTCTAGGAACAGTCAGCCGTGCAAAACCTGGCGTAGATGGCGATGTTGTGGCTGGTGTGGGGGCGGGCAAAGAAGGGGAGGGTAAAGAGCCTCGTCGAACACGAGGCGGTGTGGAGGCATCGTTGGCGGAATCCCCACAACAACCGCCACCGCCACCACTAGAGCGTCGGTGTCTAGACGAGTGTGAAGCTCGTCTCGTCGACGCCGAAGCTTCGAAGCGCGCCAAATGCTCCGAAAGAGAGGGAGATGTGAATGGTGTAGGAACGCGCGATGATGCGCCAGAGCGATGACGCTCCACGTACCACTGTCTCTGCTGCGGTGACAAAGAAGAAAGAAACTCCTCATCATCCATACCTGCATTAAACACACGAATATTTAAACTTAATATTGAATGAATAGAGTAGACAATGACGCAAAGACCATTAAATACAATGACGTAATGACGCATATAAATACAATGACGCAATGAATCGAGTGATAGAAGAGGCAAGTCGAAAACTCAGAATTTTCAATCAAAAGATGTGAGCGCGAGTAGAAAAGAGCGTTATACACCATGGAAGGTACTTAGAGAGCCAGAGCTTTTACAACACGGAGCAAAATTGTTCATATATAATATTTGTGGCTTTAAGAGATCTCTCTCTCATCCTCGCATAACTCAGCATAACTTCCTATATCTATATAGAGCTCTCCGTTTAAACACATATCCTCTGTTTCATTTTGTAGCTCCTCTGCATGCACCCCATATAGAGTAGTAGCATCTTGATGCTCGTCTGGCACCACCGCAGCGGCTTCTGATTGAGCATCTTCTCTGATCTCCTCCATTGATGTCGTTGTGATTGGCACATGGTAGCCTTCATACGTCCTTGCACTACGAGGGGCTACCTCTATGACGTACCACCAGTTTGATGTAGACTTTGTAGGATGAAATATTACCTGCCAGAGCCACATAACTTACATGAGAGCTTTCAAGCACATAACTTGTAAAAGGGGGATGTTAACTATTTATATACTTACTTGTTCACAATGCTCGGGTAGTACGAAAGTGTCTCTTAGGTCAGTCCATTTCTTAGTAGAATCCACCTCAAGAAAACCAGACTCTCCTCTACGCACAGTAGCGTTGCGACCCTCCATGATTATCTTGAACCATTGCACGTCGAACAAGTCGACAAAAAATCCTCTTTAATCGATCCTCAAAATCTCTTGCAGCCTGCCGAAGTAAGTGAGTTCCGCCACCACAGGATCTGCATCAGAGGAACGTCGTCGACTAGACTGTTCAAATTTTGCCATGATTCCACAATCTTGAGTAAAACGCTTTTTGTCGATTCGTTCCGCCCTAAAATGTCGACCTTTACACCATGCTGCTGTGTATGACTTATACTACAACGAACAAAGATTATGAGTGGCCGTTCAAACGTTTATAAATAAAGTCACTTGCTAGTCGTACATTGCAAACTTACCTTGGTCGCGCAACCCCGAGAGTACTCCCACTCTTCTTCAGTCACTTCGTCACCGCATTGTTGTGCGCTTTTCAATTGGTTGTGCAACCATCTTAAGCTCATGAAGGTTGGTAGGCTCTCCAGAACCGCTGGATAGTGCATCGGTGGTCGTCTTCCCCGTCTCCACTCGATTCGTGCCCTTTGTCGCTCTTGCTTTGCATCCTCATATTGTGAAATCCACTTTTGCATCACTGGATTGTGAAGCATGCAAAATCGGTTGATTTTAGCCTCTAGATCTTTCGTTATCTTCTTCTCAACACCGAGATTGCACATGACAATCCCAGATATGTGCTCAACATCTATGGTTCGCCATAGCGTGTCCCGGGATTTATCAAATCCGTCTAGCCACTCTCCAATGTACACTAGGGACTCTGATACCAACCAACCTTCTGCCATGCTACCCTCCGGACGTGCCTTTTGACGCACATATCCCTTAAGCGTTTTCATGAAACGCTCTAAGAAGAACATCCATCTGGAATGAACTGTGCCAACTATTTCCACCTCATCAACTATGTGAACAAGAAGATGCACCTGAATGGTTAGCATGGTAGTAGGAAAATGTTTCTCAAACATGCACACAAGCTCCGCAGCATTTAGTTTGGCGAATGGTATGGAGTCTACGTTGATCTCCTTTTGTGAGATCCATTGCACCAGCTTTGCAAGTTTGTAGATTGTGTTACGGATGTCGAGAGACAAACATCCCTCAATGGCAACCGGTAAAATAAACTGTATAGTATGTGCAGCAATGATATTAAAGTCCACATTTTATGCAATGATATTAAAGTCCACTATGAACGTACCTGACACATTTTATGCCAATCGTGTGACTTCAAACCGGTAAGCTTTCCTTCTTTAGTAAAACACGTTCGGAGCGAGTGCATTACGCCAGTGGGGGTCCGCAAAGATCGAATGGCCTCTTTTACTTTGCGTTCTTGGGCTCCTGTGAAAATCCATGGTGCTTTAGGGAGTTTTATCGATCCATCAGACGCTGTTTGCGGCCAATATTGCTCCATACGATCCACATTTCTAAGGTCAACTCTGGCTCCCAAAGTATCTTTCTTGCCGGTCAAATGGTCCCATAGTAGATTACCCACATTCTTGAATATGTGCATTGGATCGAGCAAGTGATTGATCATGAGTCGGGGCCAGTATGGTAACTCGTACCATAGAGATAGTCTCTTCATCCCTGGAGGCAATCCGTCATCGCACATCTCCTTCTGCTCTAACCATGCTTGTGCAGATATCCTTGGTGGCTCTCTTCCCAAAAAGCCATCGCGTAACACATGATTCTCTGGAAGATACGCTTGATGACCTTCGTAGATTTGCTTCTTCAGTGAGGGTGCCCTACGTGTATTCAATCTAGGTCCACATGTGACACATGCTCTCTATCCGCTTGTTTGAAGCCCTGCATGTATACACATGATAATAGATCAACTATGGGAAAAAACAATATTTACAGTGTCTGAGTGAGGAGTGTCAATAGATCACCTGAGCATTCTGTTAGCCCGGGATAGTCATGCATGGTCCACATTAGAATGCCTCTGATCAAAGCATTCTATCGTCCTGTGTGTCGGCTCATATCCACCACCTCTATGCCAATCCACAATTGTTGTAGCTCTTCCAATAGTGGACGAAGATACACATCCATATTCCCCACTTTATATCGCCCTGGCACAATCAAGCTTAGCCATAGGTGCCCCTTCTTCGTAGTCAACCACGGGGGAATGTTGTAGTTGACGATGACAACGGGCCATACACTGTAAGATGTTGATCTTTGACCAAATGGATTTACGCCATCCATAGCCAGGCCTAAGCGCAAATTTCGAGCTTCCCTGGCAAAACCGACCATGTTCCATCTATATGTTTCCAGGCTGCGCAATCTGCAGGAATTCGTAGCACACCATCCGAAGATTTATTCTCCTCATGCCATGATGCTAGGGCGGCCATGGACTTACATTCGAAGAAATGCTTGATGCGAGGAAGCAGAGGAAAATGTCGCAAAACCTTTTGTGGAATTTTTGTCCCGTGGAGATCTACTCGATATCTTTCGGAATCACATTTCGGACACTTCTCCATGTCTGTGTATTCCCCTCTGAAAAGAATGCAGTCATTAGGACAAGCGTGGATAGAATTGTAATCCATCCCCAAGTTTCGCAAAATCTTTCTTGCTTCATCTCGGGAATCTGGCATCACATTGTCAGCTGGTAGTATGTGCTCTTTCAGCAATCTACACAACATAAAAATATGATACAGTCGTGTAAAAATCTATCAGATCATTGTACATTTAGAGTTCTAGTATTAAAGTAAACTAATTGTAATAGATCACCTGAAAAGCGCTGTGACGCTAGTGTCACTCCATCCAAACTTTGCCTGCATGTTGAGAAGAACCAGGAGTGCTTTCAATCTAGACATACGTGCTCCATTATACAATGGCGTATCGGCTTCACTTTTCATATCATCATAGATAAGCCTTTCTAAATCCATGATCGTCTCGATCATTTCATCAATCTCGGGCTCAAACATTGCCTCGTTGGGAATGTGCTCTGCATGATCATCCCCCGAGCTGTCAGAGGCTACATCTTGTGGCCTCACATATGCTGCTTGACCAAAGCGCCTGCGAACACGTCTATTGGGTTGCAAGATTGCTGCTTGTTGGCCAGCGTCAGAGTCCGACGAGTTATAATTGGCAACAACTCGATCTATAATAGATGGATCGAACTCGCCAAATTCGCGAACGTGCTGCAAAGAAACACGTCTTGTCCGTCGCACATCATGCTTGCATTGATTACAAGGACATAAGACCCTCGTTGAGAGATAGGTGTTTCGGTTGGACGGTCCCACATCCTCGTCGCTACTCATAATGAGGATAAAAAACTTATAACCTGGACAACAAATTTAATATTCTATTGGCATTCTTCGTCTTATCTCTCTCTCTCTCTCTCTCTCTCTCTCTCTCTCTCTCTCTATCTCTTTACCTCACATTCTCTAGTCATGTCCAATCCCCGCACACCTCGGTCTAGAGGTGCACGGAGATCAGAACCACCAGGTTATAATCTCGTCTTTATTGGTCAATACCTATATTTGTGGGTACAAGAAATCTACACACCCACGTCTACATGATACTGCATGTAGTGGACAAAACCCCTTTGCCTCTTCTCTAGCTGTAGCACTTCACTTCATCTTAACATCTTTTCACAGTAGATCTTTTCACTGTTCGTCTAACTCTAAACCCTAAACCGTAAGTAATTCTTGCGTGGACTCGATCTAACGTAAATAATCGTAAATCTAACTAAAAATAAAGCTAAATCTAATTTAACGTAAGTCTAATGACTAGAGGTTGTCTAGATGGTCATTGTGTCGGGGATGTAGTGACTCTTGCCGCCCTGAAGATCCACCTTCTTCCCTATCTTCTGAAGACATTTCACCAGTACTTTTGGATCGACGGAGCCCACCATGAGTGAAGGCAGTAATACCCTATATTCCATTGAGGGCTTTCTTCACCCGCTTCATGCAGGCATCGCAGTCTATGGAGACCTAAATCTAATCTAATATAACGTAAATCTAAATCTAGCTTAAATAAACGTAAATCTAGTTAAAAATAAACCTAAATCTAATTTAATGTAAGTCTACATATAACCTAATCTTTAACGTCTTTTAAGATAGTTTTCTACGACGTTATAACTCTCTTCTTCTTGTGTGTGTGCGCGTGTGTGGATGTGTATGCCAATAAAAAGAGATAAATGGTATAACCTTTCTATCACCCATGCCAAGTATGATAGATTGATTATGCCATTTCCCTCTTGAATAATAGGTCTTGAGTTCAACTCCTCGTTGGCTAGATCTTTAGGTCTTTTAATTTTAATTAGTTTCCTACGACGTTAAATTAGTTTCTCTCTCTTTCTCTCTCAATGTGTGTGCGTTTTTTTGGATCGTATGCATGTTTTCTCTCTCTTTTCCTCTCTCAATGTGTGCGTTTTTTGTTTATGCATGTTCTCTCTCTCTTTTCCTCTCTCAATGCGTGCGTTTTTTGTTTATGCATGCTCTCTCTCTCTTTTTCTCTCTCAATGTGTGTGTGCATTCTTTGTTTATGTATGTGTGTGTGCGTTTTTGTTTTTGTTTGTACTCTCTCTCTCTCTCTCTCTCTCTCTCTCTCTCAAAAACACTATGTGTGTGTGTGTATGTGTGTGTGTGTGAGAGAGAGAGAGGGAGAGAGAAAGAGGGGAAGGGAACATGAGAATGAGGAGAGGGAAGGAGCATACCTGGCTCTCCTTCCTCTCCTCGTGTGTGTGTGTGTGTGTGTGTGTGTGTGTGTGGAGAAGAAAAAGAGAGAGAGAGAGAGGGAGAGCGTTACCTGCTCCTTGCTTGAGGGCGCCGAAAAACTCAGATCTGAGATCTGAGTTTTTGGGCGCGCTCGATTATTTTTTTACCCCAGCCGGCGTCACTATGAGCGTCGCTATAAGCGTCGCTATGAGCGTCGCAAATTTACAAAGAAATTTGCGACGCTCATAGCGACGCTTATAGCGAGCGACGCCGGGAATTTTTTTTTTGAGCGTCGTTGTGTGAGCGTCGCTAATATGAAGAGCCTCTTGTAGTGTCATATTTTAGAAGATTCTTTTTTTAATTCACCTGTGATGTGACAACTCTGTCGAAATCTAAGTGAATCAAAAAAAGAATCTTCTAAAATATGAAGAATCTCATGGCGTGCTATATATCATTAAATAGAGCTTGAAGAGGACATTCTAACTCTCAAACCTCCCCCAACTTTGGAGTTTATTTGCAAAAATTTATCCATGCGCCCATTTTGGTAGAGAGAGGTAAAGTCAAACTCCTTAAAGGGCCCCTTTGTGAGTCCAAATTTTGCCTAATGGTTTGTATTCTAGAAGCATATTTCTTGAAAACCCAGACATGGGTGTTAATACAATGATGAAAATCTACAAAATTTGGTGCTAGCACAATACCAAACTTGGTGCTATTCATTACCAAACTTGAGCTATGAAGTACCGAACTTGATACTGCTTGTCATCATTTTGGTAGTGGCTAGATCCATTTTGGTACTGGTTAGCTCCCTTCTGGTACATGAGCTTATGCAAAGAATGCTATAGTAAAAGTTTTGGTATTGCTCGTCCTTTTTGATACTGGTTACTATTATATCGTATTACTATTTTGATACTAGTTAGGGGCAACTTGGTATAGATCTTGACTATTAATGTACAACAATCTCAAATACTAAACAGAGGAAGTGAGGAATAACAAGAGAAAAAAATAATCATGAAGAGAATAAGATGTATTGTATCTAGGAGAAAACGCACACTTAGGGGTTCTGGAATTGTGTTTCAAGTAACATGAATGCACCATCATCGCTCTTATCATCATCATATGGCATGCTATTGTATATGTTCTCATATACTTCAGTAGATAAATTGAATTGCTTAAGGAATCCTACGATAGGCTCCATCAAAACGTATCACCTTTACGAGATGTGAGTAGCTCATGAATGGAGATGTTTGATCCAATAGGCTATATGTATCAGCTTTTCCTTTGACTACTTGGCCATAGTAGAAGCCTTCAACAACCTTGGACCCTCAATTAAAAATCTTGTTATTCCACTTATTCTTCTGAGCTCTCACCATCTGGTACAACACTTTTATGCATTAGATAAGGTAGAAGTCCTCTTTAGCCTCGACTATCTTGATTGCAAAATTATAAATTATTGCCAACATTCCACATAAAATTTCAGGGCATCCTTCATATAGTGGCAGGTTAGAAACTTCTCTCATAATTGGGATCGAATCTAATAGAATCTAAATATCCATCATCCTCCTCATCATCCTTTTTGTCATCCCTTTGTGTATTAGTAGAATGTGGTAGTGGTTTGATAAAAACATATTTCCATTCTTCTATGTGCATTCTATTTTTGCATCTTCTCCATTGGCCATACATACATGGATCACAAAAGCATGAAAGTGTTCAAAAGCGTACGGCACACAGGTTATTCTTTGAATACCCATCAACACAATGAAATGAGCAAGAGCCCACAATGCACTCATAGTCCCACTAGAAATTGTGTTGTACATCATCCGCACCAATAAGCCAAAAGACTCTTTGTGTATTACACTTGTGAAACTATTCTCTTGGCTAAAAAGTTACATGCAAAAATTTGACCACATCAGTCGCACACTTCACAAGCCAGCCATCTGGTTTCAATTCGTCATGCATCAAAGTTCTCATGATGATTTCTCCTACCCCATCATGCTCTCCTTTACCATGACTAGATCTTGAGAAGTTATGCATCATGTGCAAGTCTGTCAATTGATAGTGATGTGGCCACAAAATAGTACGGTCTATGGGCTTTGAATTTTGAAGCAACACCATTTGACCACACCCAGTGGTTCTACAAACAATGTCCATGCTATTTCAACCACTTGTCATGAATCATAAAACAAGGTTGTACAAACAATGTGTGATGTTGCTTGTCATCTGATATGTAAAAGTGTAGCGTCTTTTGAACATCACATGCTGCATAAGTATGTGCACAAGTATTGTGACTTGTATAGACCACCAATGCATTAACTGAATCTCATTTTGAATCTTAAAATAATAATTCTCTACAATTCAACAACTGATACAATGAAATTTCTAGGGAACCTGAGCAAACAATCCTTGAATTGTTGGGCTTGCCAGCGGAAGACAAAGTTGTGCTTGATGAAGCTTGTGAGGGGGGCTGAAAATAGTCTTTTTAAAACCGCACTTTTCATTCGTTGCACAATCAAGTCCTTTCTCTTCTTCTCACTCCCACTTGCATCAACATGTCCTGTTCCAACATCCATGAAAACTTTCACAGACACCTTCCTGATATCCTCTGCTATTTCATTGGGAAAAAATGTCAACTTCCCTACACCACATTGGGAGCATCCCCCTTCAAGGATTTCTTGGCATGGTATTCACTATTTGGAGTATTTGAGCACATGATGGATTTCCACATACCAATTATGTGCTGACATACTGCTTGGTTTGAAACACTCTCATATATCATCACGATGGAAGATCTCAAAGGGATCTTTGGTGATTTCCAAAGAAGAAAAGGTTGATACCCTTTACTTGTGTACTATCAGCAAACACTCTTCAATTTTTGCACTAGCCACAGAAGTCAACAGTGCGGTGTGGCACTACCGGCTTAGGCATATGAGTGCCAAAAGGAATACAAATCCCTCAACTGAAGAAGCTTGTACCACGTTTGAAAGAAGTGGACTTCTGTGAAGATTGTGCTTATGGAAAACAAAAGAGGGTAAAATTTCAAAAAGCGAGAAATGAAAGAAAAAATAAAAAACTTGAGTTGGTTCATTTTGATGTTTGGGGTCCTTCAAGTACACCATCCCTTGGTGGCTTGTTGTACTATGTAAAATTCATAGATGATGCAACTAGGAAAACATGGGTTTATGTAAGGAAGAATATATCTAATGTGTTTTTCATATTTGAAAGGTGGAAAGCCTTTGTGGAGAATGATACAGGTACCAAATTTAAATGCCTCAGATCTGACAATGGAGGAAAATATTGTAGCCAAGCTTTTGAAAGCTTTTGTTCTAGCAATGGAATTTGGAGGCAAAAGAGAAACCCAAGGACATCTAAACAAAATGGAATTCTGGAAAGGATGAATAGGACAATCATGGAGCGAGCACGAGGCATGCGGCTACATGCATGCCTACCACTTGAGCTTTGAGCAGAAATAGTAAGTATATTTGTATACTTAATCAACCGGTCACCCTCAACGACATTGGATCGGGGAGTTCCAAAAAAGGCATGAACAGGTAAACCGGTGAATTATGCATTTCTCAAAGTGTTTGGTTGCGAGGATTTCATGCACATAGATAGAATCCTAAGGTCAAAGCTAGATTCAAAGTCCAAAAATTGTTTCTTCATTGGATATGGAGAAGCTGACTTTGGATAAAATATTTAGAGGTAGGGATGTAATTTTCAATGAACAAAATATGTACAAAGATTACTTGGAAAGAAAACAAACAAAACAAATAGGTGATGAGGACATAGAGATAAAGGACAGCGAAGAATCAAGGAGTGCAAATGGTGACAATGTGCAACAACGTCAACCAAATGAGGAGCCTCAACCTATTTCCCGAAGATCCACATGAGTAAGTAGACCTCGAGAGAGGTTTGTTCCTTCCTTCAACCTTCTCTTAGTCTCAGATTCTTGAGAGCTGGAATCATACGAAGAAGATATGCAACATGAATCCAAATAAGAATGGATGAAGAGCATGCAAGTGGAGATGGACTCATATCACAACCAAACATGGGAGCTGGTTGAGTTGCCTAAAGGTAAGCGGGCACTACAGAAAAAATGGGTGTATAAGCTGACAAAAGAAAAAGCTGGGAAGAAAAGGTACGAGTCTAGGATTGTGGTGAAAGAGTTTTTTCAAAAGAAAGGTATTGACGTCTTCAATGAAATATTTTCTGCTGTTGTAAAAATGAACTCAATTAGGCTTCTCTTAAGCCTTGTGGCTGCTCATGACTTAAATCTTTCAGAGCAAATGGATGTAAATACGGCATTCCCTCACGGTGACTTAGAGGAGGAAATTTACATGCTTCAACCAAAGGGATATAAAGTAAAAGGTAAGGAGAAAATGGTTTGCATATTAAAGAAGAGCTTTCATGGTTTAAACCAAGCATTAATACAGTGGTACTTGAAGTTTGATCAATGGATGTTGGATCACGGATTCAAAACATGCAGCTCAAATTACTGCATTTACACAAAGAATTTGGGAGATTGAATGTTCATCATCCTAATGTTGTATGTTGATGACATGCTGATCGCAAGTGCTAACATGCATGGCATCAAAGACCTAAAAGAGGAGATGTCTAAAATTTTTTTAATGAAATATTTAGGTGTTGCAAAGAGGATACTTGGTATGAAGATATCAAGGGGCATGACAAAGAAGACAGTAAGCTATCTCAAGAGGATTACATCAAGAAGATACTAGAAATTTTTGCAATGGAAGATGCAAAATTTGTTTCCACACCTTTGGCTAGTCAGTTTAAACTAACCAAGGATATGTGTTCAAAGACACAAGAGGAGATAGCCTTTATGTCTAAAGTTCCATATGTTGCAACGGTAGGTTCTCTAATGTATGCTATGGTCTAGACAAGGTCAGATACTACACATGTAGTGGGATTTGTGAGTAGGTTCATGGATAATCCAAATACATAGCATTGGCAAGCTGTGAAGTGGATACTTAGCTATCTAAAGAGGAAAACCACAAATGCTTTGTATTTTGGAGGCACAGACATTTTTTTGCAAGGGTATGCTGATGCAAATATGGTAGGTGACAAAGACACTTGAAGGAACACTACTGGTTGCGTCTTCAAAATTGGAGGCACATCAGTAAGTTCGGCTTCAAAGCTGCAAAAAGTGGTTTCACTTTCTACCACGGAAGCAGAATATGTAGCAATGACGGAAGCAAGCAAAGAGATTATGTGGCTTCATAGATTCTTGGAGGAGCTTGGATACAAGAAAGACAATTGTGTTTTGTACAGTGACAGTCAAAGTGCCATTCATCTTGCAAAAAATTCACCCTTCACTCAAGGACAAATCATAATGAGGTGAGATATCATTTCATATGTACTCTTTTGGAAGAGGGACAACTAAAGCTAAGAAACATGCACACAAGTGAAAATCATGCAGACATGTTTACAAAAGTAGTCAACAAGGATAAGTTGAGCTTTTGCTCATCCTCAATCGGCATTCAAGGATAAGAAGCGAGGATGGAAAGAAGTCACAGGTTTGGAGATCGGTCTCCAAGTGGGAGATTGTTAAGTATGGAGCTGATTTACCCCTTGTCATTTTAGTATTAAAAACACACATTTGTAAGGCCCCCTTTATGAGAAGAAGCCATCGTGCGTGAAGAAACCAAAATCTCCACGGCCCGCCTTCGCCGAAATATTATGGCCGAACGGTAGCCAAAAAGTGGTCAAAAATGGCCAGTCGGTTGGCCGATTTTCCGGTGGACGGAAGTCAATGGCCTGTGGCCAAACTCAAGATGGACTTGTCTTCTCAAGGGCAGCCACACATGGGTGCGTTGGAGAGTCCAACTGTATACAAGGGCGACTACACATGGTTGCCTCTCATGAGAGAGGGCAGCTCTTTTGGCCTATAAAAGGAGGCCTTTTCTACACACATTTTGCATTGTGAAGTTGATGTAACAAGGTGGGTGTGAGGTGGTGAGAGTGAAGCAAGGTGGAAGCTCTATTAAGGGTATAATCTCTTTGTAACCTACTTCTTGTTTGAAGTACTAAAGCCATTGAGTGGCTGCTTTCTTGTGCATGTAGCCCACATTGGGTGAACCACATATATTGTGCTCTCTCTCTCTCTCTCTCTCTCTCTCTCTCTCTCTCTCTCTCTCTCTCTCTCTCTCTCTCTCTCTCTCTCTTGGATGGATACGTCGCGACAGACGTCAGCACAACGAGAACTCACCTAACATGTAATGTCAGCTAAGGATCTAGCTCGACCCGCAGGCGTGTGGAAGCAAGCATAAGGTGTCAACCTACACTCGACTGACTCCTAACTAATTCCTACCGAGGTCTCTACTAATTATCTAAGTCACAACCTTCAAGAGTGCATAAGAGAAACTTCCTACAATGCTTTCTAGATCCAAACACCCATCAAACAATCTCGAAACACCATAGAACTTGAAGGAGACCCTACTAATACCAATAGGTCGCTCTCCCTAAGGTCGAAGAACCAAAATCCCAACCCAAAACACCTGGTGCAAAAACACGTAGGATGTCTAGCCAAAATCTGCAGGTCTTCGTTTCCGAAATCTAAAGTTCCTAATGTGTAGTTCTACTCAATGTGAACGCGTGGATATGCTGCAATGAAAAATCAGACAACATATGCTCACCCAAACACCCGATGAAGCTCGTAGAAGGATCTCGCAAAACTGGACCGTACGCGCGCAATGTAGGTATCGACGCGTAGCTCTCGTCGGGGGCAACACGCTGCACTTCTTCGCACTCGATTGAGACCACTGGAGCACACGTAGCGTCAAGATGAAGCTCACACACTCTCTCTCGTACACAGTACGCTCACTCACTGACTTCAAAACTTGTTTTTAAAATGACAAAAGGTTTTTTGCATTAAGGTCAAAAAGTGGTATATATACCTTACAATTTCTCAAACCCTTAAGTTCCAAAATCAACCATCTACTCAATCTAACTATCAAAACTGGGATACAATCTGAAAACTTCTGTAAGTCCCAATAATTACAAGGTGATCAAAAATCAGGTTTTCCTCAATGAATGAATAATTACAAAAATAATAATCCTCTGGATAGTTAGATGCCGTGGGGTGTGTCCAGCTTCTAACACTCCCCCCCTCCTTGCTCATGTTGTCCCCGACATGGCCTTGATCTGCTGCTTCATCATATCGTTTCTCGCATCTTTAGCAGTGATTTGTATCTGGCATGCAGGTTCAACATTATTGGGCCAAAAATGTCAGTATTTATGGGGAAGAAGCCTGTGTAGAACGCTTCTTCAAAATCCTGGAGGTGATAGGATAGTAGAAACATTATCCTTTGATACAGCGCATGCATCACCTCCTTGGAAGGCTGACCTGACAGATCATAAGCGCATTTGTATGTATCTTGGAAGAAAAAGATATTGTCAGTCACCTGGCCTGGCTTGAACGTCTCGAACACTGCTAAGATGGTTCTGCAGATTTTCCTCATCATAATGCATGTAAGGTCAGGTGAGCGAGTGAACAACTTTATGGTGCCCGTTAGGGTTTTCACCATGTATTCGACACTTATTCTCTCACCTGCCTTCAAGCCCGGTAGCTTGGGGTAGTTCAGCCAAGTGGGTTGGCTTTTTTGCAAAATTTCGTGCGCTTTCCACGTCCTAATCCTTGGTAGAGGACAGAAGCTGAGGTTGTCTCTAATATTTTTAGGTGCCTCTAACAAGTGGATTAGGTATTGTGGGTACTTTGTAAGCCAGGCCTTCCTCCACTTTGGCTTAGAATCCACAATGAGCTTGACCCCTTCTGGTTTTGAGGTATCTGCATTGTAAAGAGGTATAGCTGGCTCTTCTCTGATCCGGTCCGCTTGTTTATGGTAGCTGCCTCATATTTCAGCAATGGATATGGGAGGGAGGGTTGAAGCCACTCGCGCCTAAGGTTGTTGGCGTCGATCTTCTGAATAGTCATAAACTTGAAGACCCTCTTCTCCCACTCCAAGGCTTCCTTTGTGGTTTCTCTGAGATTTACCTCAATTGCTTTACACAATTTTTCTTCCTCTTCTTGTGTTAGATCTTGTGGCTCTTGAGAGGATCCTTCTAGGATTTCCTCTTGCATAGGCGTGTCCATTGGATCTGCCACATCTTCTAGGTCAATTCCCTCATTGGCGGTTGGCCCTGTGCTCTTTGCCTCTCCTCCTTGCTGGCCTTTCAACTCCTCAATTTTCTTGAGGAGTTTTTGCTTTTCCGTTTCAGCTTCTTGGCCCATATTCACGAGGAGGTCATTAAGTTCGGCGTTTATTCTTTCCGCCTCCTCGAGCTTTCTCTTCATGCTTTTTACTTCTTCTTGCATGGATTTTTGGTCTTCTTCCATTCTCGTTTGCATGACTATAGAGCCTTCTTCCATCATTAATCTCTGCTTTTTCTCTAGAGTCAGCTCTTTCTGAAGTTCTTGCATTTGCTCCTCATAGAGTTGACTCTCAGTCATGATTTGAGTCGAGCTAGTAGCTCTCACTCTAGCAGGTGATGCTCGCAGCCTCTGTATGGTTTGGTCTTTTACTTTTAGTTGTCCTTGAGCTCAAGGACCTCATCCTGGCTTGCTTCTTGATCTATCTCTGCTCTTTCCTTGGCGTTCCTCATGGCTTCCACTTCTTTAGATTCTTCTGCCAACTATAGTGTCAGATTATCTCTTTCCTTCTCGGCATCTAGCAGTGACTTGCTGAGCTGCTGACACTCTTCTTCAACTGCTTGCATTCTTTTTGTGGCTTCTTGATTGGTTTCCTCCATTGCCTGGCAGCTTTGTAGTGCCCTTGCTAATCTGGCCTGTAGGTCAGCTTCTCTCTCCTTTTGTCTTTGGCTTTGTACTTGTAGAGAATCTACTTCCATTTTGATCTTTTCTTCAGTGGCCTTGAGAGCTGTCATCTCTTTCTCGGAATCCATGGATTGAGCTCTCAACCCGGCTAGCTTGGTCATCACCACGTCCCAGTCATTGGATGGCGGGTGCAGGTCCACTGTATCTGTAGCAATTTCCTTCAACTCTACTAGCCTGATGCCATGCATCCGTTCTTTAGGCCCTGTCCTTGCCAAGTCAAATGCGAATGTGGTGGCTTCTTCTTTCGTATATCCTGCAGCTAGCAGGTCCAAAAATGCATAGTAAGAACCTTCAAATTCTTTTTGCTCACTTTGAGGCTTAGCCTCTTCTTTTGGCTCCGGCTCTCGTCTTTGCTCTTGCTCTTCTGCTTGATTTTCTTCTTGTTTGTCCTCAGCCTCCTTATCTTCTGGTGGAGGGCTGCTAGGAGGTGGTGAGGGCGATGGTGATGGTTGTGGGCTGGGTTTAGGGCTAGTTGGTAGAGATGCAGGTTTGCCCTTTAAGTCCCTGTCTTCTTTTGTTTTTCTTTCTCTTTCCTGGATCTCTTGTTCATCCAGCAGTTTCTGCCATATTTGTTGTACTTCTTCCTCTATGAAAGGGACATGTGGAATGTTCTCTGCAGCATCAAGAATCTCAAAATTCTTGATATAGTCTTCAAATCGGTCCCTTTTCACTCTTCTAGACGATCCTGACATAGACTCTAGAGAAGGCTTCCAGAGTTCACTTAAATCTCCTTTGAGGGCTCTCTCTACTTGAAAGCTCTCCATCAGCCTCTCTAGTCTTGCTGCTTTCTGTGACCTTGTTTCTTTGGCCGGCACTTGAGCAAACTCCTGCTTCCGTTTCTTCTGCTCGGGCTGCTCCTCTTGAACTGGCTCTAGCCATCTTTTCAATCTTGTTGCCACCTTTGGTGCTCTTTGCGACTCGTCTTCCTTGTCTTCTTTTAACCTCAGTCAATCATTCTAAGACGGGGGGTCAGGCCACCTTCCTTTTGCATGTAGTGCCCCATAAATCACCTTGGTGATCAGTTCTCCTGGCACTATATAGGTTGGCTTCTTGTTGCCCATCTTTACTAGGCTGTCATGTATATATGCCGCATAGTTGATTATCTTTGGGGTGCGTGCTTTTCATCATTGCCCACGTGAATGTCGTGGCAATTGCACCTTGCGGCATCCTGTACTTCTGCGGCCTTTTGGTGCACATGTGGAAGTACTGGTTGTATAACTAGCTCATGATTTCCACTCTTGGGTTGGCAATGTCTTCAAAGGTGTAATTCCCCTTCTTCTCTTTGTACACCTTGACCTCATCCCTTCTTTTTGTTACACTTTCACCCTCGTTGGAGAGGTCTAGTGCATCTGCTACAACCCGCTCAATGATTATTATCTCTATTTTTGGTCTGCCTTGTAAATCTGTTACTTTGGCCACTCCATCCTCTTTGATGCTTGTCACAAACTCTCAGACTCTCTTTATGTCCACTCCTGCCGGTATTGCTTCAAAGTAGTTGTGGAGATCAATCTTCTCCAAGTATCCGGCCATCTTGCTTTGTACGAACTCATTGAGTTCTCTCGACAGCATTGGTAGCTCAATAACATTGCCTTCAGTGTCTTTGAACACTCCTTGGTAGATCTTTAGGTCGTTGGACTCTAACAGATCCTCTTGTATCCATGTGCTGGTGGGCTTTAGTGTTCCTTCTGGAATGACGAAGGGTTCCACTTCTTCCAGGTAATCCTTGATGGTCATGCCGGTGACTTCGAGGCTGCCATAGATCCTGTTGCACTCAGTAGTCCGAACTTAGCGTTTTTTTCATATTAGCTACGAAACTGAGTTTTACTTATCCAAATGACTTGAAAATTGAAAATGAAGCTTAAAAAGAACTTGTGAAGCTGTGCATGTGCTCACAGTGCAAATCTGACCAAAAATTTTCATCTAGACATCCTACACGTAGGATGTCTTTTTCATCAGAATTGGTTCATATTTGACATGCTGGTAGTGTATGGCTCATGGAACATGGCTATATGCTTGGATTTGAATTTGGATATCAAAAAGTGGAATTTTGGGCTGATTCAGGCTTTAGGTCACAATTTGGGTAGAATGTCCATCATAGGTAGCAATTGATGTCCAAATAGGTTGAAAACTGGTATATGGGCTTATTGCACCATGGTATTGGCTTCCATGATGTCACTCTTTTCACAGAAGGCTAACTTTATGCTGGAGACATCCTACGCGTAGGATGTCTTTTTCATCAAAATGACATGAAACTTGTTCTGTGGGTTGTCCTTGGCCTATGGAACATGGCTATGTTCTTGGATTTGAATTTGGACAAGATTTGATGCTTGTAAGGGCCTGTGTGGTGTTTTTGGGCTCAAAAAGTGTATCTTGAAGGTGTTGGGGGTCAAGAATGATTAGAATGGCCTCAAACTTGATATATGGGCTCTTGATGATGAGGTGATTGGATCTGGAATGATAAAACATCCCCTGTGTGTCAAAAAAGTCAAATAGACATCCTACGCGTAGGATGTCTATTTCATTATTTTTTCCTTCTGACCACACAGACTGGTTGTTGATGTGTTGGTGAATGTGTTGTGCAAGTTTCATGGGTTTTGGACAAGATTTGGTGGGTCTATGGCCCATTATTGCCTTTATGTCCTAACTTTGCGTTTTTTCATGCATATGAGGTCAAATTTGGTCCAAATGTGATGAGACTTGGTAGATAGCTTGTAAATGTTATTCATAAAATGTGCATGATGCAAAATGTTGGAGGTTGTGCCCAAAAGTACCCTTGAGACATCCTACGCATAGGATGTCTCCTGGTGATTTTTTCATTGTTGGTGCTCCCAGTGCTTTCCCTTGGCCCCCCTAAGTCCCTTTTGAGCCTAATTTCAACAAAAAAGTCAAATGGATAGAGAATAACTCCCTGTGTGGACTTTAGAGCCTCCGAGCCGTTTTCTGACTTTTGGAGTGCTTTTTGGCGATGAAATTTCTTGATGTTGGTCTCCATAGCTTCCCGATCCCTTGGGGATCCTTCCCGTATGGTTTTTGTCGACTTTGGCCTCACTGGAGCTCTATTTGGAAATTTGTCGCTCTGGAAAAACTTGTGGTTGCGTTTACATACCTTTGATGATTTGTGGTGATCTACCACCATAGGTCTAGGAAGGCCGCTCGTGAAGTTTGGTGGCAAACGGACTTGCGGTTTGGCCGCAAGTGCAATTTGACGCTTTGTGTGTCTGATGCCGTTTCTGAAGTTTAGTGCCGCTTCGGGGCACTTTTTGGTCATGCGGGTTATATAGACTTGTCAAGCATGTTGAGATGCTCCTACCCATGAATTTTGGTAGCATTTGGTCACCGTTTCGCCGATTTCCCATTTGGTGGCCTCTTGCGGGTTTCTGGGAATTAGGGTTTTTCCCGATGGTTTCCTACTGCCTTTGGACATCCAGAATTGGTCTCCTAGACTAGGGTAAGCTGACGATGAAGTCTTGTTGCTTTTGGGTTAGCGATTAGGCCGCCGTCTCTACTTGTAGGTCTCTACCGCTCGCTTTATGTGTGACCCCTATGCTAGTTTTCGCGACATGATGACAAACATGCGCGAAAAGCTCAAGGTGGTGAGCCTACCTCTCATGTCTGGAGCTCGTCGGGTAGTCGTGAGTGTCGTAGAAGCTGCTGGAAGGTCGGTCCGCTCTAGGTGGCAGAAGCTCTCTCCACAAAGTCAATAGTGAGAATGAGCTAAAAATGAGGTGAAAATTTCTTATAATGGAGGTCCCCAAACCACTTTTCATGAAATTTGACATGTGCTCCTATCTTCTTGTGAGATGCGGTTTAGGCTAAAAAATTTCTTGATTTGTACTCCATTTGCTCTATTTACCAGAAATTTGGCATTTCGGTCAAAACCTGGCCAAAACACGCTTTCCGCTCTAGTCTCATAATTGCACCCCCACTGTACCATAGGTTGTCCTATAGTCACTGATCATCCCCATATTTGTTTTTTTTCATTACGACTGTTTTTCATCTGCTTGTTGTATTTTTGAAGTTTTTCTGCGTAAAATTAGCAAAAATTAAAAGGAAAATAGCAAATCAAACCCAAAAAATCTCCAAAAATCATAATAAATCACAAACATCACCGCAAAACATTATATACACTCTCATGCAATTTTTATGGCCAAATTTCTCCGTTTTACCAATATTTTGCCCGAAAAATGTCTATTTCTACTTATATACACATACCTAGGGGCTTGATTTGGTGTTTGGCCCCATATACCTGTAGATACATGCTGTATAAGCGCATCTATACTTGGGTTACTCCAGAAAATTTTGCAATAAAAAAACAACCCTTAAAATAGTCGAAAATCATGCCGTGTTTTGCTGTTTCTTTTATTGGTTCCACATTTGAGAATGCCTCCCCCCCTCCTAGCGGAAGTCCTCCCGGACGACAAGGGATGGCCTCGGAGTATGTGCCGTGCATAGGTTAAAAAAGTTGTGCTAATGCTTGGCCGATTAATGTGGCCCTACTTTATGCATACTCGGTCAATGCATGGAAAAATTAATGCTGTGCAAGAGAAGGGAATAAGCAAGATGCTTATTGGCATTTGCTATTAAGGATTTCTGTTTTCTTTGCAAGTAACAGCTGTAACTCTACTGCTCTCTGTTTAATTTTCTTTTTTGCAAAAGGCACTTGCTTTGCCAAAACTGTTGATGGGACCGTAGCTGTGTCTAAGGAGAGAATTGGCTGGGCCGGAATGGTTATGGGCCGTATTGCCTTTGCTTTCCATTGGTATTTTGTTGCTGCCGGTTTTTGTAGATGTTTTGACACTTTCTTGTTTTCCACTGGTTTGTTATTTATTGGCATCCACATAAGGCAGTTTTCCTTTTTGAAATGCAGCTGTGTGCCTTCCGTTGGTGGTTGTACTGAAGGGAGTTCCTTTTGCCTTTGCTTTGGTATCCAAATGCAAGTGACATTTGGGTTATGGCTAAGCATTGTCTTCGGGATCCATATTTGTTTGATGCCCTTGGTTTGTGTGGTTGAACCATCTGTTTTGTTGGAATTTTGTTGTTGCATTGTTGTTTGTTCGCCATGGCATTTCTATCCTTCCGCATCCATACTTGTTTGCGTTGTTTTGGTAACCTAGATCTTTTCATTGCGACCGGTGACTTCATATGTCTATAATTAGCATGGTTGGCTTTTACCTGATTGTTGGTCTCAGGTATCAGGTCGTTCTTTGATGGCATTTTTGCTTTTGGCTTCTGTTCCAGTGATTGCATGGCTTGCAGTTGATCATTCTGGTATTGTTGAGCAAAGGCTATCACCCGTTGTTCATGTTCATGCTGAATTTTGACTGCCTTTGCTTTCCAATCTATCTGCACCTTGTACTCTTTTTGCCAAGGTTGCCCCAACATCATTGGGTGTTGTGTGCTTTCATTTGCCACCACATAGAATTTGTGTGGGTAAATATATTGATGTATCTATACATGCAATATAGTCCATCCCAATGTTTTCAATGGGTGTGATGTGTTACTTTCCAGCACTTGAGGAGTAGGATGAAGTTGACTTGTGACTTTGAGCTGTTGGTATAATCCGTAAGAGATCAAATTTGCTTGAGCCCCAAAATCAAGCAAGGCTGTTGATTCAACTTGATTGCTGCCCACTTTGACTGCAATTATTGGCTCCACTGTTTCTTCATCCAACTTTGTTAGTCGAATGGCATTGATTCGCAATGGTGGTCCATTTTGTTGTTGTTGTCGCAGAAGTCTTCTTTTTGCAATGCGTTCTTGTGCTTCTGCTTGAGCTTCCTCTCGTACTCTTTGTTTTTCCTTCATTCTTTGTTTTCCTTGATGAATTTGTTGGAGCATCTCCTGTGTGAGTGGTAGATGATATCTCTTCAGTCTACATCCACTAATCCAATTTGGCATTTCTTCACCTACTAATGTAGCAAGCTTGACAGCTCCACTTTGTGATAGATCACTAATCACAAATGGTCCCATCCCTCGCTTTTTAAGTCTCTTGGCATGTTGCTTCAAGGTATAAACAAGTACGTAATCACCTGTTTTGAATTCTCTGGTACGCACATGTTTGTCAAAAAATTCTTTTTGTCTTCTCTTTTTAGCATAGATTGAAGCCACAGCGCGGAGTTCATCTAGCTTTTCAAGATCATTTATTCTTGAAGAGAGCTCATGCCCTGTCCATTCTAAGCCTTTTGCTACTCGTAGAGTTGGAATTAAAAACTCTATGGGTAGTATAGCATTTAGGCCAAACACCATGTTATATAGTGTTGTTCCGATTGATGTTTTGTAAGCTACCCTGTATGCCCATAGTGTTGAGTGTAGCTGTTGATCCCAATCCGTTCTTGATTCTGACACTATTTTAGTGAGGATCGTGCATAGTGTTTTATTTGTGGCCTCAGCTTGACCATTGGCCTGTGGATAGTATGGTGCAGATTTCCTATGTATGACCGTGAATTCCTCTAGCAGATATTCAATGACTTCATTAAGAAAATGTGTCCCACGATCACTGACAATTTCTATTGGTAACCCGTAACGTACAAAAACATTCTCATACAAAAATTGTGCAGTGGTGCGTGCATCAGCTTTTTGCGTTGCTTTGGCTTCGACCCATTTTGTGAGATAGTCCGTAGCCACTATGATATATTGGGTATGGGTGCGATATGCAGTGGGTGATATAGGCCCAACAAAATCAATCCCCCATTTTCCAAATGCTCTTGCTCCTATCATTGGCCGTAATGGCATCTCTGCGGTTAAAACAAATTTTGCCGTCTTATCGCCCGAAAAATGGCCTCTACTTATTCCACTATGTGCATGTTCTAGAATCAGCAGGTATTCGCTTTCACTTGCTCAGATTCTAAGTTGATTATCCTTTCCTCATTTATAGAGTTGGTTTCCAATTAATTGAAAGTCATGAGCTTCCAGCTCTATAGCTTTTTTCCATGCTCTTGTGATGTTTTCAAGGAACATTCTGGTGGTTAAGAAGTCAATGATATATTGACTCCATGCAGGTGCTATGTTTACCTGAAACAAAGTTGCATGATCCACTGGTCGTTTGGAACTACATTTAGTACAATTGGTAACATAAGAATGTGTGTCCGCATACATAGTTGGCCAATAAACCCCTAACTTTTTCAGTCTCTGTTGTGTTTTCATTGTTGAACAATGAAATGCACAACCCTGGACATGTGCCTCTTCAAGGTAGCACTCAAATTCTTCCGGATTTATACATAATCGTAGGATTAGGTCTGATTCAAGATGATACAACCGTCCTGCTATCAACTGGAAGTTTTTTGTTTGTCGCATTATTTGTTGTTTGGATCTGTATTCCCTATTATCAAACTTACTTCCAAAGGAAAGAATGCTAACAATTTCCTGAGACCATTTGGGTACCATTTCAATATTGAAAAGATAAGCATCTGGTATGTCATCATCTAATCCTTCAGGAGCTTCCCCGTTGTGTATCCTTGAAAGATGATCCGCTCATAGATGGGTTTTACCCTTTTTGACCACCACTATGAAGTCAAATTCTAGCAATATAATAAACCAACGTACGATTCTCCCTGTGTTGCAAGGTTTATTTACCATATACAAAAGAGCTTGATGATCTGTGAAGAACACAAATTTATTTGCGAGCAAATAATGCCAAAATTTCTTTACAGCGTAAATCATTCCTAACCCTTCCCGCTCGGTGGTTGTGTAGTTCTTTTCCGCACTGTTTAACTGTTGGCTCGCATAGCAAACCGGAAAATCCATTGTTCCGTCTCCAGGTTGAGCCATCATACTTCCAATGGCATATGCTGAAGCATCAATGTGCACATGGAATATCTTTTCCCAGTCTGGTGCTTTTAGTACAGGTGCTGATATAAGGTTTTCCTTCAGCTTTTGGAATGAAGTTTCACACTTCTCGGTCCAATCAAAATTGACTAGCTAACGATACAGAGGTTTTGCAATAACCGCATACATGTATATGAATCTTTGATAATATCCGTAGTGTCCCATGAAGGATTGCACTTGTTTCGCATTAGTAGGCCTGGGTAGGTCTACAATGACTTTGACTTTGTTTAGGTCTGTGGTTATGCCATTTCGTGAGACAATGTGTCCTAAGATGTGGCCTTGCTTAACCATGAATGCACACTTTTCCGGATGAAGACAGATTCGATATGTCCTGCATTTTTCAAAGAACTTTTGCAACTGGTCGATATGCTCCTCTCGTAGAAGAGAGTGTACACAAAGATCATCCATGTAAATTTCTAAGAATATTCTTAGGTATTCCTTGAATGCGTGCGTCATTAACCTTTGGAAAGTGGCTGGGGCATTAGTTAAGCCAAATGGCATAACTCGATACGCATAAATCCCCATTCTGTGGCAAACGCGGTTTTGTGTTGATCTTCCCTTGCTATTGCCAGTTGGTTGTATCCTGAAAACCCATCCAAAAAGTAATAAGCCCGTTTCCCGGCCACTCGCTCAAGTACATGTTTTGTGATTGGTAAAGGATAATTATCCCTTATGGTTGCTGCATTTACTTTTTTGAGGTTTACACACACTCGCAGTTTTCCATTCTTTTTGGGAACTACCACAATGGGTGACACCCAATCTGTATGTTCAATCTCATAGATGAATTCAACTTCCATCAGCTTATCAATCTCTTCTTTGATTCGTTTAGCAAATGTGTCATTATAAGTACAAGGACATTGTTTGCTAGGTTTTGCATCCGATTTCAAAGGAATTGTATGTTGGCATATCGATGGATCAACTCCTTTGAGGTCTTTATAGGACCAAGCGAACACATATTTATACTTCTTGGAAAGTTGTTTTAGCTGTTCTTCTTCTTCAGTCTCTAAATCGTTAGCTATATAGACCGGTTGAGGCTTTTCACCTGGTTCGGCAAGGTCTATCTTTTTTGCATTTTCAAGACCATCGCAAGATTCTTGGTTGGTTCTTTCCTTGACTGGTGGTGTCATGATTATTTTTTTGTCCTGGATAGTAAATTTCCGATAGTGTGATGGTACATTCATGTTCCCCTTTTCTGACTCCCCTTTACTATCACTATCTTCTTCAGTAGTCCATATCTCTCTCAAAGACCGTTTCAGTTCTTGGTATTTTTGTTTATGCTTCAGTTTGGTCCACTCTGGGTCTTTTGTTGTGTCTTTTTTTTATTTTTGAGATTTTTGTAATTTTGTTTCGGTTTTAGCTTTTCGTACTTGTTTTATTTCCTCTCGCATTCTTTCTTTTCGATCTTTTGAGAATCCTCCTGATATTTGATCTTTTACACAATCCTCCGCTTTTACAAGTATCAAATAGTGAGTTTTACCTTTTATCTTGGGCATCAGGTTCTCTCTCGCTTTGTTTCCTATTTGTTTCCTCCTATAGCGTTCTTGGCGTCTAGGGTGTTGATTAGCAAAATCATAAAACTTGATATTCTCGGTTTTATTTCCATGCTCACTTGAGGTGTCTGAACACTCATTATCTGCATCATCATTTACTTCCAGATGCTCAAAGGAGTTGTAAAACTCTTCTTGTTCTGACCTGGTTCTACCGTCTCTTTTCCTCTTGGTATAACGCTTACCATGTAATAGGATAGAACATCATAGCCATCCTTATCGCAAAATTTTGTTGTTGGACTGTCGGTAATGGTACAGACATCCAATGTTGCTAGTATGTGTTCCCATTCGAGAGGTTCCAAGGCATCTTCAGGAAAAGGTTTCGAAATATACTCTTTGTCCTCAATTGCTCTTTATAGGATGCATTCTTCTCTTCTTAAGCTTCCACAATGTGAAGCTCCGGACATCCATAGCTCTTTTGGTTGCCCTAACCATGCTGGAAGTTCTGATCCTGCTACTGTAGCTGAATCAAACTCTTCCACAGGTGTTTGGTTCACATCTTTGTAACTATGGTCTTTCAGGTGTATTTTAGTTGTTGTCTCGCCATGTCTGAGGTATATGTGGTCATAACCATCTTCAATTGTCGCATGAATGGTCTTCCCAAGATGATCTCATAATTGTTCTTTTTGTCGAAATCGACTATTGCAAATGTATGCTCATACTCAATTCCGCACGAAGTGACAATCACTTTTTCTAAGAGTCCTAGAGGCTTCTCCATGAACCCATTTGCCAATTGCAGTTTCATTCTGGTAGCCCTCAAAGCTGGTTTTTCCCATTTTTTCGAGATTTCCTTGGTGGCGATAGCAACTTCCGCTCCATTGTCAAGAATAGTTTTGGAAACTACTCCTTGGAATTCTACTGGTAGCGTGGTGTTTCCATCTTCTCCCTTGCAATATTCTCCAACCTTATTCAATGGTACTAGCCTAGTGTTTAGTTGAGGCCTGTCCAACTCTCTGATCCCTTCCTGTAGCTTCAAGGTGGGGTCTTTCACTCCAAATTTTTATAGTCATTTACCTACTGTGGTCCACATGTTTGGTCGTAACCTTAGGAGTTCTGCTAATGTGATTGTGCATGCCACCGGAGTGGACAACAACTCAATCAATCCTTGCGAATCCATCACTTTGTTAAAAGAAAGTCTTTGAGATGGGATTTCTCTCACTTCCGACTTGGCTTCGTACTCTCCTAGGTAAGAGGGTAAAGTTCTGAGTGAGGCTGGTTGGTTGTGCCCCGAACTAATTGATCCTTGGTCTCCCCCTTGTGAATGTATCTCAAAGTTCATTTGTGATCCCGCCTCAAATTCTTCAATAGGACGTAAGATCACATTCTTTTGCTTTCTCGTGCTATTCACGTGGTTACTCATCCTATTAGCCTCGTTGGCCTCAGGGATTTGCTTCCACAGATCGTCTAGACCATTACCGTCTTCACCCATTTCTGCCAATATTTTATAGGTTGGAACCCGTAACTTGTCCCATCTGTGTTATTTGGCACTATGATAGGCTCTCCTCTGAACTCATAGGCATTAGTGAGTTTTTCATTTGTTTCCACATATTTCTCTAAAGTTGGTTGGACAAGGGTTGGAGCTGGTGCCCCATGCCAATTTGCAGGTTTACGCAGCGGGTCTTCCATCAATGATTGAGCTGTCTCGATCATCTTTTTACACATATCCAACCTCTGTTTTTCTATTTCTGCATATGGATAAGTCATCCACCTTTGCTCCTGGGTTTGGTTCTTTTTAAGTCTTGCTTCATAAGCTTTTAGCAGTGCATCCAACTGCTCATTTACCTTGTCTGCCAGTACAGATCCTCCTGATCCTGCACTTTTGGGCTCTCCTATTTCCTTGGGTGCTTTGGTTTCCGTGGTGTGTGAGCTTAAGCTAGCTAGATCCTCTAACCGCTCTAATATCTCCTTTGTATGTTTTAACTCATCGGATAGAGCTGTTTGCTCTCGTTCCTTCCTGGCTTTCCTACGCGTCTTTCTAGCTTTCCAAGTGCTTCTCTGATTTCTTGTTTCTGAACTTTGGGCATTAGTTTTTGGTTCTTCAACTATGGGTTCGTTCGTTCTTCTTTGAGCTTGGGCTCGTGTTACCGCCTGAATAGGTATGATTGTTTCATTTTCTGATCCTCCACTGGAAGGTACTGTTTCTAGCATGTTCAAGGTGGTTTTTGCTCCTTTGCTCGGGTTTTTAGGGCAATCGGGAATAAAATGAGTAATTCCACATTCTGGGCAATACGCATTGACTCTAATGATTTCATCATCAGGACAGACTCTTAGCCAATGGTCTCCACCACACTTGTAGCAGGGTCCCTTGGGTTGTTGAGGTGCTCCTTGAGCTCCTCTTTGTTGGTAAGCACGTCTCTGTCCGCCCATGCCTCCATTGGCTATGAACATCAATGTTCATTCATCCAAGCTATATCTTCCTTCTCCTGCTGCTTTGTGCAGCAGTTGGTGGTCATGTATTTCCTATCATACTCCATGGTTCTGGTGTCGAGGGTTCAGCTTCCGGTGGATAATAGACAAAATTTTCCGCATATCCATTTGGGATCTTCATAATATGCATGCATAGGCACCGAAGCCTTATCCTTTGATTCAATTACTGTTGGTGCGTATCTTATACCAACTGGTCGTAATCCTGGTAGGGGTGGTTGTTGCCCCAACACCGATTGTGGTCTTTCTACACCTACAGGTCCTGGTAGGTTGCCTGCTTGATATCTAGGCATCGGTGGAACTTGAGGAGAAGCTACCGGAGCTTGGGGAGCATAAGGTCTCTCTCTCACATATCCCTTGTTATAATAACATTCCTCCGTCCCATGGTTTGTCCATTTTTGTTCAATAGCACACCACTTGGGCTGTTTAACCTGGGGTTTGGCGTACAAGTTGATCTTTTTTAGTACTTCATCTACGAGATGCTCCTGGTTTATAGCCACTTCTCCTTTCGGTGCTGTCTTAGAAGACTTTCTTACACTTTGTTGTGAAGACGAATCGTCATCAAGGTCCTTGAACTCCCCCTCTTTGTAGACCGCACAATTGTCCACCAGGTAAAGAGCTTCCTTGGTCAACTCATTCAACGTTGTGCTCCTCTTCATATGTAAGTCTTTCTGGAGATCTGCATTCCTTAGTCCTTGGATGAATATCAGCATAAGTCTGGACTGAGTTGGCAGTTCTTCAACAGGACCGAACTTAACATATCTTTTTAGTCTTAGGGCTGTCTTTCGTACCGATTCTCCATCTTTCTGTTTGAATTTATGGATCTGTGAGACGGTATTATGAGCTATTCCCCTTTGTGAGAATTCCTCGATAAACTCATCAAACACTTCCTCCATAGACTAAAAGTCTCTACGCTCTACAGAGTCAAACCAAGTGGCAGCATCATCCTCTAGGGTTAAACCAAACCCTGCAAATTGGGTAGGAAAGTTTAACACCACTTCAGCTCTAATTACACGCACAAAGGCTGCTACATGATCTCTTGGGTCTCTGCTTCCTGTGTATTTCTTGTTTACCCATTTTTGCATTTGAGAAGGTCTAATTCTTCGATGGTCTACAAACCTCATCATTGGATCTCCCCATCCTAATCGATATACCTCCTTAGGCCTTCTGTAATAGGCTGGTTCCTCTCCAAGTGGTGCTCCTAAGCCATAATTTCTAACGGTTCTCGCTGGAGGTGGTTCTTCTCTTCGAACTCGTTCTATGGGTGGTCCTTCAGGCTCTGTTGACCCTTGAGTCTTTTGCTTACTCTCCCCTTGATACCTTGAATAGAGTGGTGGTTCTTGCAAATCCCTTAGCCCTCTTGCGGCTTGATAACCATCTCGATTTCGGTCTGGTTCCATTGTTGCACTCTGTCGAAGCCATGCCCGCAATGATGCGGCTGGTTTGGCGGTTGGTCTTGGCTGTTGAATACTTGTGATCGGGTAGAATGTGAGGTAGTGCCATACTCATCTGAAAAAGGATTCGTTGACTTGCTTGGGGTGTAGGTGGCTCTTGGCACTTCCTCAGGGGCATATGCTGATGCTCCTAGACCTGTTGCCCTCTCTACCTCCTCTGGGAGAATACGTTGGTATTCTCGCCCGTATCTATCAACAAAAACTATGCCCTTCCCCGTAGCAGTTTCATAAGAGAATAAGTAAAGAACTTTGTCTTTGCTTAATTCGTTTACGTATGGTTCTTTGCTGTGAAAGTAAGAGACTATACCCTCACTCTCATGTTTGTAGATTCCCACATTCTCGTTATAAGTTGGAACCCTGATTGTTTTCTTATCATACATAAAAATGGCTCCGGGCCGATCAATGTTTGGTGGCGGTTCTTGAGCTTCTGAAACCATTTTCCCTTTTGCCATGTTATCTCCATATCTGTTGTAATCTTCAAGGTTATTAACTATTAGATAGTGGTTCCCCTTTTCGTCTCGGAATCTATCTCCATCATCATAGACTCGGATTATCTCCAATCTTTGGGTTGGTCTCTCTTCGATACAAATGCACTTGTGTCCTCGATAGTCAGAATAGACTAGGGCTCCTCTCGAGTTTGTTCCCTCTAAGAAGATCACCGTGAGCTTGGAATCATTCAAAGGATTTTGGGAGGTGCTTCCTCCTCACATAGGTCCAACATAGGTGAGACCTCCTGGCTGTTGACTACCCATCATGAAGAAAGATTTTTTTGACAAAGTGTCAGTATCACTACCTTCCTCAGTAATCGGTGCTAGCGGATCTAGCCTTGCCTGAGTTACACTCTCTTCGGTGGACACTAAGCTACCTTGGTCACCTGCCACCTTTTGGTCTCTAACAATGTATCTTCTTGATCTTAAATTCATCAAACTTATCAATGCAATTTATCACAAATCCAACCACTCACCTGGCAAAGGGTCAGTTTCTGCACAACTTCTTACTTTGTTGCTGAATATACCTATACACAAGCGTTTTAATTTTGAAAATTGAATCAAAGCATTTATCTGCTAAAGGTTATCTTAGTAATGATTGGTATAACTGGAGAGTTAATCTCAACCACTACTGTATTTTATACACTGCTGATGTTCTCGATTAGGTTTGCTAATCTGAAACTGTACTTCCCTTGGATGTTGGTCAATTTACGCGAAAAAGTCTGAATTCAATCTTTGCTTCATCAAATGGGCAAACAAGGTCCAAATTCACTTCTTAAAGAAGCCCTTAAGACAAATGGAATCTCACTGTCTATGCCAGGTCAAATTTTCTTTGCAGTATGCCCCAATAGACATCCTACGCGTAGGATGTCTCTTGCTGTGTTTTGCCTGGATTTTTGCACTGTGGTTTCTCCTTGTTGTGCTGAGCTTACAACTGCTTTTACTTTTTGATTTGGACACCTATTAGTTGGTCAATGAGTCAGAAATTTGTTCCGACAGCCTGTTGCTGATATTGATCAGTCTAATCAACTCCAATTTGGACCAAAATTGACTAAGAGGCTTGCCTTAGGCTATACAACACCTTGCTATGCTCACTGTCAAAGTCTGGCTTCAATTTCTTGCTTTAGACATCCTACGCGTAGGATGTCTTTTTCATCAGAATGACTTCAAACTCAAAGCCCACGCTCCCCTTGAGTTGCTAATCACTTTGGTATACTCACAATTTGGTTTGGAGTCCAAAATCACTCAGAAGACATCCTACGTGTAGGATGTCTTTTTGGCCTGTTTGACCCCAGACTTGTCCCACAGCTTCCCCTTGATGTCAGTAACCCAGTGGTATGCTTAGATTTTGGTTTGGATTTCAAAAGTCCCCAATTTTAGCTGTTCTTGTCTTTTTCAGTCAAAAGTGCTAAAGTCCGCTTTGAACCCAATTTTCTCACCCAAATGAGGTGAAACCCCTTTCAGTCACTCAATATATCATGCTAGACATGCTCATGCACCCATCTTATGGTTTTGGTCTCAAAATAATGTTTTGGCACCATTTGGGTAGGGTGTCTGGCAATTTTAGTCTATTTGGCCTTATCCTATCAAGATATGGTCAAATTTCCACTTTCCAGTTGAAATTGGGGTAAACCCTACCCATTATGAGAAATATGAACCTTGCATGCGCGTTGTAAGGAATCCTAATTTTTAGGGATTAAGGCTAATGGTGTGTAGGGTTAAGGGGACAAGGGCATTCAAAAAGCTAGTTTTAAGTAGGCTTTTCTAGCCTTTTTTTTAGACACATGTAGGATGTGGACCTAGGAGGTCACCTTCTCTCTCTAGCTTTTTGAAAGTGAAGGGAGTAAAGAGGTGTGGCCACATCATCAAAAACGTGGATCACTAAGAGCCAAAATTTGACTTTTAAAAAAAAAAGTTATTTTTACTTATTTTTGACTTAAAACTCCCCCCCAACATATAATCCATATCAAAAAAGTATTTTTTGACATTTTTTTAAACTTACAAGCACTAAAAGTCTAATTTTTAAAAAAAAAACTCCCCCCCCCAAAAAAAACCTTTCTTCTCTCTTCCTCCTCCCTCCTTTCTCCCTCTCCTCTCCCTCCCTGCCTCTTCTCTCCTCCTCCTCCCCTCTCTCCCTCTCTCCCACTGTCCCCTTCTCTCCTCCCATGTTCCTCCCTCTCCCTCCCTGCCCCCTTCTCTCCTCCTTCTCCTCTCTCTCTCTCTCTCCCCCACTACCCCCTTGTCTTCTCCCATGTTCCTCTCTCTCCCTCCCCCCTCTCTCTTTTCATCCTTTGCTTCCTCATGCAACAGCTACCATGGTGCTCAAGGACATCACAAATCGTATGCATACATATTTGCTTGTTCGCAACGTTTGCATCGAAGGCCGCACGTGAGGGTGAGCAGAGGTCATCCCAGGAATGTCGTACCATCGGTGAGATGAATGTTGACGATTCTTCAATATCTTGCCAATACCATCACATATTTGAATAAAACACCCCTTTATGCAAGGTAACAATATACTTCTTACTTTTGATTGTGTTCTTCTTATCATAAACTTTGAAGTCTAAGGTGTTGCCTCTACTTGTTTTGTAGTGCTTGGCACAAAGGTTGCTTTTATGCACAAATAGTGAAAGGCTGTAGGTTAGAGAGGCCAAGTGTCACCACTTTTCCTCTAAAATAGTCTTCTTTGTTACATCTTGCAGGTAGGTTCTTCAAATCCATGCTTATTAGGGGTGGTAGTCTCATCCTAATGTATATTTTTATATTGTTTATTCCCAGCTAGATAGAAATACTTGCAAATTTGTACAACATATACTTAACAAGTGTCTTCATTATATAGCTTGCAAATGTTGAATTCATACATGTTTTTGTTACAAGGTGACCTCTTGCTATGCTAGTTGAGTGGCGTTGTTTGCAAGAACGGCTCAAGGAACTGGCATAACATGAAGCTTTTACAGTGGCACAAAGCTCTCCTCAGCGGCAATGTGGCTCCCACTACACCAAAAATCATTATGCTGACAAGAAGAGATCCCTAGTAGGACAATGCAAAAACTTTTCATCAGCAGCAACACACTCTTTCCTAACATGAGGGCACTCCTACCAAAGATATTTTTATGTGATAGGTCACCCCAGGAGCATACCATGTCATGGAATGGATGTAAGAACTATGACCACACTACTCCTTATACAGTGTTCACAGATGTATGTTTATCAAAGTTAATGAGAAGAAATTTGGACTTTTTTGTTTGTTGATGTGTAAGAGCACTCTAGGTCTACCATATTTTAAATTGTTTGATAAGTTAAATAAAATTTGTAGTCATTTAAAGTGTAAGTTTGTTTTTGTTTGGTAAGATTGTACATGAGAAGACATAATAAAGTATAAGAGATCTTGACGGAATAAGCCTCGATTAGATTCCTACCATGCACTTGTGACACCAGACCTCTCCTTGAACCTTTCGATTTCTATCATTGTGGGAAGTCTAAGGGTGGTCTATTTTCAAAATTTTAGCAATAACTTTTTTAAAAAGGAAATTTTGGTTATTTTAAAGTTTGTACACAGTTTAGGAGTTCATTCTGATTGTTTTCCTTCAGTTTCAATTTTTGATCGAGGGCACTCCTTGGAAGCCACTTTTGAAGGTGTTAGGGTGAGATTTTGAGAAAGTTTTGTATGTAGGAAATGCAGTCCTTAACACAATAAAAAACATTGGTTCTCTGAGTATTTTCAGATTCCATGGTTTTAATGCCCGCTCGGGCCCGTATATTAAGAAAAAAGTAAGAAATGTCTGTTGTACATCATTTTGTAAGAAATTGCCAACTTGCACGTTGATTTTTGGAAAATCCGAGTAGGATATGATTTTTTTGCATCACACGATAGTCGAAGAGCGCGACGAGATGAACAAATTTATGTGAGACAAGCCCAGACAGATTCAGAGCCCATTGAACACTAGAAGCTCTTGAAAACAGCCTAAAAGTCCAACACTTAAAAAAAAAAAAAAACCTTACCACTTGAATTATGACCATGCATAAAAATAAATCTTGTACTTGTCATTTTAGGGCCCCAGGGACCCTCAACATGAGGGGCCACAAGGGCGCGCAAATCAGCCCCCCCCCCCACAATGGCAAATAGCTAAACATTGTATCATGCCATGCATTAAAAAAAGCTTGTACTTGTCATTTTAGGGGCCCAGGGACCCTCAACAAGAGGGGCCACAAGGGCGCGCAAACTGGCCATCCAAAAATTTTGGATGGCCAGTTTGCGCGCCCTTGTGGCCCCTCTTGTTGAGGGTCCCTGGGCCCCTAAAATGACAAGTACAAGCTTTTTTTAATGCATGGCCATGAGATAGAACTGGGCAGTTTAATGTATTCATAGCAACCCCTCCCCCCCCCCCCCCAAAATGGCAGATACCTAAACCTTGTGTCATGCTTATCAACCATTTTTTACTTCCTTGTGTCCATCCCCTGTTCTTGGAAATGTCTTGGTCCCTATTTGTGCCTGGATGGGCATTCTACGCGCCGTTGTGGTCCCTCTTGTTGAGGGTCTCCGGGGCTTCAAAATGACAAATAGGGGCTTTGTTTTAATGTATGGCCATGAGATAGAGTTGTAGTGTTTGATGTCCGGAGTATTCACTTTGTCACATTTTCCTATATCATGTGCGTTCACCACAATGGATTGAAAGTAGCCCTTATAGGCCTTACCTACACATGTTTCTGTAACTTTACAAGAATATAAATTCCCTTCTGTTGAACACATGTGCTATGTTACATATACTTTAGTGAACTCGCAAGGTCAAAGGCCTCACAAATTTTGTACACTCAGAACATTTAGCACTAGAAATCAACCAAACAAGGAGCCAATTTTTACTTCCTTGTGTTCACCTCGTGTTCTTGGAAATGTTTTGGTTAAGCTATTTCTTTGGTATTTAAAACCACATGTGACCCCTATTGTTATAGTATCCGACCAAAGGTTTCTTGATTAGCAGTTATATAGGTTCGAGTGATACATATCTTCTATGTTAACAATGCATGTATCTATAATTTATGTTTACACTTTCTCTATCCAAATGAGCTACATAGTAAAAATCAAATCCGCAATTCAACAATTAAGTTCACAAGGTGATAGCTATTGGTATGATCTTTAACAATACCAAATAAATAGCTACCAATAGCTAATGAATAGGGATATTTAAGAAGGTTTGATACCAAAAACTTGTCAACACTACTCAAAAAGGTGAAAACTCAAAGGCTTTATAATATATATGATGAAACAAGAATCAATATTAATTCACCCCTATATATCTACACCTCCATCTCAAGTTGTCATTTCTCTAAGTCAAGCTTGGCATAGGCATAGTATGGAAACAATAACATTTTGGAAAGCAAGAATTTAGCTTTCTCAACTTTTGAAATGTTGCTATTGATATATATTCAACATCCCCAAATGAGAACATCTTGACAAAGGTTATGATCCCCTTAATAAGAATAACCATTAGTGATTAAACTGAAATCAAAATATTGTATGAATTTCTTCATGGTGGAATGATTAAGACTTGAAACTTCAAACATCTTACAGGCAAATCAGAATATCCAAAAAAATCAACAATATTTCTCAACTCTGTATGAAACTCCAGTAATCTAAATAAAATACTCTCACTCAGTGCGACACCATTTAACAAAAAGAAATATTTATATTGCATTTATAGAGGAATCCAGCCTCATAAAAATAATTACAAATGGAGACAATGTTGTTGCTGTTAGGCTTCTCTTACAAGTATTTGTCTTTCTCATCTAGAGATTCATATACACGAGTATTTGTGTGTCTATGACACTAGGGAAGATAGTAGTACTATAGGGATGGCTTTTCTAAGAGCTCCTAGAGAGTACCTATTGGTTCAAGATTCTACAAAAATCCTACTATTCTTATCAAAATCTTTTAACACGGTAGTGAAAGGTTCCTCGCAGAACAAAAATAGGGTGATTTCCATCTCTGCACATGGTTGCTTGCTCATGTCCTCTCAAAACAAGTTGACTCTATAAGTAAACAACAGATTATGTGAGCACAAAGTTATAAAGTACAAAATGATATCATTCTAATAATCTAATGACAACTATACAAAGAATAAATTATAAGAAAAATCTTTGATGACTCTCCATAGATAACACAACTTACTTACATTGTGAGACTCAATCACATGCTACAAAACTATAGATGGCGCACCAAAGCCATCAACAAAATAGCACCACCCAATGTTATGAGGTGTGAAGCCTAAACATTGAAAGCCATAAAGAGGTTAATTCCCTCCAGCATGATAAACTTAAAGATGGAGATGATCTTAAGCTCTGAATGTAAGCTACAAGGGTAGTTTTCTCACCATTCTATCTTTATGTTGGAGATGAATCCTTGCAATGCCCATGCACTATTCACACCTCCTGTTCTTGTGGTATGCAAGTCATGTGAGTTGATGCTTTTTCCACCTTCAGGAGTAGAGGTTTCCATGTAGTGCGAGTGAATGAAAGTAGAAGGAGGAGAATCTTGTTTCATTCTTGTAATGGAGGTGAGAGAAGGGAGAGGAGCTAGCTTGGTGTACTGGAACTATGTGGTGGGCAAGGGGAAGAGATGGGGAAGAAGCTTGCTTGGTGCTACAATGGAGATGGGAGAAAGCTAGTAGACAGATAATGTTGGACTATAAGGGGTGCATGTGGTTGTTGCAACCATGGAGAGCTTGGAAAAGGGTTTGTAGAGAGAGAAAATCACTTTTAGCTATAGAATAGGTTTGGAAAGACTTTGGAGGGTGGAAAATGATGTTTTGAAATTTTTTGAAATTTTTTATTGCACGTTTTTTACTTTTGGAGGTCAAAAATACTTTTTTGACCATGAAATAGATTAGGGGACCTTTTAAGGAGGGAAAACTTGAAATTTGAATTTTTTTGTGTATTTTTAAATCCGGGCCAAAAAGTGGGGGAAAAAAGGTCAAAGTGGTCCCCCCCCCCCCCCCTCCCTTTCCCCTAGCCACCTCCCTTACCTTCTCACTAGGTAAGAGGCCATTAAGAGGTGTAAGGCTACCTTGTCCCCCTACTTTTTTGAGGGTATAGAGTGTGTCCACCACCCTCTTCCTATTGGCTGGCCTCTAATTAACCTTAATCCCAAAGGGCCCCTAGAGGTTTCATATTTTTTCTAATGCTTCTGAACACACTGGTCAACACAAAATCCCAAAATTCCTCCCAGATTAGCCTGTAGACATCCTACGCGTAAGATGTCTCCTGGCTTGAAATTAATTTTTTTTCTGACAGAAATGCTTCTGATGCTCTGTAGATCTAACAGACACACTCACAGTAACTTTTAGACTTCAATTAGGCCTTCAAACACACTTTTGCGTCTTTTTGCGTCTTTTACAAACTTGTGATGACTTTACCAAGCAAGTGTACATGCATGAAATGCTCTAGATCCTGAATCATGATGTCCTACTTACTCTACTCCTACTTATCATGTGAAATGGTGATAATGGTGTTTTTGGTTGCTTTTTGGCCTCTCTGGACTCTCAAGCTCTCCTCTCACCGCTTCTACCACTCCGACTCCTACTCTAGAACTCGACTACTACTTAAAACTACCTTGGTCTACCTAATCTACCTAAGTCGAAGGATCTAGGCCAAGCATACGCTTCCTAGACTCCCTCTAAGACCTAGAGAGTCCTCCACCCTCTGATCCTATCTAAATGTAAAACAAGAATCTTCGCAAGCCAAAAAGCCCGATCCTCAAGGATTAGTCTCGGTCACCTACCTAAGGTTTTCGTCCCCGGCAACTGCGCCAATGTTGGACAGATACTCCGCGACAGACGTCAGCACAGCGCGAACTCACCTAACATGTAATGTTAGCTAAGGACGAAGCTCGACTCGCAGGCGTGTGGAAGCAAGCATAAGGTGTCAACCTACACTCGATCGACTCCTAACTAATTCCTACTGAGGTCTCTACCAATTATCTAAGTCACAGCCTTCAAGAGTGCATAAGAGAAACTTACTACAACGCTTTCTAAAGCCAAACACCCATCAAACAATCTCTAAACACCATAGAACTTGAAGGAGATCCTACTAATACCAATAGGTCGCTCTCCCTAAGGTCTAAGAATCAAAATCCCAACCCAAAACACCTGGTACAGAAACACGTAGGATGTCTGGCCGAAATCTGTAGGTCTTCGTTTCCGAAATCTAAAGTTCCTAATGTGTAGTTCTACTCAATGTGAACACGTGGATATGCTGCAATGCAAAATCGGACAACGTATGCTCACCCAAACACCCGATGAAGCTCGTAGAAGGAGCTCGCAAAACTAGACCGTACGCGCGCAATGTAGGTATCGGCGCGTAGCTCTCGTTGGGGGCAACACGCTGCACTTCTCCACACTCGATTCCAACTAGCGGAGCACACGTAGCGTCAAGAAGAAGCTCTCTCTCTCTCTCTCTCTCTCTCTCTCGTACATAGTACGCTCACTCACAGACTTCAAAACTTGTTTTTAAAATGACAAAAGGTTTTTTCATTAAGGTCAAAAAGTTGTATATATACCTTACAATTTCTCAAACCCTAAAGTTCCAAAATCAACCATCTACTCAATCTAACTATCAAAATTGGGATACAATCTGGAAACTTCTGTAAGTCCCAATAATTATAAGGTGAAAAATCAGGTTTTCCTCAATGAATGAATAGTTACAAAAATAATAATCCTCCGGATAGTTGGATGCCATGGGGTGTGTCCAGCTTCTAACACTCTCTCTCTCTCTCTCTCTCTCTCTCTCTCTCTCTCTACTATATAATCTCTCGTGTGTGAAAATTTGTCTCTCTCCATAAAGTAAGCTACTCTAATTTCTATTTAGCTACATCTTATTTCCTAACAAGGATTTATAAATTCAATTGATGATGTGGATCATTTGAAATATGTTTACTTTTAGATGTTTTCCCCTTTTTATGTTTTGAAAAAAGAGATAACATGGTAGTGGGGAAGAGTCCCTTCAAGCGGCACACTATATCCCTTGCCCATTTGAGTGTCTAAGCATCAAACCGTACTCAAGTGCTAATCTTATCACATTTGGTCTTTCTTTCTTCGTATTTTAATCCCACACCACTTTCTACATGCATTTTTCTCCTAGCTGCTTTATGGACTCTCAATCCTTACCCTCAACAAATCCATACCATGCAAGCATGGTGAGTCACTTATTACTAGCTCAAAATAGTGGCATGTGACATGGTCCAATTGGTCGCATAGGGATTATTTGACCTCCAAGGAAGATAATACTCTCTCTCTCTCTCTCTCTCTCTCTCTCTCTATATATATATATATATATATATATATATATATATATATATATATATATATATATATATATGACCCTGTTTATGGCCCCTCAGCCCTTAACTCGTATGTATCCAATGCCTTCACTTAAAAGGTAGAGTTGTAAATTTTATTGTCTCCCATCCCATAGGTCATATATGACCTCCATGGATAATATTGAAATCTATCTATCTCTATAAAAACTCTCTCTATCATGTACGTGGTAATGTAGATGTTGATATATCTTTAATTGGACAAGTTTTGAGGTCGCTTGGGATTGTTCCTATGACATTAAGCATTATATTCTTCTCTTATTCTTTATTTCTATTTGAAACTCTCTCTTCAGTGATGACATATTATGCACTTACGATCTACGAAAACTCTACATGCCATCAATACTCTCTAGTGCAACAACACGCCTTTGCTCTCTTGAGTGTATCTTACCTGTTTAAGAGTGCCATGATCTTGAACTTGCTATGTTATGTGCATGCATCCAATTGGAGGGACTCAATGATCTAAATAAACTTTGACATTCAAAAGACAGCTGGCTCCAGAGAAAGGGAAATGATAAGTACAAAAACAACTCAGTCTTAGAATTATCTTTGTACAATGTTTATATGAATGAAGCCTCATTCCAGTATACAGATATCAGAAGTACTTCCCTTGCAGTAGGTGTATGTGTTTTCCTGTATTGTGGACAAGTACTAAAAGCCAAAAAAAAACCTTCAAAGATAAGATAGAGTCCTTACCTGCATCCATCCAAACAAAACAATAGATATGCTAGCCTTGAATGCGTTTTACAGGTATCAATGGACTATATCACTTGTTATCAATGTCCATCTTACAAACTTTTTTAAAAAAAACTTAAAAGCTTAGTCCAAAAGTAATTTATGTTTTCCAAAATGTACTTCTCCTTTTGTAAAAACCCCCCAAAGTTTTTAGCAAAAAATATTATTATTTTGATTAGAAGGCCATCACCCCTTCTAATCCAAGTGTCTTCATCCCCCATCAACATCTTTAACAGTTTATTTAGGTTATCTTTCAAGATTAATAAAGCTTCACCACAAGAAGCTATAAAAGAAACTTTTCTATATAAAAAATTCCTTTAATAGTTCAAGATATCAAGCTCGTGTTTGTTAGGTCAAATAAAATATATGCCCTTCATGGTACAAGGAATCCAAATAATCCCCCAATTTGTATACCAACTTACCTTAAACCTCTCTTAGCATGCCAAGTGGCAAGGAGCCCTTGCGGTGTGAAGCCAATCCTTAAGTCAAACCATAAAGTCAAACAAAAATGAGCCCATATGGTTGAGTCTTACCATGCACCGAGCGAGTTTTTCCGAGAAAAGAAAAACGCGAGCAAGTATTTGTACGCTATACAATAAATTTTATCATCAACAAAATATTTATTGTTTTTTATATATTGATGCACTACAATAAAAAAAGTTTTCAATGGATAGACTACCTCCTAAAGTCCAAAAGATCAAAGTTTACTTCTAAAAAAAGTAACACAGTATTTGAAAATATTATCTTCTGGCTCAATCTCTATTTATCTAACTGTAATCTCCTCTGCGTCTAATCTTCTTTGGCTTGGATTTTTCTCGCTTGGGCTTCACATGTTTGAGCATGAAGTAAGATTGATAGACTAATTCGAGCTCTAGACCTTTACTTAATGATTAAGTCATCCTATGTTTCTTTTTGTAAGGTAAGTGCTCCCTTGTCTAGAGTACTTTGGTTCTTGATTGTCATTTTTACTTGAGAGTATGTGCATCCTTCCTTCTCTTAGCCACATCAATTTGATAGAAATTTATAATGCCTCATTAGTTCATTTATACACCAATCATCCCTTCCATGTCGTCTTGCCTTGCCCATACTACAAGGTTGTGATCTTCATACAAGGGCACCCTTTTTACACGACACATGTCCGACAAACACCATTAATTATGAAAGACTTCTTTTGCTACAATAAAACTATGTTTTTCTTTGATTGTCCAATATATGCCCTTTTTAAAAAAATTTAGAAAAACAACAATCAAAATCAATAGAGTTCTATGCCTAAATTTTTCTAAAAAGACATCATCATGATTGAAAAAAGTTAGTTGGAAACAAAAAAAATTATTGAGGATCTTTTTACCATACAATGTGACAACTTCAAAGCTTCAATTGAACAACTTCTTTCAGAAAGATTGAAGATGATTCTCCTTTCCACTTTGAATCATTGTTTGAAAAAATATGGCAAATGTCAGGAAGGCCATAGCATCCACCACACAATGGGCACATCATCGTCGAAATATGCTTTACATCTTTGGTCATGTGGAATATTCATGCCGCCACCAATTATAAGAGGCGAATTCGGCTCCAATCTATGAAGATCAAATCCATGCTATACCCTAAAAGGTGGTACTAGAGCCTTCTTCAAATCTGGAACGATAGTTTCAACAAGAGAGAAGGTCGCTGCAGTGACTTTACATACTAATTTGTTTGCAACAAATTCAGTCTGTTTTGAGCTTGTGTCTGCTCAAGATAAGGTGCTATCCATCAAAAAGAACAATGCTAAGTGAGAGAAGATGCTTATCTCTCTCTCTCTCTCTCTCTCTCTCTCTCTCTAAAATGGGAAACAATATAACTATCATTGGCAAAAACTTCATTAAAAATCAGACCTTAAGTGTATTTTTAAGGGCTAAAATTGAAAATTCCAGGCTAGTTTTGAGGGTGGCATTGAAGAAAACTAGCTAAACTTGAAGGATTTTAGTGTAAAACTCGATAAAAATCCAAAATTTTATTAAGATATTCAATGTTCTTTTTTCCATTTGTTCCTACAAAAGGTTTTGGTGAACACATCCTCGCAGGATCCTCTCTCTCCCTCTCTCTCTCTCTCTCACACACGGTCAAGAGGATAGGAGATCCCTTGGAACACCATTACTTTTCAAGTCATAACCATAACTCCTATTAATTATATTAGTATTTAGACCTCCACTAACAATTTTAATTGGTATGGATCTTCCAATCATTCAAATTGTCTTGCTAGAAAGTGGATATTTACAGCATGCCTCCCTCAATGTTGATGACTAGCCTATCGTACGGATATGGCACATAAAAAGGAAGCTAAATTATAAACTATCAGATAATTGCTCGACCTAAAACACCAATCAATAGGGAGCATGGGCATGTTTTTTTTCCCGCTGGTGAAAATTGGCTTAGACAAAGCAAACAACCCCATCAAACCAGACTTTTAGCATGGTTAATAATCGAGCCACTTGCAAGACAGTGAGGCAAGCCCTAAAATTCTCCACTGCATGTACATCATTCCTCACAATTGCATTAGTATGATAAAAAAACTTTTGGAGGCACATTTGCTTCATAGAGCGAGGTACGTCTACGACAGTGAGTTTTTCCGAATGCATAACATCTTTGATAGCATAGAGCATAGGAGAAAGTGGAAACCCTTGTCTTATGGATTTGTGCAATGGAATAACATCTGCAAGATAACCTTAACTGAAATTCTACCTTATGCATACCCAAAAAGAATGTGAAAAAGAATCTGTCCAATCCCATATCATATAGACTTTGAAGTATGAACTCCCATTCAATTCTATCATAGTCCTTATCATACGCTATGTGGCCGATTGTTTGTGAGAAGATATTTTAGTAGAGAGTTCCATCAAACCAGACTTTTAGCATGGTTAATAATCCAGGCACTTGCAAAACAGTGAGACAAGCCCTAAAATTCTCCATTGCATGTACATCATTCCTCACAATTGCATTGGTATGATCAACAAACTTTTGGAGGCACATTTGCTTCATAGAGCCAGGTACGTCTATGGCAGTGAGTTTTCCCTACTACATAACATCTTTAACAAGCCACTTCAAGGCATCAGATGAGATAGCATAGAGCAAAGGAGAAAATGGGCACCCTTGTCTTATAGATTTATGCAATGGAATAACATCTGTAAGAGTACCATTAACTGAAATTCTAGCTAATGCATTCCCAAAAAGTATGTGAAAAAGAATCTGTCCAAACCAATATCATAGAGACTTTGAAGTTTGAACTCCCATTCAATTCTATCATACGCCTTATCATATGCTCTGTGCTGGATTGATTGTGAGAAGATCTTTTAGAAGAGAGTTTCTTACAATTTTGCAGTGCAATGATTAGCATCATATATAATAAACAATGAATTATTATGCTCTTAAAATAACGTTTCACGTTGGTGCTAGTACTACTACTTGTAGTCATTTGAGATATTGGCGGCTGCAGGAATCATATCATAGTAGTAGAAGCTGCTGCTCATGCCTCCTGCTTCTTCCCAATATCGGATGGTTAATTAGCTCTCGCTTCCTAATTGCACCTGCATGATTTACCACTTGACTTCTGCTGCAATGTTGTTGCATCTCCTTGGAGCTACGTCACATTAACCAACTCTTGCGGACACCGTATTCTGCGTTGAATCGATCATGAGAGATGTTTTTGTTTATCTGCAGATTGTTCCGAAATGCTTGCCTATTCAAATTTTCAAATAGGTTATCAACAGAGCTGGACGAGGAGTGTGTCTGAAGCCAAAGGCTCATCAACCATGACGTGGAAATATTTCCCAATGCCTTTCCCTCGACATTGAGCTGTCTGCTTGGAGGGATGGCTTTATCACATTGAACAATCTGGCTTGCAGGCAGCCCTTGGGTAAACATAATTGGGTGCAACCTTAGCTCGCAAGATGGAGATGTTAGCACAGGTCCCGAGTATATATAATAGAGTTGTGCTCCCAATCCAAAATGAAGTAGCTAGCCTACTGATTTGGGCGACCAAATATTGAAGCTAGAATTGCTCGCCGCTGAAGGTTTGGCTGAAGTGCCATCCGTGGGCGCCACATCATAGGAGGTGAGGGTGCAGTCGTCGCTGGTGGTGACCTGAAAGGAGAGGCTCTGGCCATCCAGCCGCACATTGCTCTGCCAATTCTGGCCCCAATTTCCGGTCATGGCTTCCGTGCGCGAGCCCTTCACGGAGACGGAGTGCACATCACCGACTCCCCCCACATTTGTACTGAGCACCAGATTGAAGTAGGCGTGACCATTCATGGTGAAGTGGATGCTACCCTTCTTTGCTGGCGGTACTCCATAGGCACGATCCTGTACACTCCAATCTTCTCAAACGCTGGCTACGCCATGTCAAAGTGCTCGAGAGGTGGGTTGTACTAGCCGCCCGCATTGTTGGGCAGGGCATTGTTGGGAGCACACAGATTGATGGCTGTGACCGTCACTGATTCTTCAGCAACACCACTACGGGTCGGATGATGCATCACAACGGATCTCAAAGCAAGCATCACAGTTGCACCATCATAAGATTTTTTACCCTCATGTCCACTTTGACATTTATTTATTTGCCCTTTGTCGTCTGCATCACCAACAGCCTACTGACTGATAACATCATGGCGGTTTTCTCAGTACCACTTGGGACCTCTCTCTCTCTCTCTCTCTCTCTCCCGACTCCCGAGTCTCAATCTTAGTCAAAAAGAAACTCTTTCAGAGAGTTTCTTTTTGAAGAGAGAGAGAGAGGGAGGAGAAGAAGACCGTAGCCAGCTTTGTCACATATTACATTCCCTGCTTGCAAGAGCCACACATTTATGGTATGCAAGCAAATGTGAGTCGGCTCTGCAAAACAGGGCGGCATTGTCATAGTCTCGCCACCGCCAGCGAAGCTCCCCATCTGCAGACGTTAAAACTCAAAGAAAAACCCAATTATGGCTTTGCCAAGATCTTCAGCTTCCCTGTTCGTCTAGTCCCTCTACTCTTATTTCTCTGTTTTTGCTCCTCTGTTTCTTCTGCTACCACATTCAATGCAAGAGATGAGTATCGCATAGCTTGCGGCGTGTCATCGAATTTGACCGATTCGCAGGGCCGCTTGTGGACAGGGGATGCTTCCAACGCTGCATCAGGTAACCCTTATCTGAACTTGAATTTAGGCAAGGACATCAATGCATCCTCATCAAGCCAAAACATCAACCTTCCGGACTCTGTTCCCTTTTCATCGGCACGTATCTTCACCAGTCCGGCTAAATACTCCTTCCCTGTCAGCCCCGGCCGCCATTGGATACGACTGTACTTCTACCCCTTCGATTTTTCGACATACAGCATCTCAGATGCCATCCTCACAGTGGAAACAGATACCTACACTCTCATGCAAAATGTTAGCCTGTCTTATGTCATGTCAGCGCTGAATCTTGGCTTTATATTCAAGGAGTTTTCTGTGAATGTGACGGAGAATTTCTTGACACTGAATTTCATTCCCGGCAGTAGTCCAAACGCATATGCTATGGTGAATGGCATAGAGATCTTGTCCATGCCTGAGGATATGTATGTGAACAGCTTGAATGCAGTGAATTTGGATGCTGCACATGATTCCATTTCCAGTGCCCAGGACAGCGCTAGAGACAATGTTTCGACTCAATGTCGGCGGACAGGCCATTGTTGAGAGTAATGATGCTCTCGGGCGCCTTTGGGCAACAGATGAAGCCCACATTTTCGGAGCTCAACAAGGTGTTGCCACATCTGTACCTCATGCTATTTCTTATGGCACTCTCGACAACTTCACCGCACCAGACGGTGTGTATACGTCGGCCCGCTTCATGACAAATTACAATGATGTCAACATGCAGTTCAATCTCACATGGAATTTGTCTGTCGACCCTAACTTCACCCACTACATGCGGTTTCATTTTTGTGAGATTCAGTACACTAAGAGCAACATGAGGGTTTTTGACATCTTCATAAACAGTCAGCTAGCAACTCCATCACCATATGATGTGGCGGGGGCAACAGGAGAACCGTTCGTTGCTTCTGTTCTTGATTTTGCCATGCCATTTCAGCCGACTGATGCGCCCTTCATCACAACTTGGAGCCTAACATCATCTCACGACCTGCTTACTACAATGCAATCTTGAATGGCTTATAGATCTTCAAAATGAATGATTCTGCTGGCAATCTTCAGGGTCCACGCCCGCCTCCGCTTACTGTGCCCCCATTGGATATTTCATCTCCTTCAATAGGGACATCAAGAAAAAAGTTTGTGGCAATTATAGGAGGAGCTGCGGGCTCGGTAGCTGCTTTAGCTGCTCTCTGCATTATCCTGTTATGCTTTTGCCGGAAAAGCAAGAAGAGCGGTGGAGGCCGTTCTCCCTCATGGCTGCCTCTTCCTTCTCATGGAGGCAACTCACACTCTATTGTAAGCAAGCTTTCGACAACTTCTCGAAAGAGTGGCACGGGCAGCTATGTCTCATCTGTGCCATCCAAGAACTGCAGAATATACTTCACCTTCTCTGAGATCTTGGAGATGACGAGCAATTTTGATGAAGGGCGTGTGGTCGGAGTAGGAGGTTTTGGGAAGGTTTACAAGGGGGTATTGGAGGATGGGACCAGTGTTGCAGTGAAGAGAGGGGACCCTACCTCAAAGCAAGGTGTAATTGAGTTTCAAACAGAGATCGAGCTTTTGTCGAAGCTTCGACATAGACATTTGGTCTCTCTCATTGGGTTTTGTGAGGATCATTCAGAGATGATCTTGGTTTCGTGAGAGTGGGCACTGATCAAACTTAATAACAAATTTCCAAGTGGGAAAGTAGACTCTTTTCCTACCATTATTTCAATATAGAAATGGAAAAGCATAGCGTTTTTTTATTTTCCCATCAAGAAAAAAAATGGTTTCACAATTTCCATGTTGAAAACTGAGTGTTTTTTTTCTAATGTGAAAATGTAGTGGGAATTTTCACCATTTAGAAATGACACATCTTTCATGGTAGGATTATTATTTACATGTAGAAATGACACATTTTCAAGAAGGAAAAACATCTTGGAAAAGTTCACAATTTGGAAATCTGATTTTTCCAAGATGAAAAAAATGTGGATAAAAGGATTTCACATGTGGGAATCTTAATTTTTCAAGACGGAAAAAATGTGGATAAAAGATTTTCACATGAGAAAAGTTCCATGTAGAAATTCTTACAAAATTTATACAGATATTTGATGTGTAAATTTATTTGGTTTTGAGTTTTAACACCTACTTGACTAATATATTATTACTATTGATTAAACAATACCTACTACCAATACATTACAAAAAAAAAAGTGTTTTCATCCCTTTGTTGAGTAATCCCACTAAAGTAATGGAATATCACTTTGAGATACCTTCCATTAATAGAATTTATACAATGTACTTATATGTACTTGAGAATACGTATACATATACTCAAGTAATCTCAGTAGAGTGGTCGAATAACATGACTTTGGGGTATCTATCATTAGTAGTTATTCATAATTTACATCGTGTACTTACATGTACTTGAGAATACACCTACTCAATAGACAATTTACAGATCATTATGCATCCTTTTAAGTTGTGACTAGTACGGTTGGCAGGGTCTCTCTCTCTCTCTCTCTCTCTCTCTCTCTCTCTCTCTCTGTGTGTGTGTGTGTGTGTGTGTGTTAGATGTGTGCCTGGAGGCGCATGAAACACTGCCGGATGAAGCAGCGTTTGCCACATGTCGGGGGGGGGGGATCCCTCCCTCTTTCATAATAGTATAGATTGTTTCGATTGATTGGATAACTAAAAATATTGATTTTAAAATAATCTTCAAATTAAGAAACACGTCATACATTATGACGCAAACACCTAACATAATGATTGAAAAAAGGATCTTAAGTGAAAATACCATAAAAACTTTAGAGATTCAGTGATTGAAAAGGGGTCTTAAGTGAAAATGCCATAAAATTTTAGAGATTCAATGATTGAAAAAGGGTCTTCAGTGAAAATGCCATAAACACTTTAGGGATTCAATTAGCAAAATCTACAGTCTTTCTCTACCAGAGTTGAGCTCAAATACTCGAGCGGTAAGAAAGCCTTCAATTAGATGTTTTGTTGCTAATAACCCAATCTACATAACATTTCAAGAGATATTCCGGCTTTGTTTTGCTTGTGTATTGACGAAAGTGCTTGTGTATAGTTTTGAGATCCTTGATTATTGGCCACAACCGACCATACATATCATCAACATCATCCACATTCATAGCGCTCATTGCTATCTCCTCCATTTGATCATTGCTTAGTAGGGTTCCAATCACCATCTTAATCAAACAAAAAATAAAAGATTCAAAACCAACCCATTCACTCAAAGTGCATGCAAGTAATAAACTCAATTAACATGATCAACATTCACTATTCTTGATCAATAAATCACCTCTTTTTCACAACTATCATTGTATCTTGCCGGTTTATGAATAACCCTACAAGATTTAGTTGCTTTGATAGTCTACACACATGAAAAACCACAACGACATAACCACTTACAATATATTATGGAGCATAAACATTTCATATTATTTATTTCACTCACAACTAGAGGGGTTTTGCTTTGGAGAGTAGGACGAGTTTGGTTGGAGATATCACGTAAGGCCTACATATCAAAATACATGTTAGCTAATTTATGCATTTAATCACCAAATTTAGATTTTATCAAGTAACACACCTTTGTTCCACCAGAGGATTGTGCTTCATTCCTCTTCTTCAAAGAATCTTTGCTCTAAAAACATAAAAAAAGGACTATGTTAATGGTATAAGTCGCACATACGTAAATCCATACATTGTTCACTATACTTATCCATGTGACCACTACTTACCATAACATTAGCAAGGCTTGAAATTCTTTTTGTCTTCCTCTTTCTTGCATGTGCCAAATTTTCCTGCTCACCAAAATTTAATTTTAAAAAGAATCTTCGTGTATTTACATGTGTATGTATAAAAGAGAGAGAGAGAGAGAGAGAGAGAGAGAGAGAGAGAGAGAGAGAGAGAGAGAGAGAGAGATAGATCATGCCTTCGATCCTTATTACTTACAAAGTCACTAGAATCCTTATCCAGATTATCCATTTCTTGAAGTGGATCAATTTTAGGGCTTGCAGGTATATAGCATTCTTCATTATTGACTTTGAAAAGAATATGATCTTCACTTGCATCATTAATTGCTTGCTCTTTTAAACTAGCTGGAAGGAAAGGGTCCATTTTGTTCTACAAACATTTTGAAGTCAAACAGCCTTTAGTTTATATATTACCATGTGCTACATATACTTAAATTTAGTTTATATATTACCATGTGCTACATATACCATGTGCTACATATAGTTTAATTGCTTGCTCTTTTAAACTAGCTGGAAGGAAAGGGTCCATTTTGTTCTACAAACATTTTAAAGTCAAACAGCCTTTAGTTTATATATTACCATGTGCTACATATACTTAAATTTGTATGTGTGTGTGTGTGTGTGTGATAGAGAGAGAGAGAGAGAGAGTTGAATACTAACTTTTTGGCCTACAAATTCATTGTGTGAATTGCTTGTGGCTTTGCAAGAGCTCTTTTTCATGCTTATGTGATTGCTAGCTTCAGAATGAAAGAGTTGAGGAAGGTAGCCATCCAAGGTAGAGTGACGCTTAACTTGTTGCTCTAAGTTATGTGGGAGAGACACATAAAGATCCTAATAAAGCGAGTAGAGAAAGATGATAAGAAAATACTAATTTATTTGAGTTCGTACACATGAGAAATGTCTCAAGAGATTTTCTATAAAAGACTTCCTTAGATTATTCAAGTAGATAGTTTATATGTAAAATATATTGAGAAAGCATACATCTCAAAATTGTTAGACTAAGAGATGAAAGACTTACAAGCATCTAGAAACTCCCGTCCACACCAAAATGAAATTAAAAAGAGAACTATGTTGAGAATGACCATTAATTAAACTTACACTAGTAAAATCATTGCACCCAAGAGCATGACCTTCATGGTTAGTGTAACTTTCCATTGAACCTTTGCTCACAAATTGTTCAGAGACACTTGAGAGGTTGATTGTAGATCTTTTCTATTTACATAAAGGACAAATTATGAGTGTATATATGGGAGATAGGATAAACTTATAAGAAAAAAACCTTGCATTTTTTTTATTATAAAACAATTGTGGAGTCAAACCTCGTTAACTTTAGCGTTATGATGATCGTGGTGGCCCTTGAAAGTGGATTTATCGATAGGAGAACGAAAAACTTCATAGCCATCATGTAGGTCACCCAACCAAGCATCCTAAATAGCAATTATCAAGAACTTTGTGAAAAGTATCTATATCTTATAAAGAGTAAATTTTTAACTTTAAAAAAATACCTCATGTTCATCCTCAATATTAACAACACCTTGCAAAAGGCTTGTATAACATAGTCGTTGAGGAGCCCCATCCTTGAGCAATGGTGTGGATGTTAGAAGCTGGACACACCCCACGGCATCTAACTACTCGACGGACTATTATTTTTGTAATTATTCATTCATTGAGGAAAACCCAATTTTTCACCTTGTAAATATTGGGACTTACAGAAGTTTCCAGATTGTATTCCAGTTTTGATAGTTAGATTGAATAGATGGTTGATTTTGGAACTTTAGGGTTTGAGAAGTTGTAAGGTATATATACCACTTTTTGACCTTAATGAAGGACCTTTTGTCATTTTTAAAAAAGAAGTTTGAAGTCTGTGAGTGAGTGTACTGTGTACGAGAGAGAGAGTGTGAGCTTCGTCTTGACGCTACGTGTGCTACGGTGGTCAGAATCGAGTGTAGAGAAGTGCAGCGTGTTGCCCCCAACTAGAGCTACGCGTCGATACCAACATTGCGCGCGTACGGTCCGGCTTTGAGAGCTCCTTCTACAAGCTTCATCGGTTGTTTGGGTGAGCATACGCTATCTGATTTCGCATTGCAGCATATCCACGCGTTCACATTGAGTAGAACTACACATTAGGCACTTCAGATTTCGAAAACAAAGACCTGCAGATTTTGGCCAGACATCCTACGTGTTTCTGCACCGGGTGTTTTGGGTCGTGATTTTGGTTCATAGACCTTAGGGAGAGCGGCCTGCAGGTATTAGTAGGGTCTCCTTCAAGTTCTATGGTGTTTCGAAAGTGTTTGATGGGTGTTCGGCTCTAGCAAGCGTTGTAGGAAGTTTCCTCTTTTGTACTCTTGAAGGCTGTGACTTAGACAATTGGTAGAGACCTCTATAGGAATTAGTTAAGAGTCGGTCGAGTGTAGGTTGACACCTTATGCTTGCTTCCACGCGCCTGCGGGTCGAGCTTCGTCCTTAGATGACATTACTTGTTAGGTGAGTTCTCGCTGTGCTGACATCCGTCGCGGCATACCCGTCCAACATTGGCGCCGCTGTCGGGGACGAAAACCTTAGGTAGGTGACCGAGACTAATCCTTGAGGATTGGGATTTTTGACTTGCCAAGAGTCTCGCTTTACATTTAGATAGGATCAGAGGGTGGAGGACTCTCTAGGTCTTAGAGGGAGTTTAGGAAGCGTGTGTCTGGCCTAGATCCTTCAACTTAGGTAGAGGAGGTAGACTTAGGTAGTGTTAGGTAGTAGTCGAGTTCTAGAGTAGGAGTTGGAGTGGTAGAAGCGGTGAGAGGTGAGCTTGAGAGTCAGGAGAGGCCAAAAAGCAACCAAAAACACCATTATCACCATTTCTTCATGATAGGTAGGAGTAGAGTAAGTAGGACATCATGATTCAGATCTAGAGCATTTCATGCATGTACACTTGCTTGGTAGAATCAATACAAGATTGTAAAAGACGCAAAAAGATGCAAAAGTGTGGTTGAAAGCCTAATTGAAGTCCAAAAGTTATTGTGAGTGTTTCTGATATATCTACAGAGCATGAGGAGCATTCCTGTCAGAAAAAAACTTTAATTTTAAGCTAGGAGACATCCTACGCGTAGGATGTCTACAGGCCAATCTGGGATTTTGAGTTGACCAGTGTGTTCAGAAGGTAGGGTTTACCCTAATTTCAACTGGAAAGGGGAAATTTGGCCATATCTTGACAGGATAACGCTAAATAGACTGAAATTGCTAGACGTCCTACCCAAATAGGGCCAAAACATTAACTTGAGACCAAAACCATAAGATGGCTGTATGAGTGTGTCTTGCATGATATATTGAGTGACTGAAAGGGGTTTCACCTCATTTGGGTAAGAAAATTGGGTTCAAAGTGGACTTTGCAAAAACAGCTGAAGTTTGGGACTTTTGACATCCAAATCAAAATCTAAGCATACCACTGGAATACTGACATCAAGGGGAAGCTGTGGGACAAATCTGGGGTCAAACAGGCCAAAAAAAGACATCCTACCCGTAGGATGTCTTCTCAGTGATTTGGGACTCCAAACTGAACTCTGAGTATACCAAAGTGATTAGCAACTCAAGGGGAGCTTAAGACTTGAGTTTAAAGCCATTCTGAAGAAAAAGACATCCTACGCGTAGGATGTCTAAAGCAAGAAATTGAAGCCAGACTTTGACTTTGGGCATTGCAAGGTGTTATATAGCCTAAAGCAAGCCGGCTAGTCAATTTTGGTCCAATTTGGAGTTGATTAGACTGATCAATACCATCAACAGGCCGTTGGAACAGATTTTTGACTCATTGACCAGCTAATAGGTGTCCAAATCAAAAAGTAAAAGCAATTGTAAGCTCGGCACAACAAAGGGAAACAACAATGCAAAAATCCAGTCAAAACATAGCAGGAGACATCCTAAGCGTAGGATGTCTATTGGGGCATACTGCAGAGAAAATTTGAGCTGGCATAGACAGTGAGGTTCCATTTGGCTTAAGGGTTCCAGAACTTCTTTCAGAAGTGAATTTGGACCTTGTTTGCCCATTTGACAAAGCAAAGACTGAATTCAGACTTTTTCGCGTAAATTGGCCAACATCAGAGGGAAGTATTGTTCCAGATTAGCAAACCTAATCCAGAACATCAGCAGTGTATAAAATACAATAGTGGTTGAGATTAACTCTCCAATTATACCAATCATTACAAAGATAACCTTTAGCAGATAAATGCTTTGATTCAATTGCCGAAATTAAAACGCTTGTGTACAAGTATATTCAGCAACAGGGCAAGAAGTTGTGCAGAAACTGACCCATTGCCAGGTGAGTGGTTGAATTTGTGATAAATTGCATTGATAAGTTTGATGAATTTAAGATCAGGAAGCTACATTGTTAGATACCAGAAGGTGGCAGGTGACCAAGGTAGCTTAGTGTCCACCGAAGAGAGTGTAACTCGGGCAAGGCTAGATCCGCTAGCACCGATTATTGAATAAGGTAGTGATACTGACACTTCGTCAGACAAATCTTTCTTCATGATGGGTAGTCAATAGCCAGGAGGTTTCACCTATGATGGACCTATGCGAGGAGGAAGCACCTCCCAAAATCCTTTGAATGATTCCAGGCTCACGGCGATCTTCTTAGAGGGAACGAACTCAAGCCGGAGCCCTAGTCTATTCTGACTATCGAGGCCGCAAGTGCATTTGTATCAAAGAGAGGCCATCACAAATATTGGAGATAATCCGAGTGTATGATGATGGAGATAGATTCCGAGACGAAAAGGGGAACCACTATTTAATAGTTAGCAACCCTGAAGATTACAACAGATATGGAGATAACGTGGCAAAAGGGAAAATGGTTTCAGAAACTCAAGAACTGCCACCAAACATTGATCGGCCCGGAGCTATTTTTATGTATGATAAGAAAACAACCAGGATTCCGACTTATAACGAGAATGTGGGAATCTACAAACATGAGAGTGAGGGTATTGTCTCTTACTTTCGCAGCAAAGAACCATATGTAAATGAACTAAGCAAAGACAAGGTTCTCTACTTATTCTCTTATGAAACTGCTACGGAGAAGGGCATAGTTTTTGTTGATAGATACGGGCGAGAATACCAGCGTATTCTCCTAGAGGAAGTAGAAAGAGCAACAGGACCAGGAGCATCAACATATGCCCCTGAGGAAATGCCGAGAGCCGTCCACACCCCAAGCAAGTCAACAAATCCATTTTCAGATGAGTATGACACTACCTCACATTCCACCAGACCGCAAGCATTCAACAACCAAGACCAATCAGCAAACCAGCCATCATTGCAGGCACGGCTTCGACAGAGTGCAACAATGGAACCAGACCAAAATTGAGATGGTTATCAAGCGGCACAAGGGCTCAGGGCTTGCAAGAACCACCACACTATTCAAGGTATCAAGCAAAGAGTAAGCCAAAGACACAAGGGTCGACCGAGCCTGGAGGACCACCCATGGAACGTGTTCGAAGAGATAAACCACCTCCAACGAGAACCATTAGAAATTATGGCTTAGGAGCACCATTGGGAGAGGAACCAGCCTATTAGAGAAGGCCTAAGGAGGTGTATCGACTTAGACGGGGTGATCCAATGATGAGGTTTGTAGACCATCGCAGAATTAGACCTTCTCAAGTGCAAAAATGGGTAAACAAGAAATACACAGGAAACAGAGACCCAAGAGATCATGTAGCAGCCTTTGTGCGTGTAATTAGAGCCTAAGAGGTGTTAGATTTTCCTACCCAATTTGCAGGGTTTTGACTAACCCTAGAGGATGATGGTGCAACTTGGTTTGACTCTGTGGAGCATAGAGACTTTGAGTCGATGGAGGAAGTGTTTGACGAGTTTATTGAGGAATTATCTCAAAGGGGAATAGCTCATAATACCGTCTCACAAATCCATAAATTCAAACAAAAAGATGGAGAATCTGTACGGAAGGCAGCCCTAAGACTAAAAAGATATGTTAAGTTCTGTCCTGTTGAAGAACTGCCAACTCAGTCCAGACTCATGCTGATATTCATCCAAGGACTAAGGAATGCAGATCTCTAGAAAGACTTACATATGAAGAGGAGCACGACGTTGAATGAGTTGACCAAGGAGGCTCTGTACCTTGTGGACAATTGTGCGGTCTACAAAGAAGGGGAGTTCAAGGACCTTGATGACGATTCATCTTCACAGTAAAGTGGAAGCAAGTCTTCCAAGACAACACTGAAAGGAGAAATAGTGGTAAACCAAGAGCAGCTCGTAGATGAAGTGCTAAAAAAGATCAACTTGTACGCCAAACCCCAGGCTAAACAGCCCAAGTGGTGTGCTATTGAACAAAAATGGACAAACCATGGGACCGAGGAATGTTATTATAATAAGGGATATGTGAGAGAGAGACCATACGCTCCCCAAGCTCCAGTAGCTTCCCCTCAAGTACCACCGATGCCCAGATATCAAGCAGGCAACTTACCAAGACCTGTAGGTGTAGAAAGACCACAACCAGTGTTGGGGCAACAACCACCCCAACCAGGTTTACGACCAGTTGGTATAAGATACACACCAACGGTAATTGAATCAGAAGAAATGGCTTTGGTGCCTATGCATGCATATTATGAAGATCCCAATGGATATGCGGAAAACCCTGTCTACTATCCACCGGAAGAACCCTCGACACCAAAACCATGGAGCATGATAGGGAATCAAGGACCGCCAACTGCTGCACAGGCCGCAGGAGAAGGAAGATATAGCTTAGATGAATGAACATTGTTGTTCATAGCCAATGGAGGCATGGGTGGACAGAGACAAGCTTACCAGCAAAGAGGGGCTCAAGGAGCACCTCAAAAACCCAAGGGACCCTGTTACAACTGTGGCGGAGACCATTGGCTGAGAGACTGTCCTCATGATGAAATCATTAGAGTCAATGCGTATTGCCCAGAATGTGGAATTACTCATTTGATTCCCGATTGCCCTAAAAACCCGAGCAAAGGAGCAAAAACCACCTTGAACCTGTTAGAAACAGTACCTTTCGGTGGAGAATTGGAAAATAAAACAATCATACATATTCAGGCGGTAACACGAGCCCAAGTCCAAAGAAGGACAAACGAACCCATAGTAGAAGAACCAAAAACCGATGCCCCAGAAACGAAAAATCAGAGAAGCACTTGGAAAGCTAGAAAGGCACGTAGGAAAGCCAGGAAAGAACGAGAGCAAGCAGCCCTATCCGATGAGTTTAAACATACAAAGAACATATTGGAGCAGTTAGAGGATCTAGCTAGCTTAAGCTCACACACCACAACAGCCATAGCATCCAAGGAAATAGAAGAGCCCAAAAGTGCAGGATCAGGAGGATCTGTACTGGCAGACAAGGTAAACGAGCAGCTGGATGCACTTCTAAAAGCTTATGAAGCTCGACTTAAAAAGAACCAAACCCAGGAGCAAAGGTGGATGACTTATCCATATGCAGAAATAGAAAAACAGAGGTTGGATATGTGTAAAAAGATGATCGACACGGTTCAATCATTGATGGAAGACCCGTTGGGTAAACCGGCAAATTGTCATGACGCACCAGCTCCAACCCCGATCCAACCAACATTAGAGAAACATGAAGAAACAAAGGAAAGACTCACTAATGATTATGAGTCCAGAGGAGAGCCTATCATAGTGCCAAATACCACCGATGGGGCCAGTGACGGGGTCCATCCTAAAATATTGGCAGAAATGGGTAAGGACGGTAACGGTTTAGATGATCTGTGGAAGCAAATCCGAGAGGCCAACGAGGCTAATAGGATGAGTAACCACATGAATAGCACGAGAGAAGAAAAGAACGTGATCTTACCTCCTATTGAAGAACTTGAGGCAAGATCACAAATGAACTTTGAGATACATTCACAAGGGGGAGACCAAGGATCTATTAGTTCGGGGCACAGCCAACCAGACTCTTTGAGAACGTCTTTACCCTCTTACCTGGGAGAATATGAAGCTAAGTCGGAAGTGAGAGCAATCCCATCTCAAAGACTTTCTTCTAACAAGGTGATGGATTCGTAAGGATTGATTGAGTTGTTATCCACCCCGGTGGCATGCACAATTACGTTAGTAGAACTCCTAAGGTTAAGACCAAACATGTGGACAACAGTAGGAAAATGCCTAGAAAAATTTGGAGTGAAAGACCCCACCTTGAAGCTCCAAGAAGGAATCAGGGAGTTGGACAGACCTAACCTAAACACTAAGCCGGTACCATTGAATAAGGTTGGAGAATATTGCGAGGGAGAAGACGGAAACACGATGCTACCGGTAGAATTCCAAGGAGTAGTTTCCAAAGTTATTCTTGACAGTGGAGCGGGAGTTGCTATCGCCACCAAGGAAATCTGGAGAAAATGGGGAAAACCAGCTTTGAGGGCTACCAAAATGAAGCTGCAGTTGGCAGATGGGTTCATGGAGAAGCCTCTAGGACTCTTAGAAAAAGTAATTGTCACTTCGTGCGGAATCGAGTATGAGCATACATTTGCAATAGTTGATTTTGACAAAAAGAACAATTATGAGATAATCTTGGGACGACCATTCATGCGACAACTGAAGATGGTCCAAGATTGGGGTTATGCCCACATATACCTCAGACATGGCAAGACGACAACCAAAATACACCTGAAAGACCATAGTTACAAAGATGTAAACCAAACACCAGTGGAAGAGTTTGATTCGGCTATAGTAGCAGGATCGGAACTACCAGCATGGTTAGGGCAACCAAACATTAGGCAAAATTTGAACTCACAAAGGGGCCCTTTAAGGAGTTTGACTTTACCTCTCTTTACCAAAACGGGCGCATGGACAAATTTTTGCAAACAAACTCCAAATTTGGCGGAGGTTTGACAGTTAGAATGTCCTCTTCAAGCTCTATCTATTGATATATAGCACGCCATGAGATTCTTCATATTTTAGAAGATTTTTTTTTGATTCACTTAGATTCCGACAGAGTTGTCACATCATAGGTGAATCAAAAAAAGAATCTTCTAAAATATGAGGAATCTCATGGCGTGCTATATATCAGTAGATAGAGCTTGAAGAGGACATTTTAACTCTCAAACCTCCGCCAACTTTGGAGTTTGTTTGCAAAAATTTATCCATGCGCCTGTTTTGGTAGAGAGAGGTAAAGTCAAACTCCTTAAAGGGCCCCTTTGTGATGAGTCCAAATTTTGCCTAATGAGAGCTATGGATGTGCGGAGCTTCACATTGTGGAAGTTTAAGAAAAGAGGAATGCATCTTAGAAAGAGCAATTAAGGACAAGCAATATATTCCGGAACCTTTCCCTGAAGATGCGTTGGAACCTCTAGAATGGGAACACATACTGACAACATTGGATGTCTGTACCATTATTGACAGTCCAACAACAAAATTTTGCGATAAGGATGGCTATGATGTGCTACCCTATTACATGGTAAGCATTGTACCGGAAAAAGAGACGGTAGAACCTCCAGAACAAGAAGAGTTTTACAAATCCTCTGAACATTTAGAAGTAAATGATGATGCAGATAATAAGTGTTCAGACACCTCAAGTGGGCATGGAAATGAAGCCAAGAATATCAAGTTTTATGATTTTGCTAATCAATACCCTAGACGCTAAGAACGCTATAGGAGGAAAAGAGCAGGAAACAAAGTGAGAGAGAACCTGATGCCCAGGATTAAAAGGTAAAACTCACTATTTGATGCTTGTAAAAGCTGAAGATTGTGTAAAAAATCAAATATTAGGAAAATTCTCAAAAAATCGAAAAGAAAGAACGCGAGAAGAAATAAAACAGGTAAGAAAAGTTAAAACCGAAACAAAATCACAAAAATCTGAAAAATAAAAAAAAGAAACAACAAAAGACCAAGAGTGGACGAAATTGGAGCGTAAACAGAAATATCAAGAACTGAAACGGTCTTTGAGAGAGATATGGACTACTGAAGAAGATAGTGATGGAAAAAGGGAGTCAGAAAAGGGCAACATGAACGTACCAGCACACTATCGAAAATTTACTATCCAAGATAGAAAAATCATTATGACATCACCAATCAGGGAGAGAACCAACCAAGAATTTTACGATGGGCCTGAAAATGCAAAAAAATTAGACCTCGCAGAACTAGGTGAAAAGCCTCAGCCGGTCTATATAGCTGACGATTTAGAGCATGAGGAGGAAGCACATCTAACACAACTTCTCATGAAGTATAAAGATGTGTTCGCTTGGTCCTATAAATAAGACCTCAAAGGAGTTGATCCATTGATATGCCAGCATACAATTCCTTTGAAATCGGATGCAAAACCTAGCAAACAACGTCCTTATACATATAATGACACATTTTCTAAACGAATCAAGGAAGAGATTGATAAACTGATGGAAGCGGAAAATGAGATTGAACATACAGATTGGGTGTCACTCATTGTGGTAGTTCCCAAAAAGAATGGAAAACTACGGGTGTGTGTAACCTCAAGAAGGTGAATGCAGCAACCATAAGGAATAATTATCCCTTGCCAATCACAGAACATGTACTGGAGCGAGTGGACGGGAAACGGGCTTATTCCTTTCTAGATGGGTTTTTAGGATACAACCAACTGGCAATAGCAAGGGAGGATCAACACAAAACATCGTTTGCCACAGAATGAGGGATTTATGCATATCGAGTTATGCCATTTGGCTTAACAAATGCACCAGCCACTTTCCAGAGGTTAATGACTCACTCTTTCAAGGAATAACTAAGAATATTCTTAGAAATTTACATGGATGACCTGTGTGTACACTCTCTTCTGCGAGAGGAACATATTGACCATTTGCAAAAGGTCTTTGAAAAGTGCAGAACATATCGAATATGTCTAAACCCGAAAAAGTGTATATTTATGGTTAAGCAAGGACGAATCTTAGGACACATTGTCTCACAAGACGGCATAACCACAGACCTAGACAAATTCAAAGTCATTGTAGACCTGCCCATGCCTACTAATGCGAAACAAGTGCAATCCTTCATGGGGCACTGCGGATATTGTCGAAGATTCATATACATGTATGCGGTTATCACACAACCTCTGTATCGGTTGCTAGTCAATTTCGAGTGGACTGAGGAGTGTGAGACCTCATTCCAAAAGCTGAAGGAAAACCTTATATCAGCACCTGTACTAAAGGCACCAGATTGGGAAAAGATATTCCATGTGCACATTGATGCTTCAGCATATGCCATTGGAAGTATTCTAGCTCAACCTGGAGACGGAACAATGGATTTTCCGGTTTGCTATGCGAGCCGACAGTTAAACAGTGCAGAAAAGAACTACACAACCACCGAGAGGGAAGGATTAGGAATGATTTATGCTGTAAAGAAATTTCGGCATTATCTACTTGCAAACAAATTTGTGTTCTTTACAGATCATCAAGATTTTTTGTACCTAGTAAATAAACCTTGCAATACTGGGAGAATCGTACGCTGGTTTATTATATTGCTAGAATTTGACTTCACAGTGGTGGTCAAAAAGGATAAAACCCATCTGCGAGCAGATCATCTTTGAAGAATACACAACGGGGAAGCTCCAGAAGCGGTAGATGATGACATACTAGATGCTTATCTTTTTCACATTGAAATGGTACCCAAATGGTCTCAGGAAATAGTTAGCATTCTCTCCTTCGGACATGAGTTTGATAATACGGAGTGCAGATCCACCAAACAGCAAACAATTCGACAAACGAAAAACTTCCAGTTGATAGCAGGACGGCTGTATCATCTTGATTCTGACCTAATCCTACGATTATGTATAAATCCGGAAGAAGTCGAGTGCTACCTTGAAGAGGCACATGTCCAGGGATGTGCTTTTCACTGTTCAACAGTGAAAACACACTAGAGACTGAAACAGTTAGGGGTTTATTGGCCAACTATGTATGCGGATACACATTCTTATGTTACCAATTGTACAATATGTAGTGCCAAACGACCAGTGGATCACGCAACTTTGTTTCAGGTGAACATAGCACCTGCATGGAGTCAATATATCATTGACTTCTCAACCACTAGGACGTTCCCTGAGAACATTACAAGAGCACGGGAAAAAGCTATAGAGCGGGAAGCTCGTGACTTTCAGCTAATTGGGAATCAACTCTATAAGCGGGGAAAGGACAATCAACTTAGAATCTGTGCAAGTGAAAGTGAATACCTGCTGATTCTAGAACATGCACATAGCGGAATAAGTGGAGGCCATTTTTTGAGCGATAAGACGACAAAAATTGTCTTAACTGCAGGAATTTGGTGGCCTACATTGCACATGGATGCCGAAGAGTTTGTAAAGCGTTGTGATGCATGTCAACGCACAAAGATACCAATAATAAGAGACGAGATGCCATTATGGCCAATGATGGGGGGCAAGAGCATTTGCAAAGTGGGGCATTGATTTTGTGGGACCTATATCACCCCATGCATATCGCACCCATACCCAATATATCATTGTGGCCACGGACTATCTCACAAAATGGGTCGAAGCCAAAGCAACACAAAAAGCTGATGCACGCACCACGGCACAATTTTTGTATGAGAATGTTTTTGTACGTTACGGGTTACCAATAGAAATTGTCAGTGACCGTGGAACACATTTTCTCAATGAAGTCATTGAATATCTGCTAGAGGAATTCATGGTCATACATAGGAAATCAACACCATACCATCCACACGCCAATGGGCAATCTGAGGTCACAAATAAAACACTATGCACGGTTCTCACTAAAATAGTGTCAGAATCAAGAACAGATTGGGATCAACAACTACACTCAACACTATGGGCATACAGGGTAGTTTACAAAACATCAATAGGAACAACACCATACAACATGGTGTTTGGCCTAAATGCTATACTACCCATAGAGTTTTTAATCCCAACTCTACGAGTAGCAACAAGCTTGGAATGGACATGGCATGAACTCTCTTCAAGGATTAATGATCTTGAAAAGCTAGATGAACTACGCTTATGAGCTGTCGCTTCAATCTATGCTAAAAAGAGAAGACAAAAGAAATTTTTTGATAAACATGTGCGTACCAAAGAGTTCAAAACAGGTGATTACGTACTTGTTTATACCTTGAAGCAACATGCCAAGAAACTAAAAAAGCGAGGGATGGGACCATTTGTGATTCATGATCTATCACAAAGTGGAGCTGTCAAGCTTGCTACACTAGCAGGTGAAGAAATTCCAAACTGGATTAGTGGGTGTCGACTGAGAAGATATCATCTACCACTCACACAGGAGATGCTCCAAAAAATTCATCAAGGAAAGCAAATATTGAAGGAAAAGGAGAGAGTACGGGAGGAAGCTCAGCACAAGAACGCATTGCAAAAAGACAGCTTCTGCGACAACAACAACAAAGTAAACCACCATTGAAAATCAATGCCATTCGACTGATGAAGTTGGAGGAGGAAATAGTGGAGCCAAAAATTACAGTCAAAGTGGGCAACAATCAAGTTGAATCAATAGCTTTGCTTGATTCGGGTGCTCAAGCAAATGTGATCTCTTACGGATTATACCAACAGCTCAAAGTCACAGATCAACTTCATTCTACTCCCCAAGTGCCGGAAAGTAGCACATCACACTCATTGAAAACATTAGGATGGACTATATTGCATGTACAGATACATCAATATATTTACCCACACAAGTTCTATGCGGTGACAGATGAAAGCACACAACACCCAATGATTCTAGGGCAACCTTGGCAAAAAGCATACAATGTGCAGATAGATTGGAAAGCAAAGGCGGTCAAAATTCAGCACGAACATGAACAACAGGTGATAGCTTTTGCTCAACAATACCATCATGATCAACTGCAAGCCATGCAATCACTGGCAACAAAGACAAAAGCACAAATGCCATCAAAGATCAACATGAAACCTGAGACCAACAACCAGGTAAAAGCCAACCATGCTAATTACAAAAAGTTGAAGTCACCGGCCACAATGCAAAAATCTAGGCTACCAAAACAAGGTAAACACGTATGGATGCGAAAGGATAGAAATGCAATGGCGAAAAAAAAACAATGTAGCAACCGGATTACAAAGACGGTTCAACCCAAAACCAAGGTCATAAAACAGATATGGATCCCAAAGAAAATGCTTAGCCATAACCCAAAAGTCACTCACATTTGGATACCAAATCAAAAGCCAAAGGAACTCCCTACGGTACAAGCAACAATGGAAAGCAGACATCTACATGTCAACCAGGAGAACCGATATATGTGGATGCTGATGAAAGACAAACCAGTGGCAAACAAGAAAGTGTCAAACCATCTACAAAAGTCGGCAACAACAAAATACCAATGGAAAGCCAAGGCCATAAGGCCCATAGCTATTACATCCCAGCCAATTCTATCCTCAGAAACAGCTACGATTCCATCAACAGCATCGGCAAAGCAATTGTCTCTTGCCAAAAGGAAAATTAAATAGAGAGCAGTAGAGTTACAGCTGCTACTTGCAAAGAAAACAGGAAGCCTCGAGGGCGAGTGCCAATAAGCATCTTGCTTATTCCCTTCTCTTGCACAGCATTAATGTTTCCATGCATTGACCAAGTATGCATAAAATAGGGCCATATTAATCAGCCAGGCATTAGCACAACTTTTTCAACATATGCACGGAGCATACTGCGAGGCGAAACCTTGTTGTTCGGGAGGACTCCAACTAGGAGGGGGGGAGGCATTCTCAAATGTGGAACCAATGACCGAAACAGCAGAAAAGGGTATGATTTTCGACTATTTTAAGGGTTGTTGTTTGATTGTGAAATTTTCTGGAGTAACCAAGTATATATGCCCTTATACAGCATGAAGCTATAGGTATAGGGGGCCAAATGCCAAATCAAGCCCCTAGGTGTGTGTATATAGCCATTTTTCAGGCAAAATATTCGTAAAACGGAGAAATCCGGCCATAAAAATTGCATATGAGTGTATATAATGTGTAGAGGTGATGTTTGTGATCTATTATGATTTTTGGGGATTTTCTGGGTTTGATTTGCTATTTTCCTTTTAATTTTGCTAATTTTCGGAAGAAAAACTTCAAAAATACAAAAAGCAGGTGAAAAACAGTCGTAATGAAAAACAAAAAATATGCGGATGACCAGTGACTAAAGGACAACCTATGGTACAGTGGGGGTGCAATTATGAGACTGGAGCGGAAAGCGTGTTTTGGCCAGGTTTTGACCGAAACGACAAATTTCTGGTAAACAGAGAAAATGGAGTCCAAATCAAGAAATTTTTGAGCCTAAACCACATCTCGCTGGAAGATAGGAGCACGTGTCAAATTTCATGAAAAGTGGTTCGGAGACCTCCATTATAAGAAATTTTCACCCCATTTTTAGCTCATTCTCACTATTGACTTTGTGAAGAGAGCTTCTGCCACCTAGAGCGGATCGACCTTCCAGCAGCTTCTACGACGCGCACGTCTACCCGACCAGCTCCAGACATGAGAGGTAGGCTCACCACCTTGAGCTTTTCGCGCATGTTTGTCATTCTGTCGCGAAAACTAGCGTAGAGGTCACACACAAAGCGAGCGGTAGAGACCTGCAAGTAGAGACAGCGGCCTAATGGCTAACCCGAAAGCAACAAGACTTCATCGGCAGCTTACCCTAGTCTAGGAGACCAGTCCTGGATAGCCAAAGGCAGTGGGAAACCATCGGGAATAAACCTAAGTCCCAGAAACCTGCAAGAGGCCACCAAATGGGAAATCGGCGAAACGGTGACCAAATGCTACCAAAATTTATGGGTAGGAGCATCTCGACATGCTCGACAAGTCCATATGACCCGCATGACCAAAAAATGACCCGAAGCAGCACTAAACCTCAGAAACAGCATCAGACACACAAAGCGTCAAAATGCACTTGCGGCCAAACCGCAAGTCCGTTTGCCACCAAACTTCACGAGCGGCTTTCCTAGACCATCAATAACCAAGTCCTATGGTGGTAGACCACCACAAATCATCAAAGATATGTAAACGCAACCACGGGTGCTTCTAGAGCGACAAATTGCCAAATGGAGCTCCGGTGAAGCCAAAGTCGACAAAAACCATACGGCAAGGATCCCCAAGGGATTGGGAAGCTATGGAGACGAACATCGGGAAATTTCATCGCCAAAAAGCACTCCAAAAGTCAGAAAACGGCTCGGAGGCTCTTAAGTCCACACAGGGATTTATACTCTATCCATTTGACTTTTTTGTTGAAATTAGGCTCAAAAGGGACTTAGGGGGGCAAAGGGCAAGCACTGGGAGCAATGATTTTGAGCTATAAATGCAGAAATCATCAATGAACACCCTAATTGACTTTCCAAAGAATGCTTGAAACACCATGTTCATGAAACGTTGGAATGTTGCAGGAGCATTTGTCAGACCAAATGGCATGACTCTAAAAGCATAACAACCCCAAGGAGTGATAAAGGTTGTTTTCAATTGATCCTCCAATGCAATCCCTATTTGAAAGTAACCTGAGTAACCATCGCACACAGTGTACTTCTCATGACCAGCTACCTCATTTAGTATCTCATCCTGGAATGGGAGGGGAAAGTGATCTCTTTTTGTTGCCTCATTGAGGGGACGATAATCCACACACACCCTCCACTTGTCATTTTTCTTAGGAGTGACAACAACAGGCGAGACCCACTCTGAATTCTCCACTGGATAAATGAAACCTGCTACTAGAAGCTTTCTTACCTCCTTGAGTAGAGCCTGTTCCTTTATAACTCCTAGCCTTCGTAGCTTCTGAGCTTTAGGTGTGGAATCAGGCTTTAACTCAATCTTGTGTTGAACAACATCTACCCCACGCACGTCGGTGTAGTCTTTAGCAAAAAGCCTAGGAAACTTCCTTAGCACACATTTGAACTCCTCTCTTTCATCCTTTGTAAGTGTTGTTGATAGCATACCTTCCATCATCCCTTCATCTTGAACACCTTCGTTCTCTTGAGGACCTACCTCCTCCAAGCCTTGACAAGAGGTGTCTTGGTTGCTTGGCTTAAACCTTACCCCCATGACTTCGATGGAAGACTCCTCTTCAGTAATGCTGCCGCTACTTTCTTCTTCTGAAGTGCTATCGGTCCAACCTTCTTCCGTCTCACTTTGAGATGATTCTTCATGGAGCTCCTCTTGGCGTTGCTCCTTCATGTCAAAGACAACCTTCTTATGATTGTCGTTCCTGCAAATTAGCTTTCCACTCTCCCAATCTTGCAAAGCTCGCGTTTTCATTAGCCATGGTCTCCCTATGATAAATGGGTAACCATTTCCTTTGGTAGACATGACATAGATATCCACTGCCTTCTTAATGCCAAAGGCCTCCACAAAAACATTTTTACAAATGCCTACGCATCTAGACTTGCTATTGTTTGCCATCTTGACCTTAATTTCAAGTGTCTCATGGATGTGCATGCCTAGTTTTTTCATGAGTCCCTTTGTCATGATGCAAATTTGTGCACCCCCATCCACTAGACCTTTCCTAACCAATCTCCCTTTTATGTAACAATCTAGCACAGGTGTAATGTCCTCATTCATTTCAGCTTGTGCAATTTTTACAACAGGCACACTCTCTTTTACCTTTCTCCTAGTTCTAACTGCCCTTGTTAAATCCCTCCTAACTTGTGGACATAATGCAAGAAATTGAGGCCATGAGATATCAGGACCCTTACCTCTCATGTCTTCCAACAGGTTGTATGGAGCCATTCCATGTCCAAGAGGAAAGTCTTGGAGGTTGATACGACGTCGAGTCCTCTTAGCTTCCTTGGTCTCCTTTGCCTTCTTTTCTCGTCCATGGTCACTTTGTGATGTAACTCCTTCTTTCTCCTTACCTTTCCCTCGGCCACGCTTAATGCCATTTGCTTCCATGTCAACCGCTCTTGAATTTGTCACCTCTACCACATGCACGTTTGGGTCTGGCAAAGGTGGAACTCCTTCCACTCCTTGTGGAGGTGGTCTTGGTCCATTTGGCCTTTGTAGAAGCCTTGGTTGTTGACCAGCTCCTTCTCCTGCATTCATCACTGGGTAATTCAAGTTAGGTCTCCCTGGCTCTCCACGGGGCCAAGGACAATTATACATCCCATGTCCAGACTCTCCGCAATTCCAACATTGCAAGACTCTCCTAGTTCGTGGCTCTCTCTCTTCTGACTTCTTTGCTTGTCCCTTTGGACCTACAGCTTGTGCAAGGTGAATTGACAGGCTGCTTAAAGATTCATTTAACTTCTCAATCACTTCAGCCGTTACCTCAGGAAGCTCCCTAGATGTTGATGCTTGTGACTTACCTTTGGGTCTAAGACCTTCTATTGGAACCTCTCCCCTTAAGCACTTGAGTTTCCTATACTTCTCAGCAGCCCTAGTTTTAGCTGCATCAAAAGTAGCAGGTGCACCCGCCTCAACTTTTACCTTAAGGTCAGGAAAGAGCCCGGCTATGAACCTCTCCTTCTTTAAAAATTTTGCACCATTACCAGGGTTAGCAACATTTCGTATCCATACAGCCCAAAGACGTAGAAACTCTTGCTTGTACAAGTAGTAGTCATCTAAGTCTTTTTGCTTATGAGAAACAATGTCTTGCCATAGTTTTTGAGTGTTTTGGGGATCAAAGAAGTATCTCTTAAAACGATTCAAAACTTTTGTGTAATTCCCCTTAACTTCCTAAGGCAAAGAGTCAAACCAAGTACTAGCATCTTTCCTAAGGACCACCTCAAACATTTCTACACGTTCTTGATCGGTTACTATCCTCTTGATACGGCAAGACATCTTGAAATTTGCTAAAAATAATTCTGCATCCTCTCCAGGCTCTCCAAAGAAAAGAGGATATCCAGACATTTGGCGTTGGCTCTCCATTATTATGAAAGATTACAACACGAGTTACAATAAGGGATACAATAGAGATTTAGAACCACTCGCCTGCAAATGAAGAAGTAAGAAAATACCACTCTAGGTTTTCTTCTTCAGCTATCCAAGCTTCAATGAGGTCTCGATTTGTTTGATCAAAACAAAAAGGTAGACTATTGATGAGCTCTAAGAAGGGTTGAAATTCTTTAAAGATAAGGCGATAAACAAAAATCTCTAGAACTTCATTTTCTGGATCCAAAAGAGCAACCACATCCCAAGTGATAAATTGCACTTGCTCTACAATTCCCAACGCACAAGCGGTTTGTATAAAAACTAGATCTTCATGCTCGTCGAAGGCCGTGAGAAAGTAGCAATTGACTAGGAGCCCCTTTCCTTCGAGTTCCACACAGTCAGAGTGAGGCAACCTTCTCACAATTTCATAAAGAATATCCTCATCAAGTCCAATCAAGTTTGCAAGATTTAAAGACTCCACTTGTGCTACAAAATTCCTGGACAAAAACTCCTTAGGATTATGGCTAAATCATTCAAAAACATAAAGAGATTTACAATGTCTCTATGAACAAAGTGTCATAGAAAGTAGAGAAGGATGAGAATTTATACAAATTTGCAATCTTCTCTATGCTCTCTTTATTAAGACAAGCTCTGAATAGCTCCCTATCTCCTTTGTTGAAAGCGAAAGGAAGACTATTAATAAGATGCAAATGAGGGAAAAATTCACCAAATGTGAATCTATGAAGCATGAACTCTGGCCGCAAGTTTCCTGAAGAGTCTTCCTCAATGGTGAAATGCACTCGCCAAACGCCAAATTTTACTCTATTTACCAATCTTAGGGCACACACTAGTTGGATAAATGCGCGGTCTTCCTTAGTGCCCAACAACAAGAGGAAAATGGAATCCACGCGTAGGACCTTTCGTCTTAACTTCACCACCCTCTTGTTATGAGGGAGACGCCTTACTACTTGCTCCTGCAACTCAATTGGTAATAGAGCTAGATCTCTAAGGATTGAACTTTCATTGCACACACATTCTCTGTTAGAACAAATGATCTTTTTTTGTTTCTTGTAACAACTTGGACAAAGAAAAAACAAACATACACACTATTTGTCAGGCTGCACTTCATTTTAAAATAAAATGAACACATGTACATCAAAAGAAGTGTGGTAGTTGATGAGAGGTAGAATGACAAGGTTTGGTGATGCAAGAATTTCTCCTACTCTTTGGGCACCAAACATGAACACCATTCGTTGTTGAAAATGGATCTTTCTACTAATTGCAACGTTTATTCTAATGTGTGGAGTAAAATGAAAGGGAAAAAACTCTATTCCTGGGCCATTATCCATGCCCTATGCATGTCCTAATGCTTAAAATAACACAAAAATATAGACGTCCAAGCTAATATCGTACCTAATATCGTACCTAATGAGAGGCAAAATAAAAGGATTTACCGAAGTGTTTTATCTCGGCCAACCTAAGAGGACCTAAAATCCTACGAATTACCCGTTGAAATTGCAACTTAGTACTAACAATTATGTGTATCTTTTGCCTTGCAATGGAAATGAAAGGATCATACAAACTCTCGTGATTCATGCAAACTACTTGACTATGCTAAAAGTTGATCCTACACAAAAACATACACGAGTTGTTTTCCTCCGTGGGGGCACCAATTTTGAGGCCGTCCGGGGCGGGCAACAAGAAGAGCAACCTCTAGACACCCTTCAAGGCTCCCGTGCTGCTCAATGGGACTGAGGCACAACACAACACAAACCAAAACAACAAACCCCCAGCCAAATCCCAACTACACAAGGGGCACCACCTAGTTTAAGAGCGAACTAGGACGCAAAAGAGGAGAATCGTTAGAGCAACCCACAAACAAGCAAGGAATTTACACTAACCCTAACACCAATGGAATACTCTCACACACTAAAACACGAGAGAGAGAGAGAGAGAGAGAGAGAGAGAGAGAGAGAGAGAGAGAGAGAGAGAGAGAGAGAGAGATGGTGCTCGGGCTTCTTTGAAGTGTATCGTTAATGATCAAGCAAACATAAATATATATATATGTAAGAAAGAGAGAGAAGGGGGAAGGGGGTGCTTGTTGCACTAATGCCTTCTTACAAATTTGTCATGACCAATCAAAGTGAGATTAGTATTTGTTCAACATAGCCTGAGTAAATTACACCACAACACGTCACAAGAAAAAAGCCACCCCAATCACTGTCTTAAGGCCAGGGGAGTCCTCTCCACCCTGTCGCCCTCTTACAGCATGTGGGATTTATGGCTAAATTGATAACAATACCCGGAGACAAGCTATCAAGAACTTAAATATAACACCAAGACACTTACACATCATTATTGTCCATGACTTCACGTTGGAAGGGAGGCAAGGTATCCATGCTTAGTCCAAATTCACCCTCCTTGATTCAGCAAATGTTGGGCTTACTCTAGTAGGAGAAATGATAGATTTCCTACTCTCAATTTAATGATCACTCTCTCTTACAATGGCATAGAGTTCCCTTGCTAATCACTCCTAATACAACACATACATATGCCTAATGCCAATGAGATTCCACTCAAGAGCTCCTTCTCAAGAGGTTGAGCTTGGCTTCTCAAGCTATAGCATAGTGATCTTTCTTCTCCCCCTTTTTGTGCTAGCTACACCCTCCTTTTATAGCAATTTTGAAGGCTAGGGTTACTCCTCTAACCATGGTTGGGTTAGATTTTCAGCAATTTATCTAATTTCTTTTGCTTGGAATTATCAAGAAGTTGGTGGGGAAAGAGAGAGGAGAGAAATGGAGGTGATAGGACTTTTCATAGTGGGTTAGTGTTAGTAGAGTTAGTATTAATTTACAAATGGAATTGGATATTTACAATGGGAGTATCCATGTAGGATACAAATAAGGAAGAAAAACTCTTAAGAGGTAAGAAAAGGTGGATTTCTTACAAGGTTGATGCTCCAAGTGTCTTGAGTAGGGCCAATTTTGACGCTTGTTGACGGTCCACTAGCTTTGACGGTACATTTTTTCTCCACTCTTGACCTTCCTTGAGAGACAAGGTAATTGAAGCTGAGTAATCAACCACCAAGATGCTGTCTTTTAAGAGAAGAGGCTGAATTTTGTGGTTTTTTTTGATAGATATGGGTAATTTGGAGGAGGAAAAATGAGACTAGGTGGTCAATTTTGGAATGGAATTGTGTGTGGGAGGTATGAGTTCACCATGGTTTCTCTTATTCTTCAAGGTTGAGGAGAAGGTGAGTAGGGTGCAGAGAGGAGTGGTGAGAGAGGTGGGGATGATGAGTGGAGAAGTGTGTGTGAAAGAGGAAAATGATAAAGTGGAAGAGAGAGTGTGGCTGCATAGCATGGGAAAACTGGGGTCCACTAATAAAATCATAGCTCACAGCTCGTAGCTCAAAAAAATATGAAAACATTTGAGGCAAAAGTTCAGCCCACGAGCTACAACTTTTGTTTGTATCACCTTTTCAAATTCGAAGAGCAAGTGAACTTTAAAAATTTAGCAAAACCGACCGTTTTTTTCCACTGCACAAGGTCCTTGTGGGGTCCTTCTTTGGATGATTCTTTTGAATACCTCCAAGAGTGAGCCCTCCATAGTGCAGTATGCATGCCACCTACCCTTGACCTTATTTGGTAGGTCTATAATTGAAGATATTGTTGAGATCATGATATAAGTGAATAGTACAACTAAGAAAATCAAATATTGAGGGGTCTAAAAAATATGTACATGTCAAATATAAATAATATAAGTGGAAAAAATATAAAGGGGTCAAAAGAAATCTCTCTCATTATGAGGCTACCATAAAAAGATAAATATTTTTGGTGTTCTAATTTTTTTGAAAAAAAAAACAAAATAGATGTAGGAAGGGAAAAATCACAATAGTGAAAAAATATACACATAAATAAAACTAGTTTTTTTGGATTTTTGTTGGGGTGGAGTTACACCAAATATAAGAGAAGCTTACATGAAAATATTTCTATATGGAATAAAGAGTATGAAAAATGGTAAGAAAAATTGTGGTAATGGTGAGGCAATGTACAGAGCATAAATAACACACACCTAGGTAGAAATATTTAAATAAATACCAAAATAATTATGAAAAAATATTTTATTTAGGCCCTATATACAAAGAAATATTTACATACGCATGGGCCATAATATACTTTATTTTATATATATATATATATATATATATATATATATTTTGGCTCAACTAGCCCAATGACTAGCTAATTGAGGGTTTTTTATTTCAGTAAGGAGATATGGGAAAAGTCCCCTAACTCACATGCACCTATATACAGTGAAAGGGTGAGGGTAACCACAGTGTTTGAGTGATTTGATAGGGTGAGATAACTCACTATCGCAATTACAGAGAGCCGAAAAAACGGCTATCATTATTAGAGTTATATTACATGATAAAGAGGTCGTGATAATTATGTCAAGGCTAGAAGATTAGTATAGATATTTACCTAAGTCAAATTATACTAATTTTAGCTAAAAATTAAAGATGAAAACTAGATAATTAAGTTGGAAAATTAAAAGATAATTACGAGAGGTAAAAAATATCCTTATCTACTTGTGATAATTATACCATAGCTAATTAGTGACTTTAGAAAATTATAATTGACCAAAAGTCCTATTTCTAGCTAAAGATTATAGTAAGAATAGGAAAATTATAGTAAGTGTAAACCTATGATATAAAGTTAAAGAAATAAAATCTTTAAGAGAAAATAAATAGAAATAATATTAAGCTCAAAATGAACAGATTCCAAGCTTAAAATTCGATGTAAAAATTAGGAAAAAGATATAGCAAATTATAAAAAAATTAGAAGAGCTTAGAAAACCCTTAGGGAAGCTGTGGAGAAAGTTATCATGCCTATATAGGTAAATAAGAAATTATTAGGTCAAGAATTTACCAATTAACACTATAAATTTAACCTAGATTTGGGTAAATTGGATACAAAGGTTAAGTTTAGCTTTTGGGTAATTTACCTAATGATTAAACGTTCTTTTTATAAGGATAATAAGTTATGGCACCTAAAAGGACCCGAGCCAATCCTACATCTGGACAGAGCTCTAAAAAGAATTAGAGCGTCGCACGACAATGAAGCTGGGCTTAGTAGTAGGCCTAGGAAGGAGAGTCTTTAGGCACCAGCGCAGCAGCATGTAGATGGCCGATCAGTCCCAGGTGGGTTTCCTATTATTCAATTAAGTCTTTAAATAGTTTAGGTTATTTAATAAGTTAACATTGCATACGTAAGAAGTGAGTAAGAATCAAAAAATGAATAATTGACCAAAACGGAAGGTAACTTCCAACGTGCATTTGTTTATAATGCAGGGAAGAATTGTTTGGGTTAAAACTGGTTGAATAAGGAAAGATATGATTGATCATCCTTAAGACAACTTGTCTCAAGACACCTACGACTCCTTGGTATAAATTGATGATAATGATGGCTTTCCAGCCACGGATAAGTCGGTTAGCCCCATGAACGATGAGTTTCTACTCCGTGTCATGTCTTGATGTTTCTACATAAGTTAGGATACCGTTTTTATCCTAGGGGAGCCGCCCGGTTGTATGGGAAACTGGTTTGGTGTATGGGCACCCGGAACCTTGGGTGGGGGTTTATCCACTCCGGATTGTGAATAAGTAATGGGTGCCATTTTTTTCACCCTTAGGTGGTCTTGAGACAAGAAATGGACAGTGTTTTGATTGACGGTACCCTGTCTTAAGTTTAAAAGATGTCTGTTTGCTAAAAGAACGCTTTCCAATGCTGTCTTTAATACTTGATTGAAGGAATGACTGTGAAGAAAAGTTAAAAGAAACCATTATTTTAAATGTTTAAACAATGTGATAGTAATTAAAAAAAAGTGTGAGTGCGGGGTGGTAAGTGGGGATTGACTAAGGTTGTCAATCGTGGACGAGTGGACCTGATTAGTCAGGTAACTATTGATCCCTACACACTAAAAACGTTTAGAAAACCTCTTCACTTGGAAGAGGAGTCCACCAGCGGCTGTGACCTCACATACGTTAGGGGAAAAAAACGTTGGTTGAGGATATCTTACCCCAATTTGTGGAAGTTATAGGGACGAAATTGTTTTTTGGACTTTTAATACGTTGTCTTGTTTTCGCTGCGAGACAGGACTAGGTCTTCTTGTAAGGTTATAGACCCAATCCATTGTCAATGGTAAAGGTCTATTCCTTGGATTTTTCTTGTTTATAGACTCTTAATTTTATTAGGCCTAGAGACCTGTCAAGGACCCCATTCCGATCTTGGTATAGGTGGGTTGGGGATCTCACAACAAGCATCAATCCTCGCCATGTTCCATCAACACGGGGGTTATCAAGCTTCTCCACAAGCCAGGGGCCAAAGATGAGTTGTGTAATTGGAGACCTCTAACCATGCTAGCAACTGCCTATAAGATGTTTGCTAAAGCAGTGGGGCTAATTAACAAAATATGCACAAGATTCAAATGAAACAGATCTCATCCAAATAAAATGGGAAGGTTTTGAATACGCTACGAGGTCTGGGCAAAACTTTGTGTTTATCAAAGTATACTTTGATAAAGCTTATGATAAGTTGGAGTGGTCATTTATTATCACACGTCTTCAAGCTATGGGCTTTGGCTAATACATCATTCTCTGCGTTAAAACCATTTTTGGGAATGCAAGGGCAAGAATCTCCCTTAATGGGCAGTTGTCAGATGCTTTTGTATTAGAAAGATTAGTAAGATAAGGTTGTCCCTTGGGCCCCCTCATGTTTGTTGTTGCTCTTGATGGGCTCAATTGCCTTATTAAGGACAAAATGGAGCAAGGACTTATCAAAGGGATTAATCTCCCCAACTCAAAGAAACAACAATGCTTGTCCCAGTTTGTCCATGACACTAACACTACGCTAACCAACGAAGAGCCCTCCTTAAGGGAGTTTTGGCTGGCTCTTGAACTATTTTGTCTAGCGTCTGGGTCCAAGATCACCCATGAAAAAATAGGGATTCACTCCTTCTCTTCTATTCTGGATTGGATTCTTCAATCAGGCTATAAAATCATTCAAGAAGGCCACATTTTATGGTCATCAATCATTTTCTCAACGCATACGTGCTATTTTTCTTTTATTGTTGGAGGCCAGCTGACTCTCAGGTGGCATTCAATACCAAACTGTGTAGAAACTTCCTTCGGACTCGTGATCTGTTCCCTAAAAAATCTTAAAAAGTCAGTTGGGATGCATGTTGCTACCTATCAAATATGGTGAACTTGGCATAAGCGACCTAAGAACCACAACAGATAATATGGCCATTAAATTAGTCATTATTGCTCTAGCTTCTCTTGATGAAGAATGGGCCCTTATGATGTTAAGGAACCTTCAAAAGTTCAAGCTTCAGGAAGCCAAAGGCTAGTCGAATCTCCCCACTTATACCAATTTTTTTTGGTAAACAAGAGGTGGTGTCCTCTGGGTTTGACTTACTCCGTTCAATCATTTAGGATTGAATTCATCATCACAAGATTTGTTTGAAAATCAATATGGATTCTAAGAACATGTATTCTATCCCCTCAGGGGACTCTATATGGTGGCCTACCCTCCCCCTCCTTGAACTCCATACCAATCACAAGAAAAAGCTCCTAGTACTTCACAATAAAGGCCTAAGGACTTGGCACCAACTCCGGGATGCTAATAATGATTGCTCGTTGTCTCACCTAGAGCTCTCCCTAAGATTTAGAACCAAGCCTTGGGATCTGCCCCTCATTAGACACGGGGTCAGGCTCCTTCCCGAGGACCTCAAATGGATCATTCAAAACTCCCCTTCCCTCGTCCTTGAAGCTTTTTGCTGGGAAGGTAGTTTCAAACTTAGAAATCCAGTATGGCAACCCCCCAACTTATCTCCCCCTCTTTACGTAACCCTCAATCGTAGGCGGAAATCTAACTTGGATAGGAAACAATGGAACTACAAGTTTTCTAACCTCTAATCTCCTTCCATTGAGCCCAAGAAGTCAGTCCTCATGTGGCTCATTCTTTATAAATCTATATGGATAATGAAGAAAACAAGCCAAAATAATCTTGGGTTTGGAATGTGCTGCAGATGTTCCATAGAAGTGGAAGACATTTTCCATTTATTTTGTGCATGTTTGGCTAACTCTCCTATGTTAGCGCCTTTGGTCAAGGTTCTCAAATTCCAGCCCAACTGGAAACAACTGTTATTAGGGGATTATTCTAGGTTCCTTAGAAATTTTTAAAACAAATTTAGGGGATAATCTCTTTGGATTATTTGGAGGCAAAGCAACTTTATGTTGTTTGAGGGGGCTTACCTGACACCAAGTTTGAGATTTTTCTTTTCCCAAGGGAACTTGCAGTCCATGAAGATTGCCAATGATGAAGTGACCTTGTACATGACAAAAAAGGAAATTCTCTAGGATGTCGATTACTATTATCGATTGCTAGCCTATGGGATTTCATCTCAGGCATACTGTATAAACTTACCCAGCAAGGAGCAGTGGCAAATCAAGGTTGAAATTGAGGTTCTCCACTTGGAGTCTCTGATTGAGGATGGTCGAAGATTTGTGGCAAGGGTTGAGAATGAGCTGGACACCCTTCCCCTTATCTGCTTAGGGTAGTAATGGAGATGTATGTCAACAACCCCTTGTTTTTGTCTCACCCCCTGACCTGCTTTTTTATGGAGCAAAGGTTGGAGCTCTCACTTGCTACACCCTCTTGTATGGTCCATGCTTGGATAGCCCCCTGTATGGAGCCTACACTTGCAAGCTCACCTTTCATGGACCCTTCTTAGGCTGCCCTTGTATGCTTCACCACCCCACATGCTACATCCCCCACCCCCGGTGTATCCAGTTTAGCCCTCCGTGGCTAACCAGATGTATTCTTTGATTCTCTCTAATGAAAATTCACCGCGCTTATGTAAAAAGAAAGAAACCAAATGTCAACACTTTATCTAACTATTATTGTAGAGATGGATTTGAGGGGAGTGCCACATGGGTGCTAGAGGTAGAACCAAAGATTCAAATTCAAAATGCAACTCTACCTATTTTAATTATACAAAAACGATTACAATGGAAACTATCACGTCTACGTAAGGTTTCATCAAGTAAGCCTCTCGCTCTCTCTCTCTCTCTCTCTCTCTCTCTCTCTCTCTCTCTCTCTCTCTCTAAGGACATGTGTGACTAGAGGAGGAGGTCAGACAATTTCGAGAGCTGGAGGTCATTGCAGGTTACATGGGCTTGATCTTTTTGACGTGTTATGTGAGGGGGGAAATCTCAGGGGGTGCACTATGTACTCATGTTAATGTATAACATGAGTTCAAAAGAACGGGTGTTAAAATACAAAAATTTTAGGGAAGTTAATAGAGATACATTAAAATAAGGGGTTTTTATATTCAATTCTGAACATATTCCTAAAATAAAGGGTCATTTAATTCATTCAAAAATGTTAAAAGAGGGATTTTTTAATACCTTGCGAATGCACGTTATATAAAGGGGTACTGAACAGTGAACCCTGAGGGGGCAATGGGCCACCCTATATTGTTTCCCTCAATCCCTATTCTCTCTCTCTCTCTCACCTCTCCCCCCCCCCCCCCCCCCCCCCCCCCCCATGCAACAACACTTTGATTGATGTTCTCCTGATGCACCTCTATACAAATTAAGCAGACAATTGCGAGAGCAGGAGATCATCCCAAGCCTAATATTAGCAGCACGATATTTTCCGCGCTGCACGTTACAAGCCTTCTGTCTCTATTGATCGGGTTCCCACAGAGTGTGTAACAGTGTCAAGAGGATGAGCAATAGCAGGAAGAGGCAGACTTCGTAGGAACCGCTGATGAGCAGACCCAGGTGACCATGTCGTCACACTAGGCCTACACAGTTAATGGCGCACATGGAGGCTTAGGAGGAGGGAAACTTGTTCACAACCAACAAGATTTAGTGTTCTTGCTCCAACGAGTGATGGTGGCGGATGGCGCTTTTGCTCTTGCAACTTCCCCATGTGCTCTTGTTGTTGCCACAACTAGCTGTTGCTATATAATTATAATGGGCTGGCCCTCATGGTAAAATCCTAGGAAAACTAAACGGCAGCATTTTTGCTCCTGCAACTTTCGAGTCTCGTCTTTTTCTCTTGCCACAACTAGCTGCCCTAGATGCTCCTATATAATTAAAATGCGATGGCCCTCATGGTAAAATCTCAAAAATACTAAGTGTAAAAAATAGTTTAGAGTAGGTATCACTAGCTCTTGAGCACTAGCTATGGGAGAGTACATGCATAATTTGGCAAGCCAAGTTGTTGATGGTTTCCATGCAAACAAGAATTTATTGGTCAATACCATGTATTAGCCGCTCGATAAGATATTATAATATGTGCAGAGCAAGTTACATTTTTTGCTATAACTAGCTCGTATTCAGATAGATTAATTAGTAGAATGTATGAGGAACCTGACGAGGGTGCTGGTGAACAAATGACTGAGAACATAGTTGGAGGCTATAATTGATGTGTTTTTGGACTATAGTCCATAGACTTTGGTGGCCTATGGATGTATGATAGTAGGTACCGAGCACATTGCAATGTTTCAGTATACTTTTTTAAGTCATTACATTTTGGTGCATTTCATGCAAACGATTAAGAGGTAGAGATCATATGTTGTGCACTTTGGTATGTTTGATGTGTAGGTCGTGATTCATAATGATTTGGTTTACATGTATGCCAAATGTGGTGTTTTTTCCAAAACAACAAAAGTACTTGACGAGCTTCACATTCAAAATGTTGTCTCTTGGAATGTATTTATTACTGAGTATGTCAGGACAAGGGTAGGACCAGTCCGGGCCAAGGACCAGGACCAAGGGCCAGGACAGACATGCAGTCAAGGGGATCCCTATATTTAGAAGGCCAAGGGCCTATATAGGGCATGGCTGGGTGGTGATGAGCATGTTAGTTCCCATGCCCTTTCACTGGTATCAGAGCTCAGGGGAGGAGGAGGCATGGAGGAGGGAAAGAAGCATGGCTCTCGTTCCCTCTCGTTCTCACTCTCTCTCTCTCCCTTTCCGTTCATGGGAATTCAGGGGTATGCGATGACATGAACTGCCCTTGTAAGTGATGGAGGAGCAATCTGTGAAACTCATGCAAGGTTGCATGCATGCAAAGCTTTGCCGCGGGTAAGCGCCCTTGTACAGAGAACCGGGGAGAGGAACGATGGTGTGCAAGCTCTCTTGGAGTGGGAAGGGTCGAAGGTCGACCACCACAAAACAGCATGGGCTTTCGACTCGTTGGGATCACAAGGCCAAGTACACCAATTCTCGACCCTACAACGTGGATGATGGCGCAACCTGTTAGTTAGGGTGTCGTTCTCTTTCTCGGCGCAAATTCCCGCCATCGCTGTGCAGAGCGAGGAATTCTTTTTTTTTTGTTTTTTTTTGCTTCTCACTTAAGTGGCCGCCCACGGTTTAGGGGGTGGCCACTCCTCAAAAAAACCTAAGAGGGTATGCACACCCTCGCCACGGCTTTGCCAGATAGCGTATGACGCACCCGAGCAATGAGGGATGCTCACTTGTCGACCCGATTGGCACGGCCATAGCAGTTGATATGGAGAGTTCTTGACATTAAGATTTTCCCAAAACTACAAGAAGATCATATGTACTCAAGCACAGCTTGAGATTCAGTAGGGAAAATCTACCAGGATCCGAAATGCTTGGCATGCATGCTCATGCATCATGCAAGAGATCGATCGTCAGCACGTCGAGTCACGTGAGTAACAAGGTATGCATATATTTTTATTTTGCTTAACACCGCCAAGAGCATGAAATTAGAAAGTCTGGTTCAAGTTATGTGCCAAGGAAGATCCTCGATTTTGGGAAGCGCTCTACACAACAGTTAACACACATGATATTGACAACCTGGCATGTCGATTCGAGTAATTGATGAGGTATGCAGTAATTTTTTGATTTGGCTATGTAATCATTTGCACTTTGTTGGGTTTGCGAATGACAATTTATGCAGTGATTACCGACCAAGGGGTGTATTGGATTTTCAAGCATGGCTTGAAGGTTTTTACAACAAGGCTGTTATTTGAACTAGCCAATTCCGGTTCTCGGCATGGTTTGTCGAGCCATGTCGCATTAAACTTTTGACGATTGCAGACAAGCACGGCTTGTCTTGACTTTGAAAATGATGAGTATTTGTTGAATGTATGCGTGTACTATACTGTTACTGGCATACATTGTTGGCATAGGAACAATGCCAATTAGCCTCACGCAGGGCTTGAGTCTATACCGTCTTAAATTGAAGCACAATTCGTCAGCAGTTCAATTTGATGCAAATGCATAGCAAATTGGTTGCGAATTGGGCAAGGCCCTTGACAACATGAAGTAGAGTAGTTATTGAGCATGTGCTTGATAACTCTAGTATGCAATGGAATGGATGATCACGGCTATCATTCATAGAGCAAGCAGGTACGCGATGCATAATTTGCACTTGTTCTACTGATTTTCCACTACATTTACAATTCGACACGGTCAATTTTTCATGCATGATCGACAAGGTCGACTCTCTTTGCTATGACTCTGTTGCTAATAGCATTTGTTGGCAATGAGACCAGACAAAGTTATATGAAGCATGGCTTCTCCTGAGTACCTTGATAGAGAACACTCATCACAGGTTACATTTTGATTCAAAGGCAAGGCCAAGGGCCAATTTTTCTGTATCTCAAGGAGACAGGCAGCAAGTTGCTCGGCATGGCCGACTCCTTGTCACTATTTCTACAAGCCGACATAGGATGCTTGCCACACAATACTGGTTAATTTCACTTGAAATTGCTCGACAAGGCGATTATTTTTGTCATGCTATTGGCAGCCACATCAGTTGGCTAGTAGCACTACCCGATTAGCGTAAAGCAAGGCTTCTATTTATGCATCTTGCATAGTGACTCACCACGTTTGGCATATGCTATGAGCATACAAACTTGGGAAGGCTTTAGCAAGCTGTTTACAGATTATTTCATTTCGTATACGATGGATGTATATGCTACAAGAGGGCGTATATCCATGTTTACACTTTGTTTGGCGATGATTGTCATTGTGCAAAGCGAAGTGCTTTGGCAATTTTACATGAAGCAAGGCTTCTCCCTTGTGCCAAGGTACTGCCCAATGACTTGGAGTCAAGGGCATTGGCACACAAGTTTGGGAAACTAGCAAATTAAGGAATATTCGCTCACACAATCCCTACCAGTTTGGGTTGCTGTCAACATACAACAACACTTATTTCACAGGCAACGTGCCAATACTCAGTCATTTTCATACAATCACGACCCCTACAAGGAAGGTAGGTCAAGATGTGATACCTCTCTCAATGAGCGAGTCATACCGGACAATTGTGGACTGCTTATACGATAAGCTGCAAGTCAGACATAAGATGCGTAAGAGCACACAGCTTGGGTGCACACTCTAAAACTTAAGGAACGTTCCTCATCCCAGCATGTTCTTCTTTTCTCTCTCCCTTTCTCTCTCTTTAAGGGAATAATGAAAATCTTCTAAGAAGCTTTTGATACATGTTTTTCTCGTGAGTTAGCCTGAGCCAAGGTGCTCTAACTCTCAGCTAGCACGTGGCTAAGATGCTACTCAAATTAGTCTTCATCGGTCCGTCCATTGAACACTAATTTGCATAAGGGCTATGAGCCACACAGGCTAAGAGCCATTTTTAGGCCAAGGGTAAGACCCAACTATTGGCATTCTTAGGGTGATTGTTTTCATGATCAAACAGATCTACCCAAGGAAGTACAGATCAATGTTAATGGGCAAGCAAGAGTCTTGTCATTACGGATGATTAAGGTGTCATTTTTGCACTACATGTTTTCAGTGCGACACTCAAGTTGAGTTTTTGATAATCTTCAACTCACATCCGCTGATCTCTACAAGGAAGTATGGATGTAGCAATCAGTTGCGACAGCATGGCTGTCCACCAGAGCTAGGCAGTTCACTTGTGTGGATTCCCTGCTCTCTCTATAGCACTACACAGTGTCTATGCACATATTGTCTGGGGTACGACCCGGAGGGTGACTGCTAAATCACCCAATAGGCATTGAGGATCACAGTTTGATCTCTCCTTGCTAAACTTTCAAGGAAAGAATTCCGCAATCTACCACACGGTAGCGGACGAATTCAACTTTTCGAGTTGATTCCAATCATTATGTACACGGTTAACTATGTTGCTTACCGTTGCCTGCTAGTTGAGCAGTTTCTACAGAGGGTCTTACCATGAGGTTTGACTACGTAGATGTTAACCAACGGGGTTGGATTGCGCAGGCAACACCCACGGTTTCCACTACAAGTCGTATACATAGGCTTGAATGTTTCATAGTCATGCCAAGGGCATGTTGAAACGGAGTATTTTGGACCGTAGCGTCCACTATACCTTATGCTATTACGAACCTAGTTGTAGGGTTCAATTTGGCACATGTTGTTACATGGGATACAACATGGTCTAGGAACTCAAGGAGTTCAGTTTAGCCAGTGTGGAGCATGATAATGAGGGTCCCTCTCACTCTTCTCGCGGAGTGTTTGCAGTTACCTCCACACACAAGTACCAGCTCGTACTTGATGGATGTCTCTTTTCTTGATATCCTTGTTTGAGACATATTCCACATGTGCAGAATATGAGTCTCTTGGACTAACACTGGCGCCACCTTTTACCAATGTGTCACGACAAAGTCCCTAGGTGCTAGTCACATCCGTTGGTTTGACCATTTTATGCACACAGTATCAGGAGCAATTTCAGTGGCCGGAAATTATCGGGTACTAAGTACAAACTTGTTACGATTCCAAGTGCTATGAAACCACCTTAACGGAGGGTCGTTTCTACATATAGCTAAGTATGCTATGTACAGGAGAATGTCTCATGGTTGGTACCTAGGTGTGATCGGGTTGTCACATTCTATTATGGTCCAAATTTGCTGCAAAACTTTCACATACGTACCGTGGAAAGTCTTGTCATGGAATTGCGGTTTGGATATGTTTTAAATGCATGCACACTAGGTGTTATGGGCCCTAGTGTTTACCACAAATTTATTCGGAGCGGCATGCAAATTCCTGGACATTATTGTTTATGCAATTTTTTGCACTGCCAGTGCAATCTCTCATGCAGACTTAGTATGAGTTTACACCCTCCCATACAAGGTGATGGCTGAGTATGGGTGTTTGTGATTGGCTGCTTAAAACTCCAATCTGCTTTCAACCTAGTTGGTTGTCTCCATTCCATATTGAGTATATGGCTCCATACTCAATGATTGAGTCATAGTTGTCGTCAGTCGTGGGCGACTGTCTGTAAGTGGTAGGGGGAAAGCACCTCACTCTTACTGCTGCTATTCATCCCGCGTAGGATGGGCAATTTACAAGCATTCTATTTAGTACTAAAGGATATGCAAAGTGCATACGTTAGTAAACCACGCTAAAGGATATGCTAAGTGCATACGTTAGCAAGAAGTGAAACAACTGGATCGGTTACCTTTCTGGTTTGGAGTTTACTTACTATCAGTTAACGCATGTTGCGACTAGATAGTCTCTTCATGTATAACTCAGGTTATCAACCTTGAACACTCGTTAGGGTGGGTTTGTTTACTGATGATGAAAATTGGGACAAAGTCAAGGACTTAAAATTGGCTGATGAGTTATATCAGCATGATACTTTCATGGAAAGTGACAAGAAGTACTCTTTTTGGTACACTTGTGTTGTGATAAACTTGTTTGCCATGCTCATGAGTGTTCTAAATGGAGTCTACACACTACGTTTAAATAGGGACTGGTACCATCAGATGGTTACAAATGGACAACAATGTGGAAAATCAAGATGTTACTCTTGGTTTCATTGAACCTCCTACTGAACCGGGTTTCGATTCAACGAGCCATTGGATCCATGAGGGATTCCATGTTGGAAAACATTAGTGTTCTTATGAAGATGCTAACACTTGTGTTTTCGAGGACGAAAACGCTTCGCCAAGGGGGGAGTAATGTCAGGACAAGGGTAGGACCAGTCCGGGCCAAGGGCCAGGACAGACATGCAGTGAAGGGGGTCCCTATATTTAGAAGGCCAAGGGCCTATATAGGGCATGGTTGGGTGGTGATGAGCATGTCAGTTCCCTTGCCCTTTCATAGTAGTTCCAATTGAGGTAGGGCAAAGAAACACGAGATCTTCCTCCTTATGGCAGTGGTGTGTTGGCAAGGTTGTAGGATACTAATAGCGAAATGGCAAGGACGAGGTGGAGGGTTCTTTGTGACTGTGCAGAAAGGGATTGTCTCCAAGATGGTTATCTAGCTCTTAATGAATGAAGCAAGGGGCCGGTTTGACTTGAGATGTATGGACAACCCTCCTAGAAGTTTTGCCTAACATGTATGCCAATTCTAGTATAGTTTTTGACAAATTTGTTGAATTTTGTGTTTTTTTCTAACTACACTAAAATTAACGTTTGTGATGAGCTTCCTATGGAGGATCTTTAGTTTCTTACGAGCTCGCAACTTTAACGCATGGTGAATAATACAAGAATTTGACATACACAACATTAACAAATTTGGTCATGTCTTTGTATGCAAAGATGGTGATGGACATGAGTAATCATACATCCCATTTGCAAGTTACTTGATGAAGACCTTTTATCTCTGAGTATATACCTCAAAGTAACAAACACACACTCTCTCTCTCTCTCTCTCTCACACACACACACTCTGCAATATACACATTACTTAATCTACAGCTTGCCGCTTGAAAAGAGATGTTTGATATGCGATGTTAAATTTTTTTTTTGTTTTGTGGTGCTTTATGTATGCCAAATTTTTCAACTTTTGAAAGCCAAAAAAACTATTTGCTTAACAATCATTACATACATTATCTTCTATTGAACACTACAAGAGGTTGTGTGCTCTTGTGACGCTGTTAGCGATGGAAATACACTGGGTTTTTATAACCCCCGGCGTCGCTAAAACCGTGGCTACGAGCGTCGCTACGAGAGCGTCGCTATATGCGTCGCTATATACGTCGCTATAAGCGTCGCTATATAGCGACGCTGATAGCGACGCTTATAGCGACGGTTATAGCGACGTTTACACTGAAGACTATAGCGACGCTCATAGCGACGCTACAGAGCCATAAATAGCAACGGTTATAGTAACACCCGAGAGAATTTTTTTTTGGTGGCAGGGCATTGAATGCCCTGCCACCCATCAACCATATTGTACTTGATTCACTTTTTAAAAAAAGTGCAAGAGTAGATAATAGACCCAAAATAGTCACCCACAAGACGCATTGTTTGCAAAATTGACAATTGTACACATCATAGGCAAAATGAATTGATTGGCAAATGTAATAATGACAATTGTACAACATCATAGGCATAAAGAATTGATTGGCAAAAGGAACTGCGGTGACAAATGTAATAATATACATGGTTCAAAAAGACGTAAGCTATGAGAAACCCTAAACTAATGCTATCTAGCTACGGCTAAACTGACGTCGTCTAGTCAGACGTCTCATCGCGTCCAAGCGGCGTATCTGTCGGATTCTGCAAAAAAAGACAATAAGATAGCTTTCAGTAAGTATAAACATATAACGACATTTATAAAACAATACAAAAAATAAAAAAGAGTAAACCCTAATACTAACCATGCCGCCGCGAGAACTGAGAATGTCCATCAGGGTGTTTAAGCCCTTCCTGCCTGCGTACTCGCGCTCGTACGGTGTGGGATCACGTCCTGTCATCGACCACTGTCAAAACATACAAAGATTTCATTATGTTAGAATTAAAAAACTCATAAACCCTAAACTATCGAACATAAAGAGCAATGTGAAAACACTTACAAAATCGGCCTCAAATGATGCCCATCCACCGCTCCCCAAGTGGTGCGAGCTCCCTGCCTCTACTCGCGCTCTGGCTGCATCCTTTTGTTGCTTCCACTTGTCGGGATTCTCGCGCGCTGCTTTCTTCGCATTCTTCCAATCTTCTTTGGCCAGCCAATCTGGCCTGTTCCACCCATTCTTGATTGCTTTTTGCACTTCGGAACGCTTGTGTTTGCATTATTCACGCATTCGAATCTTCATCAGGTCTTCATTGAAGCGCTCATCCCGTGTTGGAACGGGAAACTCATCATGAAGTATGCTGATGACTCTGTTTTTTAAATCACTTGGTACTTCACTCCATTTGTTTAGTATGTAGTGTCTAAACAACTAAGAGCAAAGACCACGCATGCACGAGATCACCTTCTTGCCGTCATCATCCATGATGATGCCGCCGCTGAAGTCGATGGAGTAAGACAAGCCCTCTGGCCGGTGACGCGTGAACCTGGGTGTCCCGGCAGGGGTCTCTAGCGGCGTGTCGATAGGGGTACGGACGTCAGGTGTCTCCACCGGCGTCTGGGCCCCGAAGCGAGGAGTGTCGAGAGGGGTGGCTCCTGTCGGAGTAGGTAGAGGTGTGTAGCTTCTAGGAACAGTCAGCCGTTCAAAACCTGGCGTAGATGGGGATGATGTGGCTGGTGTGGGGGCGGGCAAAGAAGGGGAGGGTAAAAGCCTCGTCGAACACGAGGCGGTGTGGAGGCATCGGTGGCGAAATCCCCACAACAACCGCCACCGCCACCACTAGAGCGCCGGTGTCTAGAGGAGTGTGAAGCTCGTCTCGTCGACGCCGAAGCTTCGGAGCGCGCCGAATGCTCCGAAAGAGAGGGAGATGCGGATGGAGTAGGAACGCGCGATGATGCGCCAGAGCGATGACGCTCCACGTACCACTGTCTCTGCTGCGGTGACAAAGAAGAAAGAAACTCCTCATCATCCATACCTGCATTAAACACACGAATATTTAAACTTAATATTGAATGAATAGAGTAGACAATGACGCAAAGACCATTAAATACAATGATGTAATGACGCATATAAATACAATGACGCAACGAATCGAGTGATAGAAGAGGCAAGTTGAAAACTCAAAATTTTCAATCAAAAGATGTGAGCGCGAGTAGAAAAGAGCGTTATACACCATGGAAGGTACTTAGAGAGCCAGAGCTTTTACAACACGGAGCAAAATTGTTCAAATACAATATTTGTGGCTTTAAGAGATCTCTCTCTCATCCTCGCATAACTCAGCATAACTTCCTATATCTATATAGAGCTCTCCATTTAAACACATATCCTCTGTTTCATTTTGTAGCTCCTTTGCATGCACCCCATATAGAGTAGTAGCATCTTGATGCTCGTCTGGCACCACCGCAGCGGCTTCTGATTGAGCATCTTCTCTGATCTCCTCCATTGATGTCGTTGTGATTGGCACATGGTAGCCTTCATACGTCCTTGCACTACGAGGGGCTACCTCTATGACGTACCACCAGTTTGATGTAGACTTTGTAGGATGAAATATTACCTGCCAGAGCCACATAACTTACATGAGAGCTTTCAAGCACATAACTTGTAAAAGGGGGATGTTAACTATTTACATACTTACTTGTTCACAATGCTCGGGTAGTACGAAAGTGTCTCTTAGGTCAGACCATTTCTTAGTAGAATCCACTTCAAGAAAACCAGACTCTCCTCTACGCACAGTAGCGTTGCGACCCTCCATGATTATCTTGAACCATTGCACGTCGAACAAGTCGACAAAAAATCCTCTGTAATCGATCCTCAAAATCTCTTGCAGCGTGCCGAAGTAAGTGAGTTCCGCCACCACAGGATCTGCATCAGAGGAACGTCGTCGACTAGACTGTTCAAATTTTGCCATGATTCCACAATCTTGAGTAAAACGCTTTTTGTCGATTCGTTCCACCCTAAAATGTTGACCTTTACACCATGCTGCTGTGTATGACTTATACTACAACGAACAAAGATTATGAGTGGCCGTTCAAACGTTTAGAAATAAAGTCACTAGCTAGTCGTACATTGCAAACTTACCTTGGTCGCGCAACCCCGAGAGTACTCCCACTCTTCCTCAGTCACTTTATCACCGCATTGTTGTGCGCTTTTCAATTGGTTGTGCAACCATCTTAAGCTCATGAAGGTTGGTAGGCTCTCCAGAACCGCTGGATAGTGCATCGGTGGTCGTCTTCCCCGTCTCCACTTGATTCGTGCCCTTTGTCGCTCTTGCTTTGCATCCTCATATTGTGAAATCCACTTTTGCATCACTGGATTGTGAAGCATGCAAAATCGGTTGATTTTAGCCTCTAGATCTTCCGTCATCTTCTTCTCAACACCGAGATTGCACATGACAATCCCAGATATGCGCTCATCATCTATGGTTCGCCATAGCGTGTCCCGGGATTTATCAAATCCGTCTAGCCGGCCACTCTCCAATGTACACTAGGGACTCTGATACCAACCAACCTTCTGCCATGCTACCCTCCGAACGTGCCTTTTGACGCACATATCCCTTAAGCGTTTTCATGAAACGTTCTAAGAAGAACATCCATCTGGAATGAACTGTGCCAGCTATTTCCACCTCATCAACTATGTGAACAAGAAGATGCACCTGAATGGTTAGCATTGTAGTAGGAAAATGTTTCTCAAACATGCACACAAGCTCCGCAGCATTTAGTTTGGCGAATGGTATGGAGTCTACGTTGATCTCCTTTTGTGAGATCCATTGCACCAGCTTTGCAAGTTTGTAGATTGTGTTATGGATGTCGAGAGACAAACATCCCTCAATGGCAACCGGTAAAATAAACTGTAAAGTATGTGTAGCAATGATATTAAAGTTCACATTTTATTCAATGATATTAAAGTCCACTATGAACGTACTTGACACATTTTATGCCAATCGTGTGACTTCAAACCGGTAAGCTTTCCTTCTTTAGTAAAACACGTTCGGAGCGAGTGCATTACGCCAGTGGGGGTCCGCAAAGATGAATGGTCTCTTTTACTTTGCGTTCTTGGGCTCCTGTGAAAATCCATGGTGCTTTGGGGAGTTTTATCGATCCATCATACGCTGTTTGCGGCCAATATTGCTCCATACGATCCACATTTCTAAGGTCAACTCTGGCTCCCAAAGTATCTTTCTTGCCGGTCAGATGGTCCCATAGTAGATTACCCACATTCTTGAATATGTGCATTGGATCGAGCAAGTGATTGATCATGAGTCGGGGCTAGTATGGTAACTCGTACCATAGAGATAGTCTCTTCATCCCTGGAGGCAATCCGTCATCGCACATCTCCTTCTGCTCTAACCATGCTTGTGCAGACATCCTTGGTGGCTCTCTTCCCAAAAAGCCGTCGCGTAACACATGATTCTCTGGAAGATACGCTTGATGACCTTCGTAGATTTGCTTCTTCAGTGAGGGTGCCCTACGTGCATTCAGTCTAGGTCCACATGTGACACATGCTCTGTATCCGCTTGTTTGAAGCCCTGCATGTATACACATGATAATAGATCAACTATGGGAAAAAACAAGATTTACAGTGTCTGAGTGAGGAGTGTCAATAGATCACCTGAGCACTCTGTTAGCCCGGGATAGTCATGCATGGTCCACATTAGAATGCCTCTGATCAAAGCATTCCGTCGTCCTGTGTGTCGGCTCATATCCACCACCTCTATGCCAATCCACAATTGTTGTAGCTCTTCCAATAGTGGACGAAGATACACATCCATATTCCCCACTTTATATCGCCCTGGCACAATCAAGCTTAGCCATAGGTGCCCCTTCTTCGTAGTCAACCACGGGGGAATGTTGTAGTTGACGATGACAACGGGCCATACACTGTAAGATGTTGATCTTTGACCAAATGGATTTACGCCATCCATAGCCAGGCCTAAGCGCAAATTTCGAGCTTCCCTGGAAAAATCCGACCATGTTCCATCTATATGTTTCCACGCTACGCAATCTGCAGGAATTCGTAGCACACCATCCGAAGATTTATTCTCCTCATGCCATGATGCTAGGGCGGCCATGGACTTACATTCGAAGAAATGCTTGATGCGAGGAAGCAGAGGAAAATGTCTCAAAACCTTTTGTGGAATTTTTGTCCCGTGGAGATTTACTCGATATCTTTCGGAATCACATTTCGGACACTTCTCCATGTCTATGTATTCCCCTCTGAAAAGAATGCAGTCATTAGGACAAGCATGGATAGAATTGTAATCCATCCCCAAGTTTCGCAAAATCTTTCTTGCTTCATCTCGGGAATCTGGCATCACATTGTCAGCTGGTAGTATGTGCTCTTTCAGCAATCTACACAACATAAAAATATGATACAGTCGTGTAAAAATCTATCAGATCATTATACATTTAGAGTTTTATTAAAGTAAACTAATTGTAATAGATCACCTGAAAAGCGCTGTGACGCTAGTGTCACTTCATCCAAACTTTGCCTGCATGTTGAGAAGAACCAGGAGTGCTTTCAATCTAGACATACGTGCTCCATTATACAATGGCGTATCGGCTTCACTTTTCATATAATCATAGATAAGCCTTTCTGAATCCATGATCGTCTCGATCATTTCATCAATCTCGGGCTCAAACATTGCCTCGTTGGGAATGTGCTCTGCATGATCATCCCCCGAGCTGTCAGAGGCTACATCTTGTGGCCTCGCATATGCTGCTTGACCAAAGCGCCTGCGAACACGTCTATTGGGTTGCAAGATTGCTGCTTGTTGGCCAGCGTCAGAGTCCGACGAGTTATAATTGGCAACAACTCGATCTATAATAGATGGATCGAACTCGCCAAATTCGCGAACGTGCTGCAAAGAAACACGTATTGTTCATCGCACAGCATGCTTGCATTGATTACAAGGACATAAGACCCTCGTTGAGAGATAGGTGTTTCGGTTGGACGGTCCCACATCCTCGTCACTACTCATAATGAGGATAAAAAACTTATAACCTGGACAACAAATTTAATATTCTATTGGCATTCTTCGTCTTATCTCTCTCTCTCTCTCTCTCTCTCTCTTTACCTCACATTCTCTAGTCATGTCCAATCCCCGCACACCTCGGTCTAGAGGTGCACGGAGATTAGAACCACCGGGTTATAATCTCGTCTTTATTGGTCAATACCTATATTTGTGGGTACAAGAAATCTACACACCCACGTCTACATGATACTGCATGTAGTGGACAAAACCCCTTTGCCTCTTCTCTAGCTGTAGCACTTCACAGCATCTTAACATCTTTTCACAGTAGATCTTTTCACTGTTCGTCTAACCCTAAACCCTAAACCGTAAGTAATTCTTGCGTGGACTCGATCTAACGTAAATAAGCGTAAATCTAAATAAACGTAAATCTAACTAAAAATAAACCTAAATCTAATTTAACATAAGTCTACATCTAACCTAATCTTTAACGTCTTTTGGGATAGTTTCCTACGACGTTAAAACTCTCTTCTTCTTGTGTGTGTGTGTGGGTAAACCTAAATAAACCTAAGTCTAATCTAATATAACATAAATCTAAATCTAACGTAAATTATGTTATATTAAAAACAAAGAACTAAACTAACAAGGATTATAAGAACCTTAAAACTGATTTAACACATAATTTTTCACATAACTCGGCAAGAGTTGGCATTCTCATCACTAAAGATGTGAGAGTTAACTTCCGGCGGTGACGTTGCCTCATCTCCATCCACATCTGACGACAGCAATTGGCCCTTTAGACCGTTCTTGCTCTTGTTACTAACTTTGACGTTGCTGTTGAATGACTAGAGGTTGTCTAGATGGTCATTGTGTCGGGGATGTAGTGACTCTTGCCGCCCTGAAGATCCACCTTCTTCCCTATCTTCTGAAGACATTTCACCAGTACTTTTGGATCGACGGAGCCCACCATGAGTGAAGGCAGCAATACCCTATATTCCATTGAGGGCTTTCTTCACCCGCTTCATGCAGGCATCGCAGTCTATGGAGATCTAAATCTAATCTAATATAACGTAAATCTAAATCTAGCGTAAATAAACGTAAATCTAGTTAAAAATAAACCTAAATCTAATTTAATGTAAGTCTACATATAACCTAATCTTTAACGTCTTTTAAGATAGTTTCCTACGACGTTATAACTCTCTTCTTCTTGTGTGTGTGCGCGTGTGTGGATGTGTGTGCCAATAAAAAGAGATAAATGGTATAACCTTTCTATCACCCATGCCAAGTATGATAGATTGATTATGCCATTTCCCTCTTGAATAATAGGTCTTGAGTTCAACTCCTCGTCGGCTAGATCTTTAGGTCTTTTAATTTTAATTAGTTTGCTACGACGTTAAATTGGTTTCTCTCTCTTTCTCTCTCAATGTGTGTGCGTTTTTTTGGATCGTATGCATGTTTTCTCTCTCTTTTCCTCTCTCAATGTGTGCGTTTTTTGTTTATGCATGTTCTCTCTCTCTTTTCTTCTCTCAATGCGTGCGTTTTTTGTTTATGCATGCTCTCTCTCTCTTTTCCTCTCTCAATGTGTGTGTGCATTCTTTGTTTATGTATGTGTGTGTGCGTTTTTGTTTATGTTTGTACTCTCTCTCTCTCTCTCTCTCTCTCTCTCTCTCTTTCAAAAACACTATGTGTGTGTGTGAGAGAGAGAGAGAGGGAGAGAGAAAGAGGGGAAGGAAACATGAGAATGAAGAGAGGGAAGGAGCATACCTGGCTCTCCTTCCTCTCCTCGTGTGTGTGTGTGTGTGTGTGTGTGAAGAAAAGAGAGAGAGAGAGAGAGAGAGAGAGAGAGAGAGGGAGAGCATTACCTGTTCTTTGCTTGAGGACGTCGAAAAACTCAGATCTGAGATCTAAATTTTTGAACGCGTTCGGTTATTTTTTTAGTCCAGCCGACGTCGCTATGAGCGTCGCAAATTAACAAAAAAATTTACGACGCTCATAACGACCCGATTTTTTTTTTTTGAACGTCGCTGTGTGAACGTCGCTTATATGAATAGCCTCTTATAATGGAATTTTCTCCTGTTTACACACTAGTAAATTATAATGTAAACTAAAGGTTGGTTAGGTAGTACATAACACTCACAATAATGTAAACTAGAAGATGGTTAGGTAGTACATTAAGCCAAAAAGAGTAGACAAGGATAAGAGTTCTGCCTTTGGGAGACCAAAACAAGAATATAAATATTTTTTATTTATTTTTGGCAGAACTCACAATAGTGAGTAAGATGTGTTAACAAAAAAAAAAAACAGATTTCTAGTCGTAACCTTCCCGTTTTTTTTCATTAGAAAAAGGGCGCTGGCATCACTATTAACTAATTCCCTTTGGTGTGTGCGCACACCTCTCTCTCTCTCTCTCTCTCACACACACACACACACACACACACACACACACACACACACACACAGTCCACACACGCGTGCAAGACTACATGAGTGACCCTCTTCACTGGATTGGAATTAGCTGAGGGAACTGCCCTATAATAGCTGGAATCGTAGCGCCCAGTCTCTCTCTCTCTCTCACACACACACACACATATGGAGTCATCCAGTGGTGAAGACCAAGCCTGGCCCAGAGTAATGGAGGTGGCGACTCTCTGCAGCTTGCCGACGGAGGGCGGTGGTGGAGCGCGACGTGCCCAGCATAATTGCCCAGCACGGCTGTGCGGCACGGGGGGGCAAGCTGCGGCATGCTATCGCCAGCCCAAATAGTGCAGCATCTGCCCATGGCCACCACTCATGACCCTGCACAAGCCGCCACCTCGCTACACCGCATCCTGCGACTCCTCGCCAGCCAAGGCCTCTTCTCCTCCTCCTCCCACACCTGCCCGGACGGCTCCTGCCTCACCACCTTTCGACTTAACTCGTATAGCCGGCTCCTCGTACAGCATCATCCAAGCCAAGGCTCCCTTGTCCCCCTATGTCCTTACCATCCAAGACCCGGTCTTTATCAGTTCCTTCTTCCACTTACATGAGTCCATCCTTGACGGCACTGTCCCCCTTCGCCAAAGTCCATGGCATGCCTTGCTTCACGTACATACAGCATGATGCACGCTTTGATGCGCTTTTCAACCGTGCCATGGCTGGTCATACCAAGCTTGTGATGGAAGCTTTGCTCAAGACCTACCATGGCTTCCAAAACATTACAAGCCTCGTGGATGTTGGTGGTGGGAATGGTGCTTCCTTGAGCATGATTGTCATGCAACATCCTAGCATTAAAAGCATTAACTTTTGACCAACATCATGTCATTGCAGCAGCACCCTTATATCCAGGTAAAGTTGCTATGAGTGGTAGGGTTGTGGTGTTTATGCATGCACATTAATATCCAATTTCTTTTATCATTTTTACAAGGATCCCAACAAATTAAGGGAAGATAGACTTGTCCAATGTCTAAAAACTCCTTCCACACAAATATTGCCACATAACTAAGCACTGAGTCACCCTGGACTCGCAAGTCCGACGGGGTCGTTAATGAAGACCCTATCATGGAATCTACTGCCAAGAGCTATGCGTGTGATGTCAAACAAAAAATGAACATGGCGTGTCTCCTACATATTCGAACCCGGGCATGCAGCATGGGAGCCCAATGCCTTAACCACATGTGCAGGTGGCTTTTGGTGTCCACAATGGATAAGCATAAACATGTAAAGTGAACTTCGACAAACAAAAGTAAACTAGGACTTAAAAAACAAACTCGGACACGTTTGAATAAAATAGGACGGTTGATTTTGTCTCATATCTCTTGCATGCAGGTGATCATCGTCCATCCCATAACAAGGTCTTCATTACAGATCCTGTGGGCTTTAGTGCTGAGGTTGAGTCACCTTAGTCTTAATGGAGGTAGTGGACACTTAGTCTTAAGATTGACACGTACCTAGGTCTTACTCGGTCAATTTGTGACAATAAATTGCATAAAAGTCGGGCAAGAATTTTGAACAAACAAGAGAAGCAAGACTTCATTGTAGCATTAGCTTAAGTATTAGAGAGGAAGACTTCACAATAGTATTAGCTTGTTGGCAGGGAGAGGAAGTCATCCTCTTCCTACAAACAACAAGAGGAAGACTATAACATAGTATTAGCTTCCCCCTACTTTTTTTTTAGCAATTATTAGTACAGATAACATTGCTATCATAAATCTATATCATCTTAACATGCCTCTGACTTTCAAAACAGTCCGTGGAAACCCGAGATGCTATGATAAATTTATGGTGGTGCGTTAATGGCGTGACGTAATGGGTTAGTAGAGGTCACAATGCACTCCACCCACACCCTTGGGGTGTAAGCCCGATGTGATTTTGGGCTCTAAAAGATCCCAAATAGACCCATGATTGTGAGGAGATATTTCTTGAAAAGTGTTGTGGAGGAAATTCTATTTTCAAAATACTCAAATGAGAGAGGAGTTTTCATATTAAAGCTTTGCATCCTTGAGTTTTTGGGGGTAGTTTAAGTAGGAGAGATACTAACAGAGTTTTTTTGTTAGCTCGGGTTTTTTGTTGGCTTATATCACAAGAAGATTTAGAAAGTTTCTCATGTAGGAAAAGGGATCCTTTTTCAGTGTTTTTCATACAATGCATAACATCATGAGCTTCTGTTCGAGAGGCACCGCATAGCTAGCTAGGTACGATTGGGGGCAGGGGACCGCCGGCTCGGTGGAGGGACCGGCGGTCCCCTGCCCCTAATCATACCTAGCTAGGTATGCAGTACCTCCCGAGCAGAAGCTCATGATGTTCAGGTAAGTCATAATGTGGGAATTATTGTGAGAATCTGTTCAAAACTTCTTGTGTATGCTTGTTGTTTTGGCTTTAAGAACCAGATAGGAGAACTTTGTGTGTGTGAGTGGATACATATTATGATTGAGAGTGACATTCGTTTTATGTTGTGTTTTGCATCATAACTTGTGAGGGCATATTACATATAAGCACAATATCTACTGATCATTTATGTAGGTGTGGAACATGTGGGAGTAGACATGTTTAAGGAGATTCCCCGTGGTGATGCCATCTTCATGAAGGTTGAAAATTTATACCTTGATAACATATTTTCCACTAAATCACAAGGCTCCAAAATTTAATCATTGACCAGGAAGGTTACCTAGAAAAAGTTTTTGATTGTTTTTACATTAGATGCAATATTTTAGGTTCTAGTTTAAGACATTAAAAAATGAAAAACAACATTTGCAAGTTAGACATATGCGTGATTGATTAATATATACTATTAAAAAGTGAGGAATCTAATTTACAAAACTCAATAATTGAATTGTCGTCTACATTAAAAGACATAGATATTTTGAGTAACAAATTCCACAAATAATGTCACAAATTAACTTTTCTAAAACCAGGGTTTGGTGTTAGTGCTAGCACTAGGTTGGTAGTGGGTAAAGTGTGTATTTAAAAAAAGTGTTATTTTGTCAAATATCATGATATTGACATTAACACCACTTTAAAAAGTATCTTACAGGAGTTTAGAGAGTGATATATGGCTAGCCTTTATTTCAAGTTACAATCTATTTTTGATATATTTTCTTTGTTGATATTTTGACAAAATCCAAATATTTGTAATTTCTTTAGCATTCTTTATTTACATGTTTGATTGTTCGTATTAATTCCATATATCCTTTGACCTTTCTTTCTTGAATTTTAGGGCACCTATTACCCCATCTAGATACCTCTGCAACCTCTGGATTTTTTTCCTTTTTATTGAACTTGAATGCATTTTGAAATATGATTATAATATCATCAAGATTGATGATGAAAAAAAGAAAGTAACTATAACTATACAATTTATGTAAATAAATGAATGATATCTTTATAATTTGGCTATATATTAATTGTTTTCAAAAGGTATCGTAATGGAAACATCTGACGTGAGTTTTCTCATGCGTGCAATTTTAGTACTTCATGGATGTGTCTAAAATTGTCCTACGTACTGCAGGAAAAATTTTAATTATTTTGACAGTTTGTACATGGTGAATTTACAAAGAACAAAATTGTACAAAGAAAATTTATCCATAAGGACATGTATAAGTTTAGCTTCAAGAACAATGATAATAGGTCATTAGAAAGAGATAAATTTTGCAATGTAAATACATGACATTTTCTTTAAAACATAGGCTTCCTAAGCAATTAGATGCGTTATACATTGTACTCTATCGGTAACCTACTAATGTTAAAATGACATTTGCACATTATGTAGAAAAGCCCTAAGTATGTCATGTTTATGTTTTTTTTTAAGCAGTGGATATTGCATGATTGGAGCGATGGCCATTGCTTGAAAATTTTAGAGAATTGCAATAAAGCGCTTCCAACAAAAGGGAAAGTGGTTGTGGTAGATGCTATCCTACCCACTAAAGTGGAGCATGAACTTCACATGAGATTGAGGTATCAAATGGACCTACTCCTGTTTGCTTACAGTGAAGGTGGAAGAGAATGCACTAAAGAAGAGCTAGAAAACCTTGCCAAAGCTAGTGGTTTTGATAAAATACAGCTTATATGCAATGTGCATGGTTTAAATATTCTAGAGTTCCATAAAGGAGTTATTTAAGAAAGATATTGTATGAGAAATCTTACTTCCTTGACAAATAATGCATATGTCTCCATTTGTGGTAGAATTTAATTTTCAATGTTTACACACCACCAAAACACTATAATTGGCATAATTTTTTTTTCAAGTAAGCATCAAAACCATATTACTCTTTGAGAGAAGTCAATCTCTATAGTGAAGAGACTAAGGCTCTCTCCTTAAGTTTATTTATAGATTTCGTTCATCGACATTATACCATCATCTTCTATACAGAAGTGGACTATTCTTCCTCCTTGCCTTTTGAGACAGTTCATCGGGTTGTCTTCTCGATTCAAACTATGTTGAGGAAATTTTTTTTTTTAGGTTGTCTAGGCAAGTGAAGAGAAATTAGAGAAAAAGCTGAAGAAATGTTATTTTTGACTTTTGACACTAGCTGCCTCAAACATTGTTCAACAAAAAATTATTTCTCTTGTTTGAAAATTATTCAAAAGAAGTATGAATTGGAGTAGTATAATTACTCCATTCTCTTTTTTGATTACTTCATTGCCTCCTCTACTCAGTACTAGTTTGGTACTAGAATATGACACTTAAGTATCCCTTTTCAAGCTCTGGAATGAAATCTAAAAACAAATCGCAAATTTCCTTTTTGGGGTGTTCTATACAATAATCATAGAGTTTAAAAAAATTTCCTCCTTATACTTTTAAGCTTATCACGATAGATAATGTGGTTCATAAAGAGTGCCCACACAAAACTGCATATGCACAATGAATATAAAGTAGAGATACAATAAGCTTTGGTAAATATGCCAAGGCCTAGAAAAAAAATGTAGGTAGTGTATCTATAGTAGTCCCATATGTTTGTCGATGCTATGTGGGTCCAATACACAAATTTCACACATGGGATTATATATGGAAAAAAAATTTGTATGTCTAATGTGAAGAGTTTTCATGTGATATAGACATGTATGCTATCAAGGTAATAGAGACGTAGTCAAAAAATATAGTTGTTTATGTGTAAGATATAAGTAGGATATATTTTTGTATCTCAAAACTGCATTCAGGTGAAAGCATAGAATGGTGTCCATGGACACCAAGTATGATATGCATGGTACCATTGGTGGGTTTTAAGCGAATGTTTTCTAAAATATACATCCCATTAATTTCTTCACAAATCCATTACTTCGAACACACTAGAGAATTAGCCATTGTCACGGTCTGATTCCAATGTGTGTGGAGAAAATCTCTCTCTCTCTCTCTCTCTCTCTCTCTCTCTTGTGTTGTGAAAATGGATGATGGAGACTCCTTCCGTCTCACTTTGGTTGCAACTCATACTTCATCACACGCAGTAATGGAGCTTCTTGAACTCAACAATGTGGAACACATGGATTTCACTTCACTATTACAATCGACAAGTTTTGTATACTCTCATCCATCTCACACTTATTATCTTCAAGCTTCAATGAGCATAAACTCATACTTCATCACACGTAGTAATGGAGCTTCTTGAACTCAACAATGTGGAACACATGGATTTCACTTCACTATTACAATCGACAAGTTTTGTATACTCTCATCCATCTCACACTTATTATCTTCAAGCTTCAATGAGCATAAAAAGCATGGAATTTGCAAATGCTCAAAGTATCAATCTTTTCGGGATGCATTTTGTACATACGAAACTTTCTCAAAATCTCACCTTAACACCTTCAAAAAGTGACTCCCAACGAGTGCCTTTGGTCAATATTTGAGAGGAGATCCATAACCGAGACAAAAAACAGACCACGTTATTTTTTTGAGAAAAAGCAAAGAGATTTGTAACACAAATTGCTTGTTTGATTAAGCTCTACCATAATGTCAAGTGTAGGCATTCCAACAAAATGGTCAATCTATAAAGGATTGAAAACTCCAGCGCAAAAAGGTGATTGTTTGTTAGAAGCTAGACACAACCTACGGAAAATGATTGCTTGACGGATTATTATTTTTTGTAATTATTCATTTATGGAGAAAACCCGACATTTCACCTTTGTAAATATTGGGGCTTACAGAAGTTTCCTGATTGTATCCCAGTTTCGACATTTAGATTGAGTAGATGGTTAAATTGGAACATTAGGGCTTGAGATTGGAAGGTATTTATACCTCTTTTTGACCTTAATGAAAAACCTTTGTCATTTTAAAAAAAGTTTGAAGTCTGGGAGTGAGCGTACTGTGTACGAGAGAGAGAGTGAGAGCTTCATCTTGACGCTATGCACGCACCGGTGGTCGGAATCGAGTGCGGAGAAGTGCAGCGTGTTGCCCCCGACGAGAGCTACGCGCCAATATCTACATTATCCGCGTACGGTCCGGTTGTGCAAGCTCCATCTCTACGAGATTCATCTGGTGATTCGGTGAGCATACGTTATCCGTTTTTGCATTGCAGCATATCCACACGTTCGCATTGAGTAGAGCTACACATTAGGCACTTTAGTTTTTGAAAACGATGACCTACAAATTTCGGCCAGACATCCTACGTGATTTTGCACCAGGTGTTTTGGGTTGGAGTTTTGGTTCATAGACCTTAGGGAGAGCGACCTATTAGTGTTAAGTAAGGTCTTCTTCAAGTTCTGTGGCGTTCGAGATTATTTGATGGGTATTTGGCTCTAGAAAGCATTGTAGGAAGTTTCCTCTTATGCACTCCTGAAGGATGTAGCTTAGAAATTGGGTAGAGACCTCTGTAGGAATTAGTTAGGAGTCAGTCGAGTGTAGATTGACACCCTATGTTTGCTTCCATGCGCCTGCGGGTTGAGCTTCGTCCTTCCCTGACAAATCTTGTTAGGTGAGTTCTCGCTGTGCTGACGTCCGTCGTGACGTATCCGTCCAACATTGTTGCTATAGTATAAATTTGTATTTGATGAAGTAAGATAAGCTATCAAAACTCCATGCACCCCTCGTGCAATGGCAATGGCAGGGAAAGACTTGGAGAGAAGGAAGTATTGTGCGTGTTATGTGGCACAGTATAAACTATTGTAGTGATAGTAACAAACTTTGGTCTATGGCAATCATCTTCACAAGTTTTGTCGGACACATTAAAGATTGGCTATGATTTTCACACACTCTTTTTCCGTATTATATTTCTATTCATCTTTGGACTTGGTATTTGCATTTCTATAACTGCTATTTGAGTTGCATCAACAACTTGATGCACAGACTAATTGATTGCTCAGAAATTCGGTTGTCAGGTTTTCCATCATTGGTCATATTGAGGATTGCATGTCCTTTACGTAGGCATTGTAATTGTTAGCGGGTCACCGCGACGGATGTCTGTAGCATAGCTTTTTGGTACTAACATAATGTCAATACTCAGAGAATTGACTCAGATGGGGCACGGAGACACTTTGAGATCCTCAATCTCAAGAAGTGAACCTTAACAAGCAAACGCAACAACTATACAAGCAAACCCACACTCAACGATCAGGAAAATCTACCTACGTTCTTTCTCACAGCTCTAGGTTATCACACCATTTTGGCCCTCGAATGGACTCGAAATGCAACAAAACTTTACGAGGAGGTCTAGGATACCTACGGGCACAATCCTACCAAGTATGATCGCCAATCGGACAAGGTACCAAAATCAGGATCACTCATGAAAAAGGTCCTAAAAACTGCAACAGAACATGCCCGAAATGTCTTCCTATGGTCTAAGAACACTCTCCTACTTTTTCAAGAGAGAGAGTATTAGAAAACATGACAATAGTTGAGGACGGGATTTACTTGGAGCAGGTCCCCCCTCCAAAAGGCATTTGTATTATAGATTCTTCCATCAAGAGAGAGTTGGTACACTACAATATTTGTGTTCCTTGTGACCTTGGTGATGCAATGAAATGTAAGGCCTCTGTCACAAGGCTTCAAACACCTTCGAAGGTGGAGAGAGATAGCGGGGAATGAGGGTAGGGAAGAGGAAGAAGAATTATCCATGGGAGAAAGAAATAGTTCCTCACTTATCATCAATATTCTTGCTTATCATATCATAATATCATAAGAATAAAGATAAAGAAGATGGCAAGCTTAAGCAATGAAGCATGGCCCTTGGTTGGATTTGCTTTCCATAGGCCAAGAGTGTTGGTGTAGGCTCTCCACTTCTCAACAAGCTTGGAGAAGGAGATAGAGCTCTTGCACTTTGCACTCCACACATTGAGAGAATTTGTGTGGGAGAGTACACCCCCATCTCATGCTTGGTCCACACCCGTCTCTCTCTCTCCCCCTCTCTCTCTAGTAATATTTGATTATATCATTTGGGACATATGTCCTCTTTTTTCTCTTTGAGAGAAAGAACTTAATTATTTATTTTTATGCATCTAAAATTCTCATTGTACCCATTTAAAGCCTATCCAATAGGCTTCAAGCACATGATGAGGGCCACATATGGATAATTTTGCCATGTGTCTTTTATGCTTCTTAAGTCATTTGGTTTGAATTGAACATTTCAAGCACTTAGTCAATCAAGCATAGAAACCATTTACGCCTTGAGAGTTTATGTTTAAATTAAACACTTCAAGAACCTTAGTTATTTTAGGCATAAAAATCACCTTAAGCTTTGGGCAAGGTTCCCATAAACACTTTAAGCACTTTAGTTAGCAAGCCAACAAGCACCTCATGCTTGGGTAGGATTCCCATCTCAAGGTCAGTCCTAGATTGCTTAGGTCAAAGAAATTTTAAACACTAACTTGGAGAGGTCTTTAATGAAGCTATCCCTAAGATCTTTTAAGCTCCATTAGATGCACGTTGCTCTTTGATATACTACCTCCTTTTGAACCCCTATTGAAATGTAACCATCTCTCCTCTTGGACCCTTGGTGAGGTAAATCTAAAAGAACTTATTGCACATTGATCTTTGGTAGAACGTCTCCTATTGAGATGCAACCATTTCTCCTTTTGGTCCCTTGTTGAGATAGGTCTAGAAGCACATATCTATATCCTAACTTTTTTCCCCCTTTTATCTTCCCATATTAAATGATCAGTTTATATGAGAAAATCATTTGGTAAAGTTAGATATTATATTTTATAACACTGTATGTATTAATGAGAGCAAAATATCTGTTAGTTACAAGCTTTTACAAAAATACATCGTGAAAACAGAACGTTTTCACACAGAAAGTGTAATGGAATTAGCCTTTTAAGTTGAGTTGGAGAGGAAAGTGAATAATATAATGAGCATTTCCTTGAACATTCCTTTGTGTGTAGATGTAGAATGATAAAGAGAGTGCTTGGATGGACAGAGCAACACTACCACATTACTTCATTAACATGGCCTGAACAATACTTGTAAATGAGAGTGAGAGTGTAGAGAAATTGACACCAATAGAGGACCGGATTAGTTGGAGCTGGTCCCCCCTCCAATAGGCATTTGTATTATAGATTCTTCCATGATGGAAGACTTGTTTACAATACAACTTATTGCGCTCCTTGAGACCTTCTTGATGAGGTGAAAAAGGGAAAGCTTCACTCACCAAGCATCAACATAACAACAACAATAAACATGATTATCATGAACTTGAGAAACACCCAGCCTCAATGCCAAGACCTCAAACACCATGAAATGTGAGGAGAGCTAGCACAGAGTGAGGAAGAAGAGAGAAGTAGAAGTATCTCTCCAAGAAAGCAACACCCCCTTGCTCATAATCACTCAAAGCGGTTGTAGAATAGCTAAGCATAGTGATAATGGAGATTAGAGATATTTATAAGCAAGCATAAGCATTCTCTTGGGGATTTGCATCCATAGCCAAGAGCTTGTTATGGTAGGCACTCAACTTCTCAAGCTTGGAGAAGGAGATGGAGTTCTTGCTTCACAAGAGTGTCTGAAGAGAAGAATGAGAGATAAAGAGGGCTCATGGGAGACTCAAATGTGTGTGTGTGTGTGTGTGTGTGTATGTGTGTGTGTGTGTGTGTGTGTGTGTGTGTGTGTGTGTGTGAGAGAGAGAGAGAGAGAGAGAGAGAGAGAGAGAGAGAGAGAGAGAGAGCTTGGTCAACCCCCTTTCCTAGGATTTCCTTGAAGCTCATTGGGCGATGTAGCCCTCTAGCCATGAGAGCTTGGCTCCCTTTGGGGCAAGGTGTGTAGCCTCTTGACAAGTGTCCTTCTTTACCTCTTGTGAGGCTAAGCTTGCACCCCCCTTGCTTAAGCACAAACACTGCTTAAGCACAGTCCCTGCTTGCTTGAGCAGTGTGCCTCTACACCCGATAAGTGGACCCTTTCCTCTCGTGAGATTATGGCCCCTTGGTAATGTGCACACCCACTACCTACCTCCCTCCTTTGTAAAAATCACCCCCTCCTTTTTAGCTAGTTCTTTGAACTTGGTAAGCAGGCAGGCCCCCTCCTTAAGCAAGCTACCCCCTTTCCTGCTTGGACATTAATTGACTAAAGTTAAAAATTAAAGACTATGTCTTAAGGCTTCTAACACTTACCATTGGAGGCTTTAATGAATCCAGCCCTAAGGTCTTTTAGAGATTCATTAAGTCCACCTTGCTCTTTGCTAAGCTCCCTCCATTATAGACCCTTAATAAGATGCGATCATCTCTCCTCTTGGTCCCATGGTGAGGTGAGCTTTAAGCACTTATGGCACCTAGCTTGTTGGTAGACTATCTCCCTTTTGGCCTCTAGTTAGAGATAACATTATGTCTCATTTAGACCCATGTGTTACCATATACATGTGGTAGTGATGTGCGTGAACACACTAGGACCGCTGGGGCATTTTTTCCCTCTTTAGGAGGTTTTCCCCCCCGAGCATTGTATATACCCCCATCACTCTAGGGCTATCTATCTTTCCATTGCATACTAAGAAACACACTCTCTATTGTGTGCCTTGAGCTTCCTTCGTCTTCTCCAAGCTGTGTGCATTTCTTGCAACCCTAATTCCAAAAATTGGTATCAGAGCAGGTTACGTCCTCCCGGGCTTAGTCGCCAGCCTGCTCCAGCGCATGCATGCTCACTTTCTTTGATTTCAGTGAACTTTGGCAAGCATTCACAGGTCGACAAAAATTTTGGGCAAGCTCGTAGACCTTAGTCTGCTCAAATTTTTCATTTGGGCTCATTTCGGCCTTTGTTTCCACTATAAGCAACTTTCCACAGGCAATTTCGTCATTTTGTACAGAATTTTTGTCAGTGCTGTTTTCTGCATAACAGGTGTCTCATAGTCTTCTACGGTTTGTGCTATATAGCACATGTTGTTCCCGCTTCGTTTCTCCTATTTTTGGGTAGTTTTTACATCAGGTGCAGCATTTACCATGGCTGACAACAACAAAGATGTGTTCAAGATGTTTGATACTAAGGAGAGGTTGGATGGGGACAACTACCCTATGTGGGCTTATATGATGCAACATTTTCTTGTGTCAAAGGGCGTCTGGAACATTGTGCAGGGCATTGATGTACGTCCTGGTTTTGAGGATGTAGGCGATGTTGAGGATGTTGCAGGTCTTGTTGCAAGGATTGCTGCTATTAGAGTTGTTTTGCCTACGGCACAACAAGCTTGTTGGGATGTAAAGGATGCGCATGCTCATGCATTGATTGCGTTGTCTGTGAAGCGCACCATTGTTCCTCACATCCGTTCAGCAAAATCTCCAAAACAAGCTTGGGATATTTTGGCTGGTCTTTATGCAAGTCACAATGAGGCTAAAATTTCTTTGCTGCGTAAAGAGATGGAGTTGAAGATTATGCATGAGGAAGTGATATGGAAACTTTCCTTGCTGGTGTCAAGGATATCAATGAGCAACTTATTTCTGCAGGTGAAGTCATTTCAGACAGTTCCCTTCTGTAGACTATTCTTGATGCCTTATCAGATTCCTACCAGACTTTTGCTATTACTTGAAAACTGATGACCCAAGGAAATCCTGAAGTTGTCAAGTTTGATGCATTATGCACATTGCTGTTGCAAGAGTCACTTTCCAAAAAAAATAGAACTAGGTAGCGTGCAGTTGAACAGGCTTTTATTGCTTCTCAAAGAAAGGGTTGTAGCAACAATGCAGCCACTTCTTATGGTTCTCCTCCGAGTGGCAAAACTTCTGTTCCTAATGCTTCTGCTGGCAGCAATTCATATGGAAATTTTGGTGATAAGGGCAAAAAGAAGATGCGTTGCCATTATTGTAAAGCTAATGATCACTTGATCAAGTCGTGCCCTAAGTTGAAGGCCAAAGAGGCTAAGAAGAAAGAGGGTGGTTCCACTGCAAATGCTGGTTCCACTACAAATGTAGCCATTGTTGAGTCTTCAGTGAAAGGATGCTGTGTTGCTGATGTTGATGCAGAATGGGATTTTAGCACAGAGTGCACTTACAATCCTGTTGTCCATGATGCATGCTTGTGAGTTGCTTCTGATTCACATGTGTGGTATTTTGATAGTGGTGCTACAAACCATATTACCTCACATTGTGAATTATTTACCTCTCTCGAGTTTGTCCCTCATGGAAATTCAGTCACTTGTGCCAAAAATGCCTTTTATCCGGTTCAGGGAGTTGGAAAGAATGTGGTTACTGCTGCAAATGGTAGTTCCTTCACACTAGTTGATGCAATTTATGTACCTGGGATCAAGAAGAATCTCTTGTTTCTATCCACAATATTTGCTAGACTTGGACTTGTAGTCAAATTTGTGGATGACAGATGTACAATTCATGATCTTAGTTTTGGTGATGAAATTGCTGCATCTGAACTTTTGTGCCTTGGGCTATATAAGCTCACTTTGTATGACAAGTGTGGATAAAATTTTGCAAATGCTGTTGCAGATTCAAGGGCTATTTCAGATGCAAAACTTTGGCACGCACGTTTTGGTCATCTAAATTTTGCCAGTCTACTGCGTTTGCAAAAATTTGATATGGTTGCTTCTTTGCCACCTCTTGAAGCACCTGTCAAACATGTTTGTGACGGCTGCATTTTGGGTAAGTTGTAGCTTTCTATGTTTCCAAAGGATGGTTCATTTCAGACCACATGCAGGTTGCGGCTTGTGCATAGTGATGTTTGTGGGCCCATGCAAACTCCTTCCTTGGGCAATTACCTGTACTCTGTGACTTTCATTGATGATTACTCCAGGCATGCATGGGTATTTCTGCTTAAAGAAAAGTCTGAAGTTTTTATGTGCTTCAAACAATTTCTGGCTATGGCTGAAAATGTCTTGAAATGTACTATGGGCCCCTTCCGTTCCGATCAAGGGGGGAAGTATATGTCTCAAGAATTCAATGCATTTTTGGCTAGTCATGGGATAAAACACCAATGTACAATGTCTTATACACCTCAAAAAAATGGTGTTGCTGAGAGGAAAAACAGGTCAATTACGAAAATGGCACGATGTATGGTCAAAAGTCAAGCTTTGCCGCATTCCTTTTGTCTTGAGGCCATCATGTGTGCCACTTATGTACTAAACACGTGTCCTACAAAAGCTTTGCAGTCTATTACTCCATATGAAGCATGGCATGATAGAAAGCCTTCTATTGAGCACATGCATGTTTTTGGTTGTTTGGCATATGCTTTGGTGGCACAAACACACGCAGAAAATTGGATGATAAAGCTGTCAAATGTATTTTTGTTGATTATAGTGCTGAAAGCAAAGGTTACAGGTTATATCATCCACAAACAAAGCGTATTCTGGTTTCACGGGATGTAGTGTTTGTGGAAGATTCTGTTCAGCCCTTGCTGTCATGTAGTAGAGACACTAATGTAAGCTCACAGGACATTTATGACACATTGTTGCCTCTTTTCAGTGGTGGAAATACGAATGTAATTTCCAATGAGGCAAATGTACAACCTATGGGGGTTTCTAAAAATGTTACAGATCAGCCTATTACTGATGTACTTGATGAGGATAGGGCTGAAAATGAGCAGGCTAGAGGTATGCCAAAATGGATGGTGCACACTTTGCGTGACAGTAAATTGGATGCACCTTTGTCTAGTCGTACTCGTTTAGGCTCTCTCCATGCATCTTATGCATCAGATTTTTATGCCTTGGCTGTGTCTAGCTTACATGATGTTGAGGAACCTTTGTCTTTTGATGAAGCACAAAATTCAGAAAATTGGATGGCTACCATGCAATCAGAATATGATGCACTTATAGAAAATGACACATGGACTTTATGTGATTTGCCTCCTGGCAAGAAGTCCATTGGTACAAAGTGGGTTTACAAATTGAAATGCAAGCGGGATGGTGAGATCGATTTCCATAAGGCTCGACTTGTTGCAAAGGGTTATGCACAACAAAAAGACATAGATTATGAAGAGACTTTTTCTCCCACTTGTTGTATGACTACTGTGCATTTTCTATGTGCATTGGCAGCTAATTTTGGTTGGGATGTACATCAATCAGACATTGTTACTGCTTTCTTGAATGGTGACATATTTGAGGAAGTTTATGTAACGCAGCCTCGCGATTTTGTCATAAAAGGACAAGAGGACAAAGTGTGCAGATGTAAGAAGGCTTTGTATGGGTTGAAGAAATTTTCTCGTGCTTGGTATGAGAAAACTAACACTCATTTGGTTAAACGAGGCTTTTGTAACAGTCCAACAGAAAGCACATTGTATGTAAAGCATGAGGGTGATGTACTTCTCATTGTGGTTCTTTATGTCGATGATTTGCTTATCACTGGACCAAATGAGAGACATATTGATGAATTGAAGACTGATTTGAATGCTACTTTCAAGATGAAAGATTTGGGGATGTTGCATCATTACTTGGGTATACAGTTTTAGCAGTGTGATAGTGGTATTTCCTTGTGTCAAAAAAGTTACATAGAGACATTGCTATGTAAGTTTGGACTTGAGGATTACAAAGCTATTGCCACTCCCATGGAAACAGGTTTGAAGTTGAGTCTACATGATGCTGGCGATCTTGCTGATGTCACTCTTTACCAAACTACTATTGGCTGCCTCATTTATGTATGCAGCACGAGGCCACATATTTAGTTTGCAGTCTCACGGGTCAGCAGATTTATGCATAGCCTAGGGTTTAAGCATTAGCAGGCTATCAAGAGGTTTTTTTGCTACCTTAGTGGCACTTTATATCTTGGCTTGGTTTATCCCAAGGGGGGATAATTTCCGCCAGACTTACATGCTTTTTCGGACTCAGATTGGGTTGGTTGTTTTGACACGTGAGTGTTCACAAGTGGTTTTTGTTTCATGATTGGCAGTTCATGTATATCATGGTTGAGCAAGAAGCAACCTACTATGGCCACTTCGGGTTGTGAGGCTGAGTACAGGGTGGTCTTCACAGCTATGGTTGACTGTGTATGGCTCAGAATCCTTATGGTTGATTTGGGTGTTGGAGAGGACACTGCCAACACTATCTACACTCCTGAGAGTCAGAGCGCATTGGCAGTTGCGAGGAACCCAGTTTTTCATGCTTTATTCACATAGCACATATGAGGTGCATTACCACTATGTCAGGGAGAGGCTCTCAGCAGGAGAGATCAGCTTGGCTTATGTGCCAACAAAGGACAACCTTGCAGATATTTTTACAAAGGCATTGTCTCTTGAGAATCTTGAAGCTTTCCGAAAAGCTTTGGGCTTACTCCCCTTTGTGGACTGATCATGTCCTCAGGGCATGGCACTTCCCTTTACTCATGTGCCAGCTCTCGTTCACCCCATCACTCCAAGGGGGATTTGTTACCATATACATGTGGTAGTGATGTGTGTGAACACACTAGGACAGCCGGGGCATTTTTTCTCTCTTTAGGAGGTTTTTCCCCCCGAGCATTGTATATACACCCATCACTCTAGGGCTATTTATCTTTCCATTGGATACTAAGAAACACACTCTCTATTTTGTGCCTTGAGCTTCCTTCCTCCTCTCCAAGCTGTGTGCGTTTCTCTGCAGCCCTAATTCCAACACCATGGTTGAGGTACGTCTACAAGAACATATCTATATTGTAACTCTTGTTTCTCTTTTATCCCCCACATTAAATGATCAGTTTAACATGAGAAAATCATTTGGTAAAGTTAGATATTAGATTTTATGACATTACCCCTCTTTTGAAATCATAGTTGTCCTTGACCATGAGGTAAGGAGGGTAAAGCATACTCATTAGTCCATTTTACTTAGCGGATAGACGATCACTTTTCACCCTACGACATCATTCCAAAGTGGATGACTAGTCCACTTGGTGCTTGAGAGACACCGTCTGCCGCAAGCATGCCTACTCTTTAGTCCATATCATACTTTCAAAGTAGAGTGACATGTTCTACTTGGTGTTTGGGAGACGTCATCTCCACAAACATGATCCTAAGAATGTATACTCATTAAATATGTTCACAACAATGAAAAGAGAGAGTCTTATAAGACAAAAACATGGGTCATTTAAAAAAACTTTGTGCATTCGCTTACTCTAATGTAACATTGTAAGCATTGACAAGGTTCATAATATCCTTAAGCTGTATTGTAAATAAGTCTTACGTCATGGGAGAATCTATAATACAAATGCCTATTGGCCGGCTCCAACTAATCCGGTCCTCTACTGGTGTCAATTTCTCTAAACTCTCACTCTCTTTTACAAGTATTGTTAAGGCCATGTTAATGAAGTACGTCTTAGTGTTGCTCTCTCCATCCAAGCACTGTCTTTCTCAATCTACATCTACACACAAAGGTATGTTCAAGGAAATCCTCAATATATTATTCACTTTCCGCTCCAACTCAAGGTAAAAGGCTAATTCCATTACATTGGTATTAGAGAAATTCACACCAATAGAGGACCGGATTAGTACTCTTCAATAGGCATTTGTATTATAGATTCTTCCATGACGGAAGACTTGTTTACAATACAAATTATTGTGTTCCTTGAGACCTTCTTGATGAGGTGAAGATGGCAAGCTTCATGCACCAAGAATTAGAATAACAACAACAATAAACATGATTATCATGAACTTCAGTAACACCCACCCTCAATGCCAAGACCTCAAACACCATGAAATGTGAGGAGAGCTAGCACGGAGTGAGGTAGAAGAGAGAAGTAGAAGTATCTCTACAACCCTTGCATATAATCACTCATAGCTCTTGGTAGCATAGCTTATTAAAGTGATAATGGAGATTAGAGAGATTGATAAGCAAGCATAAGCATTATCTTGTGTGGATTTGCATCCATAGCCAAGAGCTTGTTGTAGTAGGCACTCAACTTCTCAAGCCTTGAGAATGATATGGAGTTCTTGCTTCACAAGAGTGTGTGAAGAGAAGAATGAGAGAGAAAGAGGGCTCGTGGAAGGCTCAAATGAGAGAGAGAGAGAGAGAGAGAGAGAGAGAGAGAGAGAGAGAGAGAGAGAGAGAGAGAGAGAGAGAGAGAGAGAGCTTGGTCGACCCTCTTTCCTAGGCTTCCCTTGAAGCTCATTGGGCGATGTAGCCCTCTAGACAATGAGATCTTGGCTCCGTTTAGGGCAAGGTGTGTATCCTCTTGACAAGTGTACATCTTTGCCTCTTGTGAGGCTAAGCTAGCACCCCCATGGCTTAAGCACAACCAGTGCTTAAGCACAACCCCTGCTTACTTGAGCAGTGTGCCTCTACACCCAACATGTGGCCCCTTTCCTCTCATGAGAGTATGGCCTCTTGGTGAGGTGCACACCCACTACCTACCTCCCTCCTTTGTAGGACTCGCCCCCTCCTTTGTAGCTAGTTCTTTGAACTTGGTAAGCACGCAGGCCCCCTGCTTAAGCAAGCTGCCCCCTTGCCTGCTTGGACATTAATTGACTAAAGTCAAAAATTAAAGACTATATCTTAAGGCTTTTAACACTTCCCTTTGGAGGCTTTAATGAAGCCAACCCTAAGGTCATTTAGAGCTTCATTAAGTGCACCTTCCTCCTTGCTAAGCTGCCTCCAATATGGACCCTTAATAAGATGAAATCATCTCTCCTCTTGGTCCCATGGTGAGGTGAGCTTAAAGCACTTATGGCACCTAGCTCTTTGGTAGGCTATCTCCCTTTTGGCCTACTTAGAGATAACATTATCTCTCATTTAGACCCATTGTTAAGATATGTCTACAAGCACATATCTATATTCTAACTCTTGTTTCCCTTTTATCCCCACATATTAAATGATCAGTTTAACATAAGAAAATCATTTGGTAAAGTTAGATATTAGATTTTATGACATTACCCCTCTCTTGAAATCATAGTCGTCCTCGACTATGAGGTAACGAGGGTGAAGCATACTCATTAGTCCATTTTACTTAGTGGATAGACGATCTCTTTTCACCCTAGGACATCATTCCAAAGTGGATGACTAGTCCACTTGGTGCTTGAGAGACACCGTCTGCCGCAATCATGCCTGCTCTTTAGTCCATATCATACTTACGAAGTAGAGTGACAAGTTCTACTTGGTGTTTGGAAGATGTCATCTCCACAAACATGATCCTAAGCATGTATACTTATTATATTTGTCTACAAAATAAAAAGAGAGAGTCTTATAAGACAAAAACATGGGTCATTTAAAAGAAATTTGTACATTTGCTTACTCTATACATGTAGCATTGTAAGCATTGACAAGGTTCATACTATCCTTAAGTTGTATTGTAAACAAGTCTCACGTCATGGAAGAATCTATAATACAAATGCATAATGGAGGGGGGACCGGCTCCAACTAATCCGTTCCTCTATTCGTGTCAATTTCTCTAAATTCTCACTCTCTTTTAAAAGTATTGTTTAGGCCATGTTAATGAAGTAACGTGTTAATGTTGATCTCTCCATCCAAGCACTCTCTTTCTCATTCTACCTCTACACACAAAGGAATGTTGAAGGAAATGCTCAATATATTATTCACTTTCCTCTCTACTCAAGTTTAAATGCTAATTCCATTACATTGGTATTAGATAAATTCACACCAATAGAGGACCGGATTAGTTGGAGCCGGTCCCCCCTTCAGTAGGCATTTGTATTATAGATTCTTCCATGACGGAAGACTTGTTTACACTACAACTTATTGTGTTCCTTAAGACCTTCTTGATGAGGTGAAGATGGTAAGCTTCACTCACCAAGCATTAGCATAACAACAACAATAAACATGATTATCATGACCTTGAGAAACACCCAGCCTCAATGCCAAGGCCTCAAACACCATGAAAGGTGAGGAAAGTTGGCAAGGAGTGAAGAAGAAGAGAGAAGTAGAAGTAGCTCTACGAGAAAGCAATACACCCTTGCAAATAATCACTCATAGCTCTTGTAGCATAGCTTAGCATAGTGATAATGGAGATTAGAGAGATTGATAAGAAAGCATAAGCATTCTCTTCTGTGGATTTGCATCCACAGCAAGAGCTTGTTGTAGTAGGCACTCAACTTCTCAAGCTTGGAGAAAGAGATGGAGTTATTGCTTCACAAGAGTCTGTAAAGAGAAGATTGAGACAGGAAGAGGGCTCGTGGGAGGCTCAAATGAGAGAGAGAGAGAGAGAGAGAGAGAGAGAGAGAGAGAGAGAGAGAGAGAGAGAGAGAGAGAGAGAGAGAGATTGGTCGACCCCCTTTACTAGGCTTCCCTTAAAGCTCATTGTTGGACCATGTAGCACTCTATCCAATGATCCTCTACACGCTAAGTAAAATGGACTTATGAGTATGCTTTACCCTCCTTACCTCATAGTCGAGGACGACTATGATTTCAAGAGAGGGGTAAAATGTCATATAATCTAATATCTAACTTTATCAAATGATTTTCTCATGTTAAACTGATCATTTAATATGGGAAGATAAAAGGGAAACAAGAGTTAGAATATAGATATGTGCTTGTAGACATTTCTCAACCATGGGCCTAAATGAGAGATAATGTTATCTCTAACTAGAGCCCAAAAGGGAGATACTCTACCAAAGAGCTAGGTGCCATAAGTGCTTTAAGCTCACCTCACCATGGGACCAAGAGGAGAGATGATTGCATCTCATTAAGGGTCCATAATGGAGGCAGCTTAAGAAAGAGCAAGGTGCACTTAATGAAGCTCTAAAGACCTTAGGGTTGGCTTCATTAAGGCCTCCAAAGGTAAGTGTTAAAAGCCTTAAGACATAGTCTCTAATTTTTTGCGTTAGTCAATTAATGTCCAAGCAAGCAAGGGGGTAGCTTGCTTAAGCAGGGGCTGTGCTTAAGCAAGGGGCCTGCCTGCTTACCAAGTTCAAAGAAATAGCTACAAAGGAGGGGGCGAGTCCTTCAAAGGAGGGAGGTAGGGAGGGAGGAAATGCTCAATATATTACTTACTTTTTGCTCCAACGCAAGTTAAAAGGCTAATTCCATTACATTGGTATCAGAGCATTTGATTTCTCTTTTCTTGCTTAAGAAGAGAGGTACTTAAGTAGCCTATTAATGGCCGATGTTGTTAATTATATTAGGCTAAGTGGAACTAGGATCTATTATTGGTTTTCTTGAGACCACTATGTACAATATGGTGCACACCTCGGGAGCTTTGAACTTAATAATGGAGTCTTTTTAGGCTTGCCTACGGCTTTACCATTATTGAGCCATAAGAAGTCCAAAAGGAGCTAGCCCTCTGTAACTCTGCTATGTTAGACTTAATCCACTACTCTCTATAATTAACCACTTCGAGCCGTGGGTGTAGATACTTAAGAGCCGATTTTCAAAGGCTAAGAGGAGTGGCAACTATGTTTTTGAATTGCCACAGCATACACCAAGTACATACATGTTAACATGGATGGACCCTTAATGAGATGCAATAATCTCTCCTCTTGGTCCCACGATGAGGTGAGCTTAAAGCACTTATGGAACCTAGATCTTTGGTAGACTATCTCCCTTTTGGCCTCTAGTTAGAGATAACATTATCTCTCATTTAGACCCATGGTTGAGATATGTCTATAAGCACATATCTATATTCTAACTCTTGTTTCCCTTTTATCCCTCCATATTAAATGATCATTTTAACATGAGAAAATCATTTGGAAAAGTTAGATATTAGATTTTATGACATTACCCCTCTTGAAATCATAGTCGTCCTCGACTATGAGGTGAGGAGGGTAAAGCATACTCATTAGTCCATTTTACTTAGCAGATAGACGATACCTTTTCACCCTAGGACATCATTCCAAAGTGGATGATTAGTCCACTTGGTGCTTGAGAGACACCATCTACCGCAAGCATGCCTGCTCTTTAGTCCATATCATACTTCCAAAGTAGAGTGACAAGTTCTACTTGGTGTTTGGGAGACGTCATCTCCACAAACATGATTCTAATCATGTATACTCATTAAATTTGTGCACAACAATGAAAAGAGAGAGTCTTATAAGACGAAAAAATGGGTCATTTAAAAGAAATTTGTACATTTTCTTACTCCAATGTAGCATTGTAAGCATTGACAAGGTTCATACTATCCTTAAGTTGTATTCCTTGCATCCATCTAGCATCTTCAAAAGGATAATTTTTGAACTTGATAAGATACCGGCGGATAATCTTACCATGTCATAGTACCTTGTCTTCATGACGAAGGATAGCTTCGGGTTGTAGCACGTCTTCTTGGTCTTCAACTTTGGGTGAGTCTTCAATAATTGGTTCACTTGGTTTCTCTCCTTTGTAAGGCTTAAGTAGGCTCACATGAAAAGCATTGTGTATGATCCAATGGTTGGGAAACTTGAGTTGGTAAGCCGTCCTGGAAGGAGGTCAATGCGATGGTCATCATCCCCTCTTTTTGGAGGTAAATCCATAGGGATATCATCGATGAACACATCTTGGAATCCTTTTAGAAAATTAGACAAGTCTAACTCTTATTGATTCCTACCATTTACATTTGATGAAACATTAGGATATTTTAGAGACTCTTTGACAAAAATCATGTACGCAGAAACTGAGCTCTTCATTGATTTATCAAAAGCAGGAGAATGTACAAGTGGAATGGTGCAACCACGCTGGAGAGGGGGAATGGGGGAACATGCCCGGCACAAACACAAGGGCCTCTCTATATCTCAGGGTATCCCCAACACCCCTATCCTCTTGGAAAACACCTTTGAAAACACTTTTCTCACTAGTAGACCACCACCTGCTCAATTTCCACTTCTCACAGACTCCACAAATCCACCACACGACGCACACCTGCTGCCACAATCTGTCTCCACCCTTACACATGCACATAGCCGCTCAATCTCACTCTCTCACACAAAACACCGTTGATCTGGGGGGGGGACACACTTCCACATTCCGGCACCGAGGAGAAACCTCAAAGCGGGAGAAAGAGAAGGGAGGAAGGGGCAACGATAGGAAGAGAAACACAATGGAGGCTTCACCTCTGCTCAAACACTCTTTACAACTCACCTACATCAAATGGTGCACCCACATGGTCACCGGGCAAGAAAACACGCGCTTGGGGCTTTGCAGGCACACACCCTTGCACAAAAAAATTCAACCCAAGAACAACACACTCTCTATCTTCGCTCTCTGCAGGCTCACCGTCTCAAGGCGCTCGGAAGAAGCCTACTCTGGCAAAAAGCATGAAAAATGGCTCAAAAATGATTTATATAGGGGTGCCTCTTTCAATTTGGGCATCTGAGCTTTGATTGGTCCATTTTGCATCTACATTTGGTAACTCTGGGAGGAGGTAGCCGCTTCTGGTCTCTTTCTATTTCTTTTGTACATGAGGGGGGTGCATTGGCAACATCACTAATGCCCCTTGGCATTTTTTAATTTTTCCTTTATTTTTTTCACCCCTTTGGAAGGTCTATTTTGCACTGCTCCTTTGATTCTTCCTCGACCACCTTTATCTGACACTTGTTTTGACCTATCCCCCACCAGTCCTTCTCTCTCTCTTTTTCTCTCTTCTCATCTGTACTTTTGATCCCACTCTTCCTCTTTGCCCTTTACTTCTACTTGCCCCTGCTTGGTCGGCCTTGAAACTGCCCCGCCCTTTGCACTTGCCCCGGATCGGGCACCCTTTGACCACGCCCTTTCCTATTCTCTGTCACTCTCTCTCGCTCACTGCGGGACCCTTCCCCTAGGCAATAGCGACATCGCTATTGGGGGGGACACCTTGCCCTCAAAAAGGTTTGGCGCGTGTGAATCCAGCCAGAAGCGTATGCTTCCACCTCATCATCTGTTGCGAGCTATCACGGACAGCACAAGGGGGGCACTCACTGCACGGTTACCAACTCCACCTCAGCCAAAACACGCTGAGTTCACCCACCTCGTGCCATTGCACGCCACCAGCACAACACTCACAGCGCACGCCATCACCACGGGGTGAGGGACCTCCCATCTCTCCCCCTTTGTGCACATACTGAGGCTCATGACCTAGGTTAAATACTCCGGAGTCCATCCCCAATCTCTTACATATGGGTTCATTTGCGGCCACATGGCACGCACTGGGTCATCGAGCCTATAAAGGCATGGAAAGTATTCAAAAAAAACACCCTTATACACTATTTTTTGGTCCCATGTTCCCCCTACTCCCGTGTACTGCCCGGAGCTCAAAATCTCAAGCTGCCAAGCCGTGCCAAATCTTCACTGAGTGGGCACCGGGCCATGCAAACCTCACCGTCTCCCGACTCCTCTGAGATCGTTATCCGAGTCCATAAAAAATAGAGAAACTTATCTGCATAGACCCCTCAAAAAGGAATCCTAGACTTTTACCTATGGTACCTCGCTGATCGGGCACCCAATTGGCGTGCAGTCAGTTCCTGCCAACTCCATATGAACCATACCATCACCAAGAACCTTGGTGAGGCCAAAAAAATACCAGATGGTGCATCCTTCAATGAGGGTGACTTGGCCCATAGCTGGCCCCAAGAAAAATTTCAATTGACGATAACTTGCTAATTAGAGCTCTGATCCGCAATTCGCGAAGACAAGCATGATCCATAATTTGAGCTCTATACATACATCCACTAACATCTACATGGGCCATCTGTCCCTAGCTGTCCTATCTGTCGAGAATCTGCAACACCTTCTAACTTTGAACTGCAATATCCTGAGCACCGAGGCTCCGTTTGATGAGCCGTCTAGACCGGCTTCTAGAACACATTGAACATCACATTCTAGAGCATTGACTTGGAATTTTGGACACCTTCACCTGCTATCCCATCTGGGTTCATCTTGAAGCTTTTTTGGCCTAAAGAACCACTTTAGACATACATTCCCGCTATCCTTTGGCTGCCTAGGGAATCCATTCCATACCTGCCCTAGCCTTCTACATTGCACCTGCCTACACACTCTGCTTGGCATAGACCATTTTCCAGCTCGAACCAACTTTGACTTTGGCTGCACCAATGCTCACTAGCATCTATATACATGTTCTTTCCCCTGTAGGTGAGGTAGATTCTCCTTTCAGGGAACTTCATATTGGCAGCCATGCGATCAAACCATGGCACACCTAGGATAGCATCCTCATGTTGGAGAAGAGAGATGAAAAAGTCTTCTTTGTTGACATAGATTTGGACATGAAGCCTCAACTTCCCAATCAAGGGAGTAACGAAGTCTTGCTGTCCCTTGAAACTGCATTAGCCCATTATCATATCTCCCATCTTGAAAGCTTGAATGACCAACTTGGTTGCCAACTCCGTTGATATGAAGTTGTGAGTAGATCCAGGTTCAAACAAGATGAAGACATCATGCTCTCTTACCTTTCCCCAAGCATAGGAAAGTGATGATCCTTTGCAATGAGCATCCTCTTTTGGAGCTTTAATGGTGGAAGCCCTAGGAGTCTCGATGCGAGCATTCTTATCGGGGCAAGAAAGATAGCCATGTCCTTGCTCCCAACACTTGAAATACTTATGGTCCTTGCGAAAAGCTTCAAGATCTTTAGGAGAGAGTTTCTTTTTTCCTTTGTAAACTCCCTTCTCCTTGGATTGATTGTTGTTGTTATTGTTGTTGGAAGTGCCTTGGGAAGAATTTTGAGAATTGATCTTCCCCTTTGCATCATTCTTTTCTTTGTTTTCCGTGGGCTTGACATTGCGTCAACCCCCTTGATGGAAATTGATGCGTGAAGCAACCATGGTGTGATGGATTACTTTGCTAATAGAACCAGGTCGTTGAGAGTTGATGTATTTGGCCATACCTTCAGGTAACCCTGCACAGAATTGTTTCCTTTGCTCGGCAAAGTCTATCTTTTGAAAGACAATAGCATTGAGATGTAAATCCCAAAACTTGTCTACATACTTGTGGATAGACTCATGAGAGAGAATCTTCAAGGTACACCATTCGGTAAGAACTTTGTCCTTTGCATCCCTTGCAAGGAATTGCTTCACGATGGAAACTCGTAGAGTTTTTCATGTCTTTGGGGCTTCGCCATTGCCCTGAAGGCTAGCCCACCACTGACGAGCTAATTTATGGAAGTGCATAGCTACATGGCGTAGATTGGAGGACTCTGTGAATCCCTTGTCTCTCCATCTACAAAGGCTGCATCAAATTGCTAGATGAAGGCCAAAACTTTGTCAGTAGCACCAAAGGTGCCATCATAGGTGAGAAAAGAGATACTCTTTCCTCCCTCCTTGAACTTATTTGGATTTTGTGACCTTCGCCATGTAGGGTATGATTTGCGATGTCCTCCCCTCCTAAATTCTCTAGGAGAATAGCCATAGCTTTCACTGGAAGAGGAGGAAGGTGAAGAAGAAGGAGAAGAGGTTGACCTCTTCCTAGCCTTTTTTTCGTTTGTTTCCTCTCTTCCTCTTTGGAATGACGAGAAGAAGGACTATGTGTTGATATTTTTCTCTTGGGAGGAGTGGCCGATTGTCTAGACCATCGTCTTTGTGGAGCCACATCTTCAGAGGAACTTAAACTTTCTGCTCTTTGGATTCCTCCTCTCGTATGGGAGAGAGTCTTCTTTTGGGGGTCTCTACAAGAGGCTTCCTAAGCTCTCTCTCCTCTTGGAGAGTAACTTCGGCTTGCAAAGCAGGGTAGCCCATAGCTTGCTGCAACCTAGTTACGAGATAATTCACAAACATGGGAGCATCATTAGTAGCACCTTCATGTGCAAAATCAAAGCTATCAATGTTCATTCTACTCTCTTGGTTATTGCCAGCCATGTTAGCAAAATTTTATGTATGTAGTTAGTGTATGCTCTGGTAGTTCAAAACCTTAGTTGCCACTCCTCTTAGCCTTTAAAAATTGGATCTTAAGTATCTACACCCACGGTTTGAAGTGGTTAATTATAGAGAGTAGCGGATTAAGTCTAACATAGGAGATTTGCTGATGGCTACCTCCTTTCGGACTTCTTATGGCTCAATAATGGTAAATCTGTAGGAAAGTCTAAAAAGACTCCATTATTAAGTCCAAAGCTCCCAAGTTGTGCAGCATATCCCACTTAGTGGGCTCAACAAAACCGATAATAGATCCTAGTTCCATTTACCCTTATATAATTAACAACATCAACCATTAATAGGCTACTTAAGAAACTCTCTTCTTAAGCAAGAAAACAAAAACCAAATGCTCTAATACCAATGTAATGGAATTAGCCTTTTAACTTGAATTGGAGTGGAAAGTGAATAATATATTGAGCATTTTCTTGAACATTCCTTTGTGTGTAGATGTAGAATGAGAAAGAGAGTGCTTGGATGGACAGAGCAACACTAACACATTACTTTATTAACATGGCCTGAACAATACTTGTAAAAGAGAGTGAGAGTTTAGAGAAATTGACACCAATAGAGGACGGATTAGTTGGAGCCGGTCCCCCCTCCAATAGGCATTTGTATTATAGATTATTCCATGACGGAAGACTTGTTTACAATACAACTTGTTGTGTTCGTTGAGACCTTCTTGATAAGGTGAAGATGGCAAGCTTAACTCACCAAGCATTAGCATAACAACAACAATAAACATGATTATCATGAACTTGAGAAATGTCTGCTCGATAGCTTGCAACAAATATCTGTGTGAGCGTCCAAGTTGTGAGCACACGCAAGTGTGTGTGTGTGTGTGTGTGTGTGTATGACATGCCAATCATTTTAACTTAATGCAAATCGATAAGGCCAGATACCATATGATCATGACAATCATGTTAACCTAATGCAAATTGGTAGTGTGTTTGTGTGTTCACATTTAGAGGTGTAATTTAAGAATGAAAGCAACCAACAAGGCCGGATACTTGATTATGTAGGAGTAGGAGCTATGCCACTTTTGGATCAGATAAGCCCGCAGTATTTCATCCCATAAGCATCAACAGCTAAATTCCCCATGACACTCCTGAACATTGACTGGCTACGCATTATAGAAAAATTCAGAACCATTGTGATATCTGTGATGAATTCTACGCAATCTCCCAATAGGCATTATTCCCAAGAACAAGACATGATTGTGTCAATCATTATATACCCCTTTCCCTTGTGTAAACGAACCTGAAAATCATATTAACTTCATGCAAATTTTCAATCACCAATGTGCCTACATGCAGCCATGTGTGTGTGTGTGTGTGTGTGTGTTTCCTTTAGAGGTGTAGTGCAATACTCAATAGATCTCAAAGGGGATCTACCTTCAAGGAAGCCATCCTTCTGCCTAGTGCGTGAGTTTGGAAGCATATCGACAAAGAAACTGTAGCTACGAGGAGCTTCAATGTCTCTCGGGTGGAGCCAATCTCTGAATGTGCCTAGGTCCCAATGACTAAGTGGACTTATCCCCTCACTAAGTGCTTTGATGAGCAGAGTAGCATCAAATCGTGCTCTCAGAAATTGATTGCTCTGAAAAAATCTATTAATGTGTCTTATGACTACATGTTTAGAAAATCCATTCCTTTCAAACATGCCGACCAAATGCAATATATTTTGATATGCTATTGAGAGGTGAGAGGCATTATACACAATTGGAAGTACTTGTGATATGCATACTTTAGCGGCGGCCATTGTTTTGGGTCTGTTAGTTGATGCATGTATAAATGAGATACTATTTATTGGTAATCCATCTTTCTTTCAAAAAGTAGACAAAATAAAGTCTCTAATATATGGTCTTTGTATTTTGATTCTTGTGTTCAAATATTTGGCACAATGTGCATCAGATGTCTACTTCATGCTGATGATGTCTAAAGGATATATAGTAAAGGGATCCTGAATGTGAGTTCCCAAACCCCACTAACACCCAAGTGGGGATGGGATCCTTGACAGGTCTCTAGAAAAGGAAAATCCAAGGAATAGACCTTGATCATGGACAATGGCTTAGGTCTATAGCCCTAGAAGAGGACCTAGTCCTGTCTCGCAGCGGAAGCGGGACAACGTATTAAAAGTCCAAAACTATTTCGACCCTGTAACTTCCACGAGGTAGGCTAAGGTATCCTCAACCAACACTTTTTCCCCCCTAAAAAATGTGAGGGCACAGCCGCTGATGGACTCCTCTTCCAAATGAAGAAGTTTTCTAAACATTGGAGAGGGGAAAGGGGAACACACCCAGCACACAACACAATGCCTCACTATAGCCCAGGGTATACACAGCGCCCAAATCCACTAGAGTTCACCTTCAAAACTCAACACTACCCGCAAACAAACCACCGCTTTCACACAACCACACGCACATACGCCTTGTAATGCATCAAACAGACTCAATCACTCCGCTTCACTCAATTCATAGCCTTCCACACTCACACAACCCCTCTCTACCTCTCTTTGCACAACAAACCTCGGGGAGGCACGCGGGCCTACACACACCCAAAAACACACGCACACAAGCAGAGAAGAGAAGGGGGAAGGGGGAATGACGCCTGAAACAATAGGGAATAGTCTACTAGCATAGGCAATATCATGTACATTCAACACACGCCGGCATGAACCTCGGCAACCAAAAAATAAGAGCTCCAAAAGCCTTGGCAAAAAAAGCCTCCTTGGTCCAAAGCCCTCTTTGGCAAAAGACCCTCAAAAATGAACAAAAACCTCCTTTTATAGGGGTGTGCCTAGAAATCTCAAAAAAGAAAAAAGTGGTGTGCTTCCATGTCGTGCACTCCATTTGGAGTTCCTTTTAGAAGTTTTATGCATTGCCAACACTTGGCTTAGTTATTTTGGAAAGCTTTGCTTGCTACACCATGGCCCTTTGGCCCCTTGCATTTCATTTGGCTTTGTCCACCTCTTTGCTCCCGGACTTCCCTTCTCGCTCTCCTTGCATGCTGCTGTGGGGCCTCTCCCTTACACGAGGGGGGGAGGCAATAGCGACCTCGCTATTGCCCCCTCCTTCCTTCTTTAAAATTTTGGGGCCCAATGGACCATGGGAGTCCCCCCAAGCCGGGCGACACGTCATCATCAACCTCACACAACGCACGCGCCACCTGCCGCCCCGCCTCGCCGGCTACGCCGCTCAAAACCACCGCGCCACTGCCTGCAGCGATCCACGCGGACGCCATAGCCAAGGGAAGGGAGCTCCCCTCACCCTCCTCTCTTGTGTACCAATGAGGGGCGCACCCTCGTGTATAAATACCGCGGCATCCCCACTGTCTATCACGCATGTGGGTTTAAGCCCCTTGCCACATGGCGGCTGCACAAAGCCCCAACCCTCAAGTGTTTGAAAATTAAGAAACACCCCAATTTCAAGAAAACCTCTTTGTTTCCCCCCAACTTTCTGCTTTCCAACTGGCACCTGATGGTCCAACTGCAAAGTTGTCAAACCCGGCAAAAAATTCATAGCACCAACTTCGCTTTCCCCAAGCTTTGTTCCACCTCATGATTCTCTTAACCCTCAGGCCGAGGCTGCCAAAACACGATCAACTCATCTGCAATCAACTTCGAGCAAAGACTCCCAGTTTTCGAGCGTCATATCTTCTCGCTCCAGACTCCGTTTGGCATGCAGTCACTTCTTGCTAGCTCCATATGGTGTACACCTTGCTCTAGAACTTCATAGGTACTCAAAAGATGCCAGATGGCACGTACTCCAATGCAATCAAGTGGGCTCAAACCCGACCCCCGAAAAAACTTCAAATGATCATATCTTGCAAACTGTGGCTCCGATCCACAATCCGAAAAGACGGGTAGGCTCCATGAATCGAGCTCTACACACCTGTACCTTAAGTTCCACTTGGACCACCTGTCTCCAGCTGCCCTGTCCGGCAAGAATCTGCAAACCACTAAAACTTCAACCTTCAATAACTTGGGCTCTGTAGCTCGGTTTGATGAACCGTCTGGACCTGCTCCTTCTGCACTCCAAGCTCTTCATTTATGGACCACAAGGCTGCACTTTGCATCTCTTTCACCTGCTACCCCAATTAGCCCCTTGTGTAACCTTCCTTGGCCTATAAGCCGCATCGTGCATACACTTCCGCTGCTACCTGTCATCCCATGAACTTCCTAGCTGCACCATCCCTTTGCCATGCTTCTTCTTACTTGTATACACCTGTCCATGCCACCTTCTAGAGTCGACATACTTTGGATGTACCAGCGTTTTTAGTGCACGGGGATGGATAGTTACCTGACCAATTAGGTCACGTCCATGGTTGACAGCCTTAGTCAGTCCCCACTTACCACCCCGCACTCAGACATGATACTTTTGTTTTCTAATAACTATCACATTGTTTTAACACTTAAAATAATGGTTTCTTTTAGCTTTCCGTCACAGTAATTCCTTCAATCAAGTATTAAAGACAACATTGAAAAGCATTCTTTTAGCAAACAGACATCTTTAAACTTAAGACAGAGTATTGTCAATCAAAACATTGTCCATAATAACCATGACCAGTACTCTTCTTGTCTCAAGACCACCTAAGGGTGAAAAAATGGCACCCATTTCTTGTTCACAATCCGGAGTGGATAAACCCCCACCCAAGGTTTGGGGTGCCCATACACCAAACCAGTTGCCCATACAACCGGGCAGATCCCCCAGGATAAAAACAGTATCCTAACTTATGTAGAAACATCAAGACATGACACGGAGTAGAAATGATCATTCATGGGGATAACTGACTTATCCGTGTGGCTGGGAAGCCATCATTATAAATTTATACCAAGGAGTCGAAGGTGTCTTGAGAGAAGTTCTCTTAAGGATGATCAATCATATCTTTCCTAATTCAACCAGTTTTAACCCAAACAATTCATTCCTAATTTACAAACAAATGCACGTTGGAAATTAGCTTCTGTTTTTGGCCAATTATTCCTTAAATTCAAATTCTTACTCACTCCTTACATATGCAATGTTAACTTATAAAAGAACTTAACCTATTTGAAGACTTAATTGAATAATGGAAAACCCACCTGGGACTGATCGGCCATCTACTGCTATGCTGGCGCCTGAAGACTCTTCTCCATAGGCCTACTACTAGGCCTAGCTTCGTCTTCGTGGGACGCTCTAGTTCTTATTAGAGCTCTGTCCTCATCATTAGATGTAGGATCGGCTCGGGTCCTTTTCGGTGCCATAACTTCTTATCCGTATAAAAAGAACGTCTAATCATTAGGTAAATTACCCAAAAGCCAGACTTAATCTTTGTATTCAATTTTAACCAAATCTAAGTTAAATTTGTAGTTTTAATTGGTAAATTCTTGACCTAGTAATTTCTTTTTTGTTTGTATAGGTATGATAACTTTTTCCACAGCTTTCCTAAGGGTTTTCTAAGCTCTCATAATTCTCTTATAATTTTCTATATCTTTTTCTTAATTTCCCCGTCGAATTTTTAAGCATGAAATCTGCTTATTTTGAGCTTAATATTTATTCTATCTATTTTCTCTTAAAGATTTTATTTCATCAACTTTATATCATTGGTTTACACTTACAATAATTTTCCTATAAACTTTTGACCGCAAAGTCTATTTATTTTAATTAATCTTTTGCTAAAAATAGAACTTGTGGTCAATTATAATTTTCTAGATTGACTAATTAGCTATGATATAATTATCACAAGTAGATAATAATATTTGTGACCTCTAGTAATTATCATCTAACTTTTAACCTAGTTATCTATTTTTCATCTTTAATTTTTAGCTAAAATTAGTATAATTTGACTTAGATAAATATCTATACTAATTTTATAACCTTAACACTAGGTTGGTAATGGGACACTTTTATGTCCCGTTAAGTGACCATTTTCCTTGAATTATGTCAAGAGTTTCAAAATGGATTTTGAGGTGCTATCTGTCTAGAAAGCTGTCTCATGAGCTGAAAAAAACTTGACATTTTTTTGGAATATCAATTCCATCTTTAACCTTGTCCTTGCACAACATTTCACAACCTAAACTGTGTGAAGAAACGGGTCCTATTTTTGGCTTTTTTCAACTTTTTGCAACTATACCACTCTAGAATTCATGTTTGTGAGATCTATAATGCTAGAGAACTATATTTAGTAGTCCTCAACATGTCCTGATGCTTCTAGGGAGAAATAAATGTTAAAGTTGTAAGTTATGACCAAATTAAAACAATTGTCAAATCCTGTTTTTTAGCCAATTTTAGCTCTTCTATGATTTTATTGGTGGCTTTCATGATATCCAAATGCAGTTTTGATTTTCTATGTCGCATATTGTAACATAAAGCTAATATTCCTTGAGTTTTGGGGCACCTAATACCCTATTTTTCATAGTAGACAACGATGGTTGATTTTTTCAATTATCGAAGAAAAGGAAACATTCTAGTATATCAAGTATAGCTTTTTCAATATTGTTAGTTTCTTGTGACAACTACATGCATTTTGTAGATAGTAACCATATCTAGTCATAAGGATCAAATTTGGCTAGATATTGAATAGTTTCTATGGGATTCTACAACTCATAATGTTGAACCCAGTTTTTTCATATTTGCTGTATTTAGCACTTCATCTTTGTCCCCAAGATTCCCCTTGGTAAGAGATTTATTATTCTTTTGACATGCTCCATGGCTCCTTATGAACCTAAAGGACAATAGGGAACTAAGAAAACATGCATATATTATTTGTATTGAGCGTGGTTATAGAAACTTTGATGATAGGTTTACAGAATGGTAAAAATTCAACTTTTTTGTACCTATTTTTTTTGGCAATACAAAAAATAGTGAGTGAGAAGCAATCATATGTTCTGATCACCAACCCATTGAAGTTAACTAGGGAATTTATCTCAAGTCCTACAAAAATCCCTAATCTTATTTTTATGTAGCAAAAACGTAAGAAATGACTGTTTTGATGAAAATGTACTGGTCCATCAACTTTGGAGGCTTGGTGTGACCAAAAGAAGAGAAATTTTATAAGTTTCTTATTTTTTCCATGTGTAGGAGGCCTTGAACTATAACCTCATGAAAGGATTTTACAAAATGAATGGATCTACTATGGTTTTGGAGGTTTTTTTCAAAACCCTGAAAGGACACTTTTATGTCCTGTTAGGTTACCAACCTAGTGTTAAGATAATTATCACAGCTTCTTTATCATATAATCTAATTCTGATGAATAGCATGTAATCATCTAACATCATTTACTTATTTTCCCCTTTAATTTTTAGCTAGAAGTAGTAACTTCACTTAGATAAATATCTATACTAATTTTCTAACCTTAAGATAATTATCACAACTTTTTTATCATATAATCTCACTCTGATAAATAGCATGTAATCATTTAGCATGATTTACTTATTTTCCCCTTGAAGTTTTATTTAAAATCAGACAAAATTAGCTAAGATAATTCTCTAAGCTAGTTATCTGTACTTGACGTATTTATCTTGGGTTTCTTACATTTTTTTCTACCTTTGATAATTACTATATAATTATCTAAGTAACTTAACTAATTTCCCTCTTTGATTTATGCTAAAAACAAACCATTTTTTCCTAATTAATTAGATAGACTAATTCTCTATGACTGCTCTGATTATCCTGGCTTCCTAACATTGATTTTTATCTTTGATAGATACTTTAGATTTATCTAAGTAATTTAACTAATTTCCCCCTTTTATTTATAGCTAGAATTAGTTTAATTTGACTTAGATAAATATCTATATTATTCTTCTAATCTCAAGATAATTATCATGACTTATCTAACATGTAAACTAACATGATAAATAGCACATAATTATCTAACATGTTTTACTAATTTCCCTCTTTGATTTATGGCTAAAAATAATTAATTTTAGCTTAATTAATACTTAGATTAATTATTTGTTCATGAGTAATTTACCCTGTATTTCTAATAGTATTTTCTAATTGTGATAATTAACTTAAGAATCTTTGAGCTAGTTAAATAGATTTGCCATTAGTTTTTGATTAAAATAGCTATTTTTTCCCTAATTAATTACTGAAACTAATCAAAAAATTAAGTGATAATTTTCTTAGCATCTTGATAGTCTAATCCAGCTTTGAAAATTATCTCATACTAATATGAGTTTAATTAGTATAATTTCCCTTAATTTATGTCACCAAAAAGATTAATTTCAACCCTAATATGGCTTAATAATTAATTAGATTACTATCTCTAATCTTAATCTAAGCAATCAGTAGAATATTAACACTAGAATGGTAACCTAATAGGACATAAAAGTGTCCTTTCAGGGTTTTGGGAATAAATTCCAAAACCATAGTAGATCCACTCATTTTGAAAAATCCTTTCATGAGCTTATAGTTAATTAACTACTACATATGTAAAAAATGATAAACTTGTAATTTTTCTTATCCCTTGGTCACTACAAGCCTCCAAAGTTGATGGACCACTGCATTTTGCCCAAAACAGCAATTTCTTACGGTTGATTGCATATAAATAAGGGTGGAGACTTTTGTAGGACATGAGATAAAATGCCCCGTTAACTTCAATGATGGGTTGGTGACCAAAACATATGGTTGCTTTTACCTCACTAATTTTTTTTTGGGCAAAAAAATACGTACAAAAAAGTTGCATTTTTTCCATTCTGCGGACCTATCATCAAAGTTTCTATAGTCACGCTCACTATAGATACTATATACATGTTTTCTTAGTTCCCTTTGGGCCTCTAGATTCAAAAGGAGCCATGGAGCATGTCAAAAGGATAATGGATCTCTTACAATTGGAATTTTGGGGGCAATGATAAAGTGCTAAATACAGCAAATATGAAAAATTTGGGTTTAGCATTATGACCTCTAGAAACCCATAGAAACTACTCAATATCTAGCCAAGTTTGTAGTCTATGATTGGATATGGTTACTACCTACAAAACACACACAATTGGCCTTAGAAACTAGCAATATTGAGAAAGTTATACTTGCGACTCTAAAACGTATCGTATTCTTCAGCAATCAAAAAACTCAACCATCATCATATACTATGCTATATAGCATATTATGTCCCGCAAAACTCAAGGAAGATTAGCTTTATATTATACATTACACTTACAAAATCAAAATTGAATTTGGATATCAAGAAAGCCACCAACAAAATCATAAAAGTGCTAATTTCGGCCAAAAAACAAGATTATGAAATTCTTGTAAATTGGTAATAACTGTCACTTTTAACACTTAGCTCTCCCTACAAGCATCAAAACATGTTGAGAACTATGAAGGCCTAACCTCTAGCCATCTAAACCTCACAAACATGAACTTTAGAGTGGTATAGTTGCCAAAAATTGAAAATAATCCAAAAACAGGACCCGTTTTTTCACACAGTTTAGGTTCAAAAATGTTGTGCAAGAGAACGGTTAATGGTGAGATCGATACTCAAAAAAAAAAAACTAATAAGTTTTTTTCAGCTCATAAGGCAACTTTGTGGATATATAGCACCTAGAAATTCATTTTCATACTCTTCAAATAATTTAAGCAAAATGGTCACTTAACAGGACACAATAGTGTCCAAGGACATAAAAGTGTCCTGTTACCATTCTAGTGTTAAGCACAACAAACCCTGGGCTAGGAATTTTCAATTTTAAACTCGGAAAAACATTGACCCTACTAGTCCTTTCGAAAGATTCAATGTAAATTAAATTATTAAGAAAAATTGAATGGTTGTCGTAATCATTTAAGCATAGACTTTACTAAAGGCCTTCCAGATATTTACCAGTTAAGCAAAAATTAGATCAAAATATAGAAAATTTTATTTTTAAAGCTGACAGGTGATGGGAGGGGTCATTACTGACCTACGAGGGGTACAATTAGCAACACGGAGCGCCATCTTGAGCCTGGGGGCTTCTTAAGCAGCAAGCAAATGCCATTTTCAGCCTATGAGAGCTTATGAGTGCGAGAAACCTATAAATAGGACCCCTTGCTTCACAATTTTACTCAAACTCGGAGTCCTGGCCATTTCTATCTCACATAGGAAGAGAACTCTACCCAAAAATCACTAGAGAGAAAACCTCTAGCTGATTATCCACGATAATCAACCTGATCTCTTTTTAATTAGCAAAATTATGCTAATTTACCTATTATTTTCTTGATTAATCTAATTAATTAAGAATATTAAAATCTATTTACACTCTAAACTACTCTCTTATTCCTTAATTAACACTAGAATGGTAACAGGACACTTTTATGTCCTTGGACACTTTTGTGTCCTATTAAGTGACCATTTTTCTTGAATTATTTGAAGAGTATGAAAATGAATTTCTAGGTGCTATATATCCACAAAGTTTCCTTATGAGCTGAAAAAAACATAGCATTTTTTTTTGAGTATCGATCTCACCATTAACCTTACTCTTGCACAACATTTTTGAACCTAAATTGTGTGAAAAAACGGGTCCTGTTTTTGGTCTTTTTTCAAATTTTGGCAACTATACCACTCTAAACTTCATGTTTGTGAGGTTTAGATGGCTAGAGGTTAGGCCTTCATAGTTCACAACATGTTTTGATGCTTGTAGGGCGAGCTAGTGTTAAAATTGAAAGTTATGACCAATTTATAAGAATTGCATAATCTTGTTTTTTGGCCAAAATTAGCACTTTTATGATTTTGTTGGTGGCTTTCTTGATATCCAAATTCAATTTTGATTGTGTAAGTGTAATGTATAACATAAAGCTAATCTTCCTTGAGTTTTGCGGGACCTAATATGCTATATAGCATAGTATATGATGATGGTTGAGTTTTTTGATTGCTGAAGAATACGATACATTTTAGAGTAGCAAATATAACTTTCACAATATTGCTAATTTCTTACGCCAATTGTGTGTATTTTGTAGGTAGTAACCATATCTAATCATAGACTGCAAACTTGGCTAGATATTGAGTAGTTTTTATGGGTTTCTAGAGGTCATAATGCTAAACCCAGTTTTTTTCATGTTTGCTGTATTTAGCACTTTTTCATTGCCCCCAAGGTTCCAATTGTAAGAGATCCATTATCCTTTTGACATGCTCCATGGCTCCTTTGAATCCAAAGACCCAAAGGAAACTAAGAAAACATGTATATAGTATCTATAGTGAGCGTGACTATAGAAACTTTGATGATAGGTCCATAGAATGGCAAAAATGCAACTTTTTTATACCTATTTTTTTTTTCCAAAAAAAAAAATAGTGAGGTAAAAGCAACCATATGTTTTGGTCACCAACCGATTGAAGTTAACGGGGCATTTTATCTCATGTCCTACAAGAATCCACAGTCTTATTTATATGCAATCAACCGTAAGAAATTGCTGTTTTGGGCAAAATGCAGTGGTCCATCAACTTTGGAGGCTTGTAGTGACCAAGGGATAAGAAAAATTACAAGTTTCTCATTTTTTCCATATGTAGTAGCTATTGAACTATAAGCTCATGAAAGGATTTTTCAAAATGAGTGGATCTACTATGGTTTTGGAAAATTTTCCCAAAATCCTTAAAGGACACTTTTATGTTTTGTTAGGTTACCATTGATGGGGGCTTTTCACAAGCCAAGCTCCCATACCCCTCTTCTCTCGTCCTCACCCCATGAAAACCCCCTCTTAGGGAGGGAGTGATAAAAGGCATTGGAAAAAGTAAGAAAAAAATAAAGTATGATTATGTAAATATATAAAAAAGGTAAAATAGGCCACCTCATGCCTACGGGGTAGCCCATCCCCACCTTGCCTCCTTTTTCTTCACTGTTGCCCCGCCGTGTGTCCCTTTTCCTCTCCTCCACTCAAAAGGTCAACCCCCTCTCTCTTCTCCTTGTCCTTTCTCCTTTCTCTCTCCCCTCAAGCTACCCCACCTCTCACCAATAATGTACCCTAACTCACATGCAACTTACCCTATCTTCGAAAATAGTATACCCCACCCCCCCTTTCTCTCTCCTATCATATCCCATGACCCAAATACCTCCCTCTCTCTCTAAAGGGTTCCATGTCTCTTTTCTTGTAGCTAAATAACCCCCCCCACACTCACACACACTTAGTTTCATTGAAAAAGGTGCCCACAGACCCATCCCCACCCGGTGGTTACCTGATTTTTCTTGTGTTCACACACATCTGCACATAGATTCACCTCTGAACACACTCCCCTCTCTCCCCTCTTGTAATTACTTTAGTCTCCATGTCACCTCTCACTTTTTTTCATCAACCCATCTCTCTCTCTTAGTCTCTCTCTCATGAGACTGCTGTTCTGGCACATATACACAAAGCTAGACAAGTGGGGCCCACAGTCACATGGCCTATGTGGATAATGATTTCTTCATTTCTAAATTCTATAATTTCTCCCCCCTCCTCCCCTATATAAAGAGGGGTCACCATCACACTAAAGACACACACCATCACCAAAGAGTACACTACACACTGTGTGTGCCTAGTCTTGAGCATGAACTCTACACCCTTGGGCTATGGAAGATGAAGGGAAACTAAATGAAGGATGATGGCCATAACCCTCGTGCGAGTCTTCGCCATCAACTCCCACCTATCCGCCATGTGCTCTACCACGCTCTCCCTTCTCATTCCCCTACCCTATGCTCCCTATTTCATCGCCTTATTCTCTAAATAAATCTTGAGGTTTTGTGAGTATGTTTTCTTGCAATGTTTTGCCCATGTGAGGTGTGCGGAATCGCCACCTAGTCTTGTGTTTGGAGTGTGCTTGTGTATGTGTGAAGGGTGTGCGGATTCGCCATCCTTTTGTGGTGCCTAAGTACTAAGCCGCTATACCCCCTCCCTCACTCTCTCTCTCTCTCTCTCTCTCACTCACTTGATCTCATTCCCTTTCCTCTTCATCATTACTCCCAAGCATCCATCTCTCTTGGATGAAAACTTTGTTATGGTGGTGTGTTGTTTGTGTCCTAGCCGCCGAAGCTAGGTGGAGCCCCCTGTTTGCTTTACCATGACAGGCTCGAGGCATGCCATTCGGTCCCCGGTGTTTTAGAGGCCGTCGGGGTTTGGGTTCGCTTTGCATCTATCATTTGGTGCCCCGACTGAGGATCTTTTCATGAAACCCTTCAGTTTACAAGACTGAAACCCCTAAACTATTGTGAATAGATGAATGGCTAGCAGGATTTGCTGATTGGACGACAGAAGAAGAAGAGCTCCAAGCACAACTAGAAGAACTCCCCATCTCCATCGAATCTCGAGTGCCTAGTGTAACGGTAATAGATTTGCAATGGGAGAGTCAACCAACACGCCAAACCCAGTGGATATACATAGGCCAAGTGCCAAGAAGAAGAAGGAGAAGGTGGAAACCATGTCCGCAACCTACAACCAACCAACAACAACAAAATGGAAGGATCTCTGCACAATAGAGAATCAACACTATTCTACTTTGAGAATCGGGTAACTCAAGTCCCCGAGGTAATTATCACAGTCAGTTTTCAAGTCGCACCTGATGCTGCAACACAGATAACGGAATCATTGGCTCACACTCTCACTAGAGAAACTAGGGATCTACTGAGTTTTTTTCAGGAAAGAACTCCACCCTCTCCCACAAGCTTGGACAATGACTAAGCACCTCTAAGATTCACATGAATCAATGCAACCTACCTCAAGACAGATCACACATACCAACACGTGTACGCTCAATCAAGGTAATACTGGACTTGAATGCTCACTACCAGCACGTCATTGACACCATGTTGGGTGGGGAGCGGTTTTTTGAGGTTTTGGCATCAGATCAGCCATTTGTCTTACCTTTGGTACAAGGCAATGTACCGTTTGAAGTTTTAATCTATGTCCTAGTATAAGAGGGTATACACGCCTCCTTGTAAAGAAGAAAAAAACTTTTGCAAGTTAAGAAGTGTGTCTTTCTAGCTCTCTCTCAGTAATCATGGCAAGTGTAGCATTTCCAACATTTAAAGGAAAGAAGGGGGAGGATTTGGTAACAGACTTCCTAGATGACTTTGAAGTAGCATGTGTAGTGAGCAACAAAGATACGGATGAATCCCGGGTTAGAATATTTAAGCATCTCATGAAGCTAGAAGCTAGATCATGGTACAATGCACTTCCACAAGCAACCAAGGATGACTGGGAACCCTTAAAAACCGCTTTTAAGAGGCGCTTTGGGGGAGGTACCACTTCAGAAAAGTTGTGGGACAAGTTGAGAGACTTGAAGCAGGAGGGTCTTTTAGAATATGCCACCTATGAGTCCAAATTTGTGTATTTGTGGAAACGGTGGGTTGAGTCACTGGCAAGGGGGGAAGTTGCACCCGATTTCCTAAAAAAAGATCGGTTCACGCATGGCTTATGGCCGCTTCTCAAGGAGAAGGTGAAAGGTAGATTCCCGGCTACGTACGAGTTAGCCGTTGAGATTGCTCGCCTTAAGGACAAGAAGCTGCGAATGAAAGCCAAAGAAACCAAATCAACAGAAGTAGGAACATCGCGTTGACCAACAACTATGACAACCACCATACCACCACCACCGGCTCTTGGGGTAAGAGATGACCAACAATATATGTTGCCCCATATTACTGACCAACTGCAGAATTTGTATGTCCACTTAATACAGCAAGGGAGGAGTCAAGAAAGAGATCAAGACCCTGGAAGAGCACGACGACAAAATAGGGAGTATCATTGCTACAACTGCAGAGAAGACGGTCACGGTATGTACTATTGTCCCAAACCACGACAAAACTATAATAGAGGAGGTAGGAGGAACCAATTGTCACCCCCTAGAGAAAGAACACCCCCACCCCGAGCACCACCCCCACCAACACAAATTCTACGTCCACCCCAGACACCACTACAAGCATCCATCCCACCTCTTCCACCAGCCCCACCACTTGATCGCCCTATAAACATCATAAGACTAGAAGAGAAAGGAAAAGCCGTAGTAGTGGATCCACCTAGAGCAAAGGAGAGGGACAAGGGTAAAGAGAAGGTAACCTTTTTAGAACCACTTGAAGCCATGACTGTGAAAAGAGCTAGGAGGGAGAAATCTACACAATCAGATGATGAGAGAAGCATGAGAGGAGAAACTAGCAAGAGGCCATCCAGGCCACGACAAAAATTGGGCATCACGGACTTCCAGCTAGGGGAAAGTTCTAAGCCCTATGATGTAACATTCGATGTGGCAGAGCAAGGAACGAAGATTACATGGCCACAGTTGCTACATCTTGCACCAAAAGTAAGGCGACAATGGTCTAAAATGGTAAGTACAAGACGCTCCAAAACAAAGGTAGACAGAGCAATTTCGGGATGCAACATGGATGACATCCTTCCAATTGTCGACGTAAACATAAAAGGAAAGAGGGTTGGAAACACCTACATTGATGGAGGTGATTAGGGCTCGAGGTTGATAGGCCTTCTCCATGCAAGGCAAAGATGGCAAACAATGCAAAAGTAAAGTGTGTGGGTGTGGTAAGTGCCGTGAAAATAAAAGCTTTCAACACTGAGGTAGAGGTAGATGTTTTCGTAATGCCTACTAAGGGGGAGGGCTATCCACTAATTTTGGGAAGGCCATGGTTGATGGCCATGAAGGCAAAACAGGACTGGGGTACTGGACTTCTACGCATGACCGGTAAGAAAGGGGAGACAATCTACTACGACATGAGGATTGGCAAGCAGAAGCAAATGAATCTGGAAACATCGGCAGATGAAACCACTAGCGAATCTTCCAGTTCTGAGGAGGAGACCACATCCACCGAAGAAAGTGACAGTTCTAGTGATGTGATGGGTATCATTATGAAGGATCCACAAAGGGTAAGCACAACTGGTGATCCATCACCAAAAGGGAAACCCAATGAAGAGGAGAGAAAATCAGCTGGCTTAGGAGGAAGTAGGTTGAAGGGTATGTTGTCTACGGAATTAACACTTGAGTAGAAAGATAGTTTTTTGCAAATATTGATGGGATTTTCTAACCTGTTCATTGACAACTATGAAAGAATCACAGGCATTACAGTGGTGGAACATCATATTAAGCTGAAGGAAGGGGTAAAACCAGTTGTGCAAAAGCTACGACGACTGGGGGTCATACAAGAAAAGGCACTCTTGGCCGAGGTAAGGAAACTGCTGGAGGCGGGATTCATCTATCCTGTAGAAAACTCAGAATGGGTGTCACCCGTAGTGGTGACGCCTAAAAAGAATGGTAAGTGGAGGGTCTGTGTTGACTACAAACCACTAAATGCAGCTACAAAGGGAGACCACTTTCCTCTCCCTTTCTCGGATGAAATTCTGAATGAACTAGCGGGTTTTGAATGCTATACCGTCTGTGATGGTTATTCAGGATACTTTCAAATATGCATAGCCTTGGAAGATCAGCTAAAAACCACTTTTATCACGCCATGGGGTTGTTTTGCATACAGGGTTATGCCATTTGGTCTCACAAATGCACCTGCCACATTCCAAAGATATGTCACATATGTTTTTCAACCGTTCTTTGGAACATCCATAAGAGTGTTCATTGATGATTTTTGTATATATAGCTCCCGTATTTCACATTTAGAAAAGGTAACTGAAGGTTTGGCTAGGTTGCAGAGCCTAGGTGCGCAATTAAATGTGGATAAATGTCACATTGGGGAGAGTAAAGTCATTCTACTAGGCCATGAAATTTCAGCAAGAGATATCAACGCCGACCCAAGTAAGGTGTCCGCACTCATAGCCCTACCTTCACCAACGACTGCACGTCAACTGGTCTCTTTTCTACAGAAGGTGAGGTACTTAAGTAGATTCATACATCTACTATCACAACTTGTTCTACCACTGCAACAACTCACTCAAAGATCAACTTTCACTTGGGACGAGGAAAGCAAACATCACTACAACAAGGTAAAGGAGGTCTTAGCCACTCTGCCAACTATCTCACCACCTAAGTGGGATGAAAAATTCTATGTCACCTCAAGTGTTGGTGATGACTCATTGGGGGCTGTGCTAATCCAAAAGGATACGACGACATCTTTCATGAGGCCAATCTACTTCTCTAGTCGAATGATGACAGAAGGAGAGAAAGGTTTCACCCATGTGGAACACTTAGTCCTAGCTCTTAGATTTGCAAATACAAAGTTTAGGTCATATTTTCTGCCTAAGCAATTTGTGATTCTAACCACGGATGAAATATTTCCCTATGTTGTACAACACATGGATGTGTCTGCTAGAATTACTAAATGGCTAGTTCGTCTGCAAGAGTTTGATTACACGATACAGGTAGAAAGCACGACAAGGGCAAGTTTGGGGGGACTCATGACCTACCAAGTCTTTGAAGGGAAGGAGAAGCAATCTAAGGGAGGAGAAGTCCGATTACCTCTAGTACCACCGATGGTAGAAGGAGCATACTCTCTCTACTTTGATGGAGCCTACAAGCGAGCGTCTGACAAAGCAGTTGCAGGCATAGTGGTCTTTGATGACAAAGGGACAAAGGTATTTTTGTTGGGCCAATTGTTAGATTTACATTCTAACAATGAAGCTGAGTATGCAGCACTAACCAAGGGTCTACAACGGTGCGTCTCACAAGGTGTACAACGCCTTAATGTATTTGGAGATGCTCTACTTCTGGTAAGGCAAGTAAATGGAGCATGGACATGCAAGAATCCTAGTTTAAGGACTCACTTAAGTGGTGTAAAAACCTTGTTGGGTAAGTTTGAAGAAGTTCAAATACACCATATCCCAAGGGCTCAAAACCAAGAATCAGATGCCCTAGCAAATGAAAGACTATAGGAAATGGTGGTTGGAGCAATAAAGCTAAAGCTCCCTCTATTTCAAGGCAGTGATGCCTTGCCTGACATCATGCATTTTTTGGAAACAGGAGAATGCCCATCAGATTTAACAAAGGGACAGAAGCAATGGCTGACCCAGAAGGCCATAAGGTATCGACTCATCAATGACAGTTTGTACTGTAAGGGTAAGGACCAAATACTCAGGAAGGTCCCTCTCTCTGAGGAAATCACGGGAGTAATTGCTAGTTGTCACGACAGGGTTTGTGGTGGTCACTTTGCCCTAGACATAACAAGTAGGAAAATCTTGCAGGCAGGCTTCATATGGCCTAGCCTCAACCGTGATGTACACCACTGGTGCAAAACGTGTAAGTTGTGTCAAAAGGCCGGCACTAGGTCACTTATGCCTGAACCACAGACACCTATTCTCTCATATGGCCCATTTGAAAAATGGGGTATCGATGCCATTGGGCTATTACCTAGGGCCAACTCAGTTAAATTCTACAGTATCATGGGGGTCGACTACATGACTAGATGGGCAGAGGCTACAGCCACCACTAGAATCACAGCAGTAGAGGTAGCTAAATTTATCTACGAGCACATATGATGTAGGTTTGGCACACCTTTAGAGATCATTTCTGATAGAGGGTCAGGTTTCAGAGCAGACTTGGTAGGAGAATAAATGCAAAAACTGGGCATTACAAGGAGGCACTCTTCACCATATTACCCTCAATGTAATGGCCTAGTTGAAAAGGGTAAATGAAATGGTTTCTAAAATTATTACCAATCAGGTAAACAATCATCCTGGAGACAGGGATAAGTATCTACTACCAGCTTTATGGGCCTACAGAACTTCATTTCGTACATCCTTGGGATTCACACCGTATCATCTAGTATTTGGGAAGGAAGAAATCTTGCCCATTGAAGTGCAACTACAAAGTCTCAGAGTAATGGCAAGCTAGCTTCAAGAGGCCAACATGCATTTGAGAGATCACATCATCAACTTGGAAAGACTGCAGCTGGACAGAGAAGAAGCAATAAATTATTATGCAGCACAAGCAGAGCATAGACGGCTTAGCTTTAACGAGCATCTCCGAAAAAAAGAATTGAAGAAAGGAATGTTGGTGCTCTGCTACGACAATCGCTTCGACACGCGCAAGGATAAGAAACTCCTACTCCGATGGGAAGGTCCTTTCATCGTCAGGAAAAAGTATGCCAATGGAAGCTACCAGCTTATGGAGGCTGATGGAAAACTTCATAAAACCAGGGTAAATGGTTGGCGACTTAAACCTTATTTTCTTTGATTTGACCAGGCTCCACCTATTGACATTCCAGATGAGGACACACCATCAGCCGCCACCTCCGACGATAATGATCAAACAGATGAGCTAGAGACATGAATGCCTCTAGCCAAAAGGGGAGGGCTAATGATGGGGGCTTTTCACAAGCCAAGCTCCCATACCCCTCTTCTCTCGTCCCCACCCCATGAAAACCCCCTCTTAGGGAGGGAGTGATAAAAGGCATTGGAAAAAGTAAGAAAAAAAAAAAGTATGATTATGTAAATATATAAGAAAGGTAAAATAGGCCACCTCATGCCTGCGGGGTAGCCCATCCCCACCTTGCCTCCTTTTTCTTCACTGTTGCCCCGCCGTGTGTCTCTTTTCCTCTCCTCCACTCAAAAGGTCAACCCCCTCTCTCTTCCCCTTGTCCTTTCTCCTTTCTCTCTCCCCTCAAGCTACCCCACCTCTCACCAATAATGCATTCTAACTCACCAATAATGCACCCTAAATCACATGCAACTTACCCTATCTTCCAAAATAGTATACCCCACCCCCCCTTTCTCTCTCCTATCATATCCCATGACCCAAATACCCCCCTCTCTCTCTAAAGGGTGCCATGTCTCTTGTCTTGTAGCTAAATAACCTCCCCCACACTCACACACACTCAGTTTCATTGAAAAAGGTGCCCACATACCCATCCCCACCCGATGGTTACCTAATTTTTCTTGTGTTCACACACATCTGCACACAGATTCACCTCTGAACACACTCCCCTCTCTCCCCTCTTGTAATTACTTTAGTCTCCATGTCACCTCTCACTTTTTTTCATCAACCCATCTCTCTCTCTTAGTCTCTCTCTCATGAGACTGCTGTTCTGGCACATATACACACAGCCAGACAAGTGGGGCCCACAGTCACATGGCCTATGTAGATAATGATTTCTTCATTTCTAAATTCTATAATTTCTCCCCCCTCCTCCCCTTTATAAAGAGGGGTCACCATCACACTAAAGACACACACCATCACCAAAGAGTACACTATGCATTGTGTGTGCCTAGTGCACACACACACACACCATCACCATCACCGCAATCACCATGCTCGTCTTGAGCATGACCTCTACACCCTTGGGCTATGGAAGATGAAGGGAAACTAAATGAAGGATGATGGCCATAACCCTCGTGCGAGTCTTCGCCATCAACTCCCACCTATCCGCCATGTCCTCTACCACGCTCTCCCTTCTCATTCCCCTACCCTATGCTCCCCATTTCATCGCCTTATTCTCTAAATAAAGCTTGAGGTTTTGTGAGTATGTTTTCTTGCAATGTTTTGCCCATGTGAGGTGTGCGGAATCGCCACCTAGTCTTTTGTTTGGAGTGTGCTTGTGTATGTGTGAAGGGTGTGCGGATTCGCCATCCTTTTGTGGTGCCTAAGTACTAAGCCGCTATACCCCCTCCCTCTCTCTCTCTCTCTCTCTCTCTCTCTCTCACTTGATCTCATTCCCTTTCCTCTTCATCATTACTCCCAAGCATCCATCTCTCTTGGATGAAAACTTTGTTATTGTGGTGTGTTGTTTGCGTCCTAGCCGCTGAAGCTAGGTGGTGCCCCCTGTTTGCTTTACCATGACAGGCTCGAGGCGCGCCATTCGGTCCCCGGTGTTTTAGAGGCCGTCGAGGTTCGGGGTTCGCTTTGCACCCATCACCATTCTAGTGTTAAGATTCCAAAAATACCAATATTAATTGCTTTTGAGATAGTGCTTTACTTGTTTGTAAGTCCAATGCTTTCCCTTGAAGCTTTGAGTGCATCCCTTTGCAGATAGAAAGGTGGAGACCTTACACTCAACTAAGGGAAAAGGTTTTATTATGGTTCAAACATTGCAGTACCAACTTGTTTTTAATAAATAGTAAATCATCCATAAACCTCCATGAGTAAAGAAAAGAAAGCTAAATATTATTAACCTAATTTAGCAAGTTACCTGATGAAGCTCAATTCAAAGCAAACTAAATAAAAGTTACACCAGATAGGGATGAAAGAGTACCCCATTGGTATGCATTTCCTTTTTTTGTATATATTCAACCCAAGTTGGATGTAACAATGATCCAATACAAATTGATTTAATTCTCTTAAAAAGTCAAAAGACCAAGGGACATCCTTGTATTTCTTTGTGAGAGATATATTTTTTGGATTTCTTAAAACCTATGTATCCTGCAAATAAAATGAGTTTCAATATGTCATTCAACCAAGATCAATCCATTGGCTCCATCATGGGGAATGGCTTCATAACAAGATTTTATGTCAAAAGAATAGATAGAGAATATTCATGTGGGTAAATTTATAAGGAATCCAAATTGATTATTGACTAACCAATAAAAGTTTGTATGTGTGTGAGCGAAACACTTATATTTGAGATGCAAGTGCTTGGTAATATCAATGAAGGTAGTGTTTATAGCAGACAACATATATGAAATTCTAGCTATGATTTGTAAGAACAAACAATCGTGCGCATTTGTAATCCAACAAAACGCATTTTTGTGGAGCTTGTAGTTCCCCATTAGGTAAGGTAATGGAGTAGTTTTAGGTGTCTCAAGGTCCATACTTTTGTAAAATATATTAATTTTCTCTACTAACTCCAATTTTGATAGAGGAGCCATGATAAAATCCTCGAAAAGAATTGTAGCTTTGGCTTTAATTCTAGCTAATTTCTTGCAAATAAATATTGGATTTTGAGCAGACTTGTCAATACCACCTATATATGAACTACATGACATAATTTAGTTCGTCAATATATCTTGGTTCATAAACCATGGTGTTTGATTATTCCTATGGAAAAATATCATGGAAAATCTTTAGGGCCGAGCGTTTGATAAACTCATGGTGTTCATGAGTACTAGAATAGTGCATGATGGCACATATTGTATCCCATGCAAGGCATAATTCTTTAATTACAGGACTAGGATTAATGAGTACATGAGGTATATGGTTAAGACCTCTAAGTACAAATTCCCTAAGAAGAGGGTGTTTGACTAAATTGGGTAAAGTAGACAACACATTTTTTTGAAATAATCATGAAATCCACTATGTAGCTATCAAACCTTTTATGGAAAATACATCCACATTCTTTGTAAGTTCATGAGTGAACTCAATAAAGGTGGATCTTGGATTATAAAGATAGTTAGCTATGATTCTAATGTATTTCCATCCAAAATATTTTTTTAACATACTATGGATTTTGGGATATGAAAATGAGTGAGAACCCTACTAAAAAGTGAGGTAGGGTGGATAAAATGAGTGAGAAACCTACTAAAATAGTTAGTTATGATTCTAATGTATTTCCATCCAAAATATTTTTTTAACATACTATGGATTTTGGGATATGAAAATGAGTGAGAACCCTACTAAAAAGTGAGGTAGGGTGGATAAAATTCATGAACTTATTGTAGAAAAGTAATTGTACAAATCTACCATGCATTTTTGGTTTTCTAATTAGTGATTGTATCACATTTTTTTAAAAGCACAATATGCGTATCTCTTCCTCTTGGAAATTGTATTCCAGTGTTTTGGGAGCGTCTCCCAGATCTTTGGAGCCGCAATTTTTTTTTTTTTTTGTTTGAGGTTTATTTTAATGGTTTGGGCAATGGGAGTGGATTGAATCTTGGGAAGAAATGGCATTCTAGGGGAATAAAGAACTAGACCTTTGATAACTTCAATTAGATGCTCATGAAAATCATAATACACAATGACTAAATGACATAGTTCTACTAGAAAAGCAACAACCCAGGAAATAAAGGAAAAGATCTATGCTGGTCTTGAAGAGAATTGCAAGAACTTAGGAAGATTTTGAAAAATGTACCAGAGCAGCTGGCCAAACCATATGATCGAAGCCGAGCAAGAAAAATTAGCATCCAACTTTCAACATTGGTATTTGACAAAAGGTCAATATGTGTTCCAGTAGCTCTTCAAGAATCTCTTGTGGTGCTTGAATTTTCTAGTTAATGCCAATCCTTGGGTCCTAGGAATGAGCTTCAAGAGTTGGAACATTTGTTAGAATCCACATTTGAAAGCTTGACTTGAAGGAGATCAAAAAGTAAATCAAAAGAGAGGAGGTTCTTGGCTTGAAGAGCTAAAGTTTGACATCGATCAACCACCTCAAGGGTAGGGATACACAAGAGAACTAGAGTAGAGATAGTAAAGGGGCACCTATGGTTAATGAGCTCAAAATTTCAAAGTTCATTATCAAGATGAATGGCACCAAGCTCAACTTGCCTAGGAGTGAGAAGAGAGATAGCATTAGAAAAGACTTTAGAGATGGATTTTCTAGCTTTATCAGAGCTTGAGATAGCTAGAGATGCTATGCCTTTCCTTTCCTCAGGTCAAGATGATCAAGGTTGAGCAAGGGTTTGACAACTTTCTCATTATCCTTGATTTCAAGGGGAGTAGCAGAAAGATTGTTAATGAGATAAAGCTTATTAATAGTAGAAAGGAGGGAAATAAAGTAGAATTCCCAAAGAGAGAGAAGAGAACTATCTAGAGAAGAGAGAAGCTTAGGAATTTCTTTCCTATCTACAACAAAAAGGGAACTTCGGCCATTAAACGAGGCTATGCTAAGAGCAGATAAAGAGTGATTTGAAATGGCCTCCTTCTCAAAGTCTAGAAGCTTTTTATGAAAGTCAAGGCCTTTAAAACAAGACAAGTTGCATTGAGTGTCCAAACGTGGAATCGAAAGGTCCTTGATGTCAACATAGCCAAGTTTGATCAAGTGAGATCCATCAAACTTGATATGAAGGAACAAAAAACTAAATACATGTTGATTTCTTGGTAGATCAGTTCACTATATAGTGACAGTTTGACCAAGGACTGTCTAAAACATAGTGTGTGTGTTTGCTTTATTTTTCCATCTTTATAGAACCATATAGTGAATTGTACCAAATTTTATCAAACATAATCAATATACTTCAAAAGGAAACTGAGTTTTAAATACAATCTGAAAAATTGATAAAAAGATTCATAAATTATACAAAGTACAACTGGCAATCTAGGAGGAGTAGGTGTGTCTCCTAGTAGGTGAAGAAGAGGTCGTAGCTGGCACCATTCAAACATCAAATCTAATTAGAATAGGATACAATGAATGGGTAGACAAGTACCAAGTGACCCCCGCCACTTGTTATTGATGTCACACCCTGCAGAACAACCCCCTATTATCCTGGTTCATGTTCAATTACGATGACATGTTTCAGAGAGGCTTTCACTTTTCTAGGGAGGAATTCACTAGTCCTATTGTTGGCAATTTGTGCTCCAATTGGGCCATTTGTAACTTGATATTAATTGATTCAATTTTCTTTGGGCTAGTATTCACTCTAATTTGTGCAATCATACTTACTTTGCTTGATTTTTGTATCAAACAAGTATGAATTTCATGAGAATTGGCAATCATTATATAATTTTTTTAAGTAGAAATCCTGAGTTTTGTTTGTTCTTTTGAGAAAATAAAAAAAACCATATACAATACGCAACAAGTCTCAATCCACTTCAAGTAAAATGAATATGTTTAAGCTCTCCTGCTATGAGTATTCCTTTCATAATTCAAATGGAATGCTATCACCAAAAGCAAGAAAATGAATGTAGTCATTTTTAAAAACCAATTTCAACTTGTCCAACCACTTTAAAAACAACCAAGTAATGTAGCCCAGATCATATTTAAAGAGATATATTAAGATTGAATGTTTTTCCCAACAGAAGAAAAAGTAAACAATGATTGTTTCAGTGTTTAACTTCCAACCACTCAGCATACACCCAAATAATGTCATCCAAAATAGATCTTAATGCTTGCATTCAACAAGGAAAGTGTGTATTCTTGTATGTGTGTGTGTGTGTGCGCGCTTAAGTGCATGTGTGTATCAGTCAAATTCAGCAAAATCCCAAAGTCCATCAGCAAGTCCTTAGTTTAAGTTTGACAACTGGATTATGCGTGATGAGATCGGCACACCGTTTTTGTGTGTTCTACTTATGCATGTCATAAAGCTCTATAAGAATAAAAGAAAGTGCTCAGTAAGCAAGAGAGCCAGGCTCCTTTGTGAAGAAAACACTACACCATAACCATAAAGTCATTCAATTTCATTCCCACATTTCAAGAGCAAGCCAAACCTGATCTTGAAGCACACAACTAGAAAGTTCCAAGATGCTAAGCATCACCATCAAGATGTTCCACCTCATATCCAAGTCTTTATTTGCTACAAAGTGTTGAAACAAATAGCTTGTGCCATATTGAATTTGCAAGTGATTACTTGCATACCATTATGTGTTTTGACCCATTACATAATTTGGTAATGTGTGCCTGATTTAGGTATTGGGTTTTAATACCCAAAAGAAATATTCCATCTTGATTTCTTTTGTATAGCCTTTTAGCTAATAATTGATACATAGCCGATTGTACAATTAATCTTGGTGTAATAGGAAGTAATATTTGAGAATCCACTTGAGCTATAGTCATCAAAGAAATCATCTTTTTTGACCAACGGGGTATCATTTCCACGGAGAATAGATATGCATTTGGTAGATCATCGTCTACCCCTTTTGGTGGTTATCTTGAAATAATCCTTGATAAATGATCTAGTCTTTGGTGTGTGGTGCCCTTTTTTTACAACTACAATGAAATCAAAATCCAAAAGAATGATGAACCATCTCACTATTCTCCCTATGTTACATGGCTTGTTGACCAAATACAATAAAGCTTGGTGGTCCACAAAGAACACAGATCTGTTGGCTAATAGGTAATTTTTATACTTTTTTATGGCATAGATCATCCCTAATCCTTCTCTTTTGGTGGTTGTATAGTTTTTCTCTACCACATTCAGTTGTTTACTAGCATAAGAAATGGAAAAATCATTTTTTCCGTCTCCTGGTTGAGCTAGTATACACCTAAATGGAAAAGTTGGAAGCATCAACATGTACATGAAATATCTTATTTCAATTTGGTGCTTTCAATCTTGGGGCTGTAGTGAGAGATTGTTTAAGATTCATGAAGGATTCTTCACACTCATCAGTCCAAGAAAAGAGTGTAATCAAACCATACATGGGTTTTGTGATTATAGCATACATATAAATGAATTTTCTATAGCATCCACAATGTCCCATGAAAGCCTGAACCCCTTTGACTGTTGTTGGTCTAGGCAATTCAGAAATAACATGAATTTTATCCATATCAATTTCTATGCCATTTTTAGACACTATATGTCCAAGAATTTTTCCTTGTCTGCCCATAAATGTGCACTTTTCACGATTTAAGAAAATCCTATAAAGTCTACATTTTCCAAAAAGCTTTTTGAGATGTACAAAATGATCACCCTGGATTGATGAATGCACACATAAATCATGCATCCATATACTTCCAAGCAATTCCTAAGATATTCTTTGAAACCATGGCTCATCAATCTTTGAAAGGTGGCAGGAGCATTCGTTAGCCCAAAAGGCATAACCCTATTGACAAAAATACCCCATTCAATTGCAAAGGCAGTTTTATGCTGATCTTTTGGATCAACCAAAAGTTGATTGTACCCCAAAAAGCCATCTAAAAATCTCAAGCTTCTTTTCCTACAACTCGTTCTAAAACATGCTTGGTGATAGGAAGAGGGTAGTTATCTCTAGTGGTGGTTGCATTCACTTGTTTAAGATTGACACATACTCTTAATTTTCCATTTCTTTTTAGTACCACCACAATTGGACACCCAATTTGTGTGTTCAATTTCATAAATGAATTTGGCTTCCTTGAGCTTCTCTATCTCTTCTTTGACCTTTTTTGAAAATGTTTCATTATAAGTATATGGTCGTTGTCTACTTGATTTTGCATCGACTCTCATAGTTCTGGTATGCTGACAGATTTCTTGATCAACAACGTTGATATCTTTATAAGACCTAGCAAAGATATCTTGGTATTCCTTTAGTAATCTTAGCAAAAGCTCTTCTTCTTCTTTAGTCAAGTCGTTCTCAATGTAGGCAGGTCTGGGCTCTTCTCCTTGTTTGGCTAAATCTATTTTCTTTGCATTTTCAAGTCCTTCATATGACTCAACCAACTTTCTTAGCTCCCTTACAGGTTGTTCCACTATGATCTTTTGATCTTCCTTCTAATGGGATGAAACACTCATTATATCTTTAATATCTTCCTCGGTTGTTTCCATTTCAGTGGTATACATCTCCTTTAGAGTTTTCTTCAACTCTTGATATTTTTTCTTTTGTTCAACCCATGTCATGGATGATTCATCATCCTGGTGCTTAGGTCTTGATTGAGTTTCCTTTCTCATTCTCCTTGATGTTTTTGATGTTCCTTGCTTGGTATCTAATCCACAAGACAATTGTGTCTTGTACAATGATAGCCAAAGCGCTATCCATCTTGCGAAGAACTCAGCCTTTCATTCAAGGACAAAGCACATTGAGGTGAGAAATCACTTCATATGCACTCTTTTCGAAGAGGGACAGCTAAAGCTAGGAAAGGTGCATACAAGTGAAAATCCTGCAGACATGTTTACAAAGGTGGTCAACAAGGAGAAGTTGAGATTTTGCTCATCTTCAATCGGCATTCAAGGATAAGAAGCCAGAATGGAAAGCAGTCACAGGTTTGGTTTGGAGATCAGTCTCCAAGTGGAAGATTGTTAAGTATGGATCCTGATTTACCCTTGTAATTTTCTGTGGTAAAAGCGCACATTTGTAAGGCCCCCATTATGAGGAGAAGCCATCGTGCATGAAGGAAAATCACTCACCGGAAGCCAAAATTTTCACGGACAAGAATCAGGGGCAACTTTAGAGGCCCCCGAGGCTTTTTTTCGCCGGAATATTCTTTTTCGCCGGAATATTATGGCCGGATGGCGGTCGGAAAACAACGGGTCGGTTGGCCGGTGGCCGATAGTCAATGGCCGATGGCCGGTGGTCGGAAGTCAATGGCCGGTGGCCGGTGGTCGAAAGTCAATGGCCGGTGGCCGGTGGCTGAATTCAAAAGGGGACTTGTCTTCTCAAGGGCGGCCACACATGGGTGGATTGGAGGGTCCGATTTGGACTTATTCACACAAGGGCGGCTACACATGGCTATCTCTCATAAGAGAGGGCAGCCCTTTTGGCCTATAAAAGGAGGCCATTTCTACACACATTTCATAGTGTGAAGTTAATGCAACAAGGTGAGTGTGAGGTGGTGAGAGTGAAGCATGGCGGGAGCTCTATCAAGGGTTTAATCCCTTTGTAAACTACTTCTTCTTTTGAAGTGCTAAAGCCATTGAGTAGCTGCTTTCCCGTGGACGTAGCCCACATTGGGTGAACCACGTATATTGTGTGTACTCTCTCTCTCTCTCTCTACTCTATAATCTCTTGTGTGTGAAATCTATCTCTCTCCATTAAGTAATCTACTCAAAAATCTATTTAGCTACGTCTTATTTCCTAAAAATTCTATGGATAACAAATGTCATTACGTCACAACTAGCGGGGGAAAAACTCCAAGTAGATGGCATAGGGGAGTTTGAAGTTGACTGGCACTTAGGTGGCGATTTGAAAACAATCAAGTTCATTCTAGGGTGCAAACAAGGGACAGGAGCTATGTATCCTTGTCCATTTTTCATTAAGGACTATAAGGGGAATGCACAGAAGATTGCAACGGTCAACAAAATAGAGGAAGATGACAATTCACAAACTACACGCGTGTGGGAGCATTTGGTTCTACGATGTCCTATGTTGGAGGAGCCCAATCGTGCCACAAAATACAGTGAATGGAACCCATAATTAACTACTCTCTTAAAAATGTGCATTTTTTCACACTTCATGCTCTTATGTGCATCTTTGATCGTTTATGGAATTTTCTTATTGATTATTCCTCTACAATGAAGCCTATAGAGAGGTCACTTGATGCTATCTCTAAAGTGGAAGGGCTCTTAAATTCAATAGGTTGTCATGGGACCAACACCTCCATTGTTGCATGGACACAAAGTGTCGATTGAATGTGCAAGGTCATTGCGCTTAGTAAAAGAAGCTTGTCGATTGGCCCATATTTGTTCCTTAGAGCAGTGGATATCCTTACAAGGTCCTCAGGGGGTTCATTATGTGTAAAAATACCATATCACGTGCTACGCTCATCATTATTGGGTTGAGCAGAAGGCATGGCATGAATTCCTCTGGGCAGTGACTTTTTGACCACAATATGGCGACCTGAGCTAGATGGCATCGCACCCATTTGCCCTATCAACATCTTTTTGTCCACCCTATGATTCACTGGGATGTCCTCCCTTCTCAGGTAGATGCTCATTGACCGTGTCCGTCTCTGTGCGTTCCGGGTTAGCTAGCTCTCCAGGTTGACGATTTGCTCGCATCTTCTGCCTTTTGTGTGCCTCATTGGTCTTTGGATTATTCTTTGCAATCCGTTTGGTCCTTGCCATCTAGAAAGTGCATTTGGGGGGCTTCTTAGAGCTTGTGGTGTTCGGTGAGCGAAGGAGTGTTATGTGTTTGTGAAGGAGTGGGGGGGGGGGGGGGGGGGGTGTTATCTCTTTATATAGGGTAGCCATATAAGGGTGGGTATGGTGGAAAAGAGCTGCTAAAAGCACAAGAAAATAATATTTTGAATTTTAAAACCACATAAAATTGGAGAACTATTCAAACACACACAGCAAAACGTCTACTTGTAAAATTGTGTAAACAATCAAACAATGAAAACACTTGATCCAAAACAAGAGAGCATCCAAGTGTAATGGATTTTCCATTATCATGAGATTCTAAATACATCTACTACCTCATGACCCAAACTTTTCCAACCCTAGTCCTTGATGCTCACCATAGTGCATGTCGTGTTGGACCTTGTCCCGGGGAGGTCACCTAATAAAAATATAACCTATCACGTGAGTTCAACAGAAGGGTATTTAAAGTTCTTGAAACTTACAAAAATATATATATGTAGAAGGGAATTATTTTTTTAAAATTTGAAAAAACTGAAGCTGCAGAGAGAAAAGCCGCAAGGAGCTCAGAGGCCCCCACAATGCCGACCTCAAAGAGCACGATAATTTTACCGAGTGTTTGCTGAAATTCGGCATTATCAGAAGACAACAAACCTGCCTATTAGGAAAGCACCATTCGCATGGACATGTAAGGAAGTGTTACAAAGCTACAACATAGAGCTTTGGATGTCTGAAATTTCCCTTGAATCAATTCAGGTGGCTACAGAGGCTTACTTATTCAGTCTCTTTGAGGACACATTCTTATGTGTTGTCCATGCCAAGCGTGTAACAATCATGGCCAAGGACATGCAGCTTGCATGTCACCTAAGACATGACCGATACCCTCTGCGTCAAAACCTCCTTTTGTAACTAACTGTTGTACTGGAATCAATTTACTTTGGAACCCTTGTACTGAATTCAAGTTTTCTTGTGAACTCAATGTATTTTCACTTTTGCAACATATACAATACGTATCTTTTTTTTTGCTCTATGTAGACTTAATGTCCACATTAATGTCTATATTTGTCTACATTTATTTTGTTAAATGGTTCAAGGTGAGATGATAATCAATTGTACAAAAGGTTCTTCAGTTGGAATGCATTGCTTAGATGATGGAAACTAAAGCTAAAACAATTTTCTGGCTGGCTTGAAATTGTCCATTAGGTAAAATTTTTTCTCTCTACATGCCAGAATATTGTAGAACCAGTCAAATTAGCTGTGTCCACAAGGCAGCGAGATTTCGCTAGATAGTAGACTTGTAGGGCACATTCTTGTTGCCTTGTGGACACATACAAAACTGCATTATATGTCACATACAGGGCACAACTAATACAAAAAAATAGTTTATATGCAACTTTTGGACAAGTTATTTTTATTGTACAAAATCAACATTCAAATAGTTAATACATATTACAAATGGTTAGAATTTTAACAATTTTCCTTGTCACTGAAGGTGATCAAATCAGTAAATTATATTTTGCAAAAGATCATGGACAAGAGAGATAATTCTCATTTAAAAGCTTGTACATCCATCTTAACTATCTTTTAATAGGAGGCGCTTTGTGATCTCTCTACGAAGTTCTATAGCGTTGGGTAGAATGGATGTAAGTATAGAAGAAGCTATAGCTTGGGCACTGTCAACCCCTAGGGCTTGACAAAGAGCTATGCATGTCATGACCTTGCTGCAAAAGCCAATGGAAAAAATGGCAATTGCAAGTGATTTTTTCACCAGAATAATTACATGGGTTGTTTGAGGGATAGTGGCTAAGCATATGAGTTTACTTGCGACCTTAAGCACCCGCAAAACAAAATGTTTGTGCGGGGAGAAATCCTTCTGTATGATGCACACATCCTGTATTGGTAGTTTACTGATGTAGTGTGCTAGGGCTGTCTGAGGCCCAAACACCATCATGCACTTTCCCCCCTTTCGGCTATCCCACAGGTCCATGTCCAAAACATCCTGCAAAATTGTAATTAACCAAAAGCAAAGAAGAAAGGTGGAATTATCAACGTACAAGATGCTTAGTATTACCTCTTGTTGCTTATCCTCATCATCCATAGTTGGTGTGGCTTTAACACTAGAATGGTAAACAGGACACTTTTATGTCCTTGGACACTTTTGTGTCCTGTTAAGTGACCATTTTTCTTCAATTATTTGAAGAGTATGAAAATGAATTTCTAGGTGCTATATATCCACAAATTTGCCTTATGAGCTGAAAACAACTTATCATTTTTTTTAAAGTATCAATCTCACCATTAACCTTACTCTTTCACGACATTTTTGAACCTAAACTGTGTGAAAAAACGGGTCCTGTTTTTGGCTTTTTCAATTTTTGGCAACAATACCACTCTAACGTCATGTTTGTGAGGTTTAGATGGCTAGAGGTTAGGCCTTCATAGTTCTCAACATGTTTTGATGCTTGTAGGGAGAGCTAAGTGTTAAAATTGAAAGTTTTGACCAATTTACAAGAATTGCATAATCCTTTTTTTGGCCAAAATTAGCACTTTTATGATTTTTTTGGTGGCGTTCTTGATATCCAAATTCAATTTTGATTGTGCAAGTGTAATGTATAGCATATAGCTAATCTTCCTTGAGTTTTGGGGGACCTAATATGCTATATAGCATAGTATATGATGATGGTTGGGTTTTTTATTGCTGAAGAATACGATACATTTTAGAGTAGCAAGTATAACTTCTCAATATTGCTAGTTTCTTAGGCCAATTGTGTGTATTTTGTAGGTAGTGACCATATCTAATCATAGACTACAAACTTGGCTAGATATTGAGTAGTTTCTATGGGTTTCTAGAGGTCATAATGCTAAACCCAGTTTTTTCATGTTTGTTGTATTTAGCACTTTATCATTGCCCCCAAGGTTCCAATTGTAAGAGATCCATTATCCTTTTGACATGCTCCATGGCTCCTTTTGAATCCAGAGGCCCAAAGGGAACTAAGAAAACATGTATATAGTATCTGTATTGAGCGTGGCTATAGAAACTTTGATGATAGGTCTGCAGAATGGCAAAAATGCAACTTTTTTGTACCTATTTTTTTTGCCCAAAAGAAAATAGTGAGGTAAAAGCTACCATATGTTTTGGTCACCAACCCATTGAAGTTAACGGGGCATTTTATCTCATGTCCTACAAAAATCTCCACTCTTATTTATATGCAATCAACCGTAAGAAATTGTTGTTTTGGGCAATAGCATAAGTGTGGGCTCTCTATATAGCTCCAACACCCCCACTCAAATAGGAGTCCCTAACTATGGATGAAAAAACCCTTGAGGGTACAAGGGGAAAACCCAAAGCACTATATACATGCACTGTTGTATTAATAAATTTTCAAGTTTGCAAAATATGTTCTCGAGGAGCTACATCACTCCATAATATACAACAATCGCCATGAAGGCTCATAAAAAGTCTAATGGAAACAAATAAAAAGTTTTAACTGTAGGAGCTACGTCATTCTTGTGCCACTGCAAATATTTTCATAAAGCAGCTTTAGCGTCTTTGATCCCTTGTATATGCTGCTTCATGTGATTTTCATCCTGTAATCAATACCAACTCAAGAAACATATGAAAATGTGAAGGTTATAAATAATCTCATCACATTTTCCTTAGAGACGGTGTCAGGAGTTTTTTGGAGCAAGGGATTGCGCATATGTATATACACATGCATGGTGCATCAAATAAAGGATTGCCCATTTTCCAGAGCCAGGTGGTTACGTGGGGCCCACAGGTGTACAAGTAGGACAGGTGTACATAGTGCATCGATTTTCACTACTACTAGTACTAGTGTGTTTTTTCTACAATAATGAGAAGTTTGTAGCGTGTAAAACTTCTTGAGGAAGCTACCCGTGGGCCGACGACATGAGGTAAGCAGGTGCGTCAGATGGCATCTAGTGGCGTCAAGAGTACGGACACGACGTGGATGTTTTCTTGTGATAATTATGCAGAAAGTTCATCATGAGGACCATCTTTTGGGGCCACTTCACGTGGTGGTGAGACGCATTATTAGAAAAAGTTGAGTGCCAGGTGTGCGGAGGACGCAAAAAGGGTGACAACTATGTACTGCGAGGTCAGTTTTTGGCCTGTTCGGGGTCCGTTTGAGGTCATCTAAAAGGCCAAGGGTGCCCAACTAATACAGCTAAGTGTGGGAACTGAGAAAACAGAGAGAAGATCAGAAAAAACGTGGAGGGAAGAGGAGGAATAGCCGTAACTGTGTTTTTGGGGTTTTTGGAGCCTGTTTTGGCCGTAAACTGCTCATCCGAGGTCGGATTTGAGCACTTTGACATTGTAGACTGGGGTTTTGGACTGTTTCGGATGCGATGGCGCTGTCCATTTTTCCAAATTCCTCACTCATTTTCTGCTGTTTTGGCTGTGTAAGTTTCTCCTATGAGTGAAGCTTCTCCTCCAATTTGTGATTGTATCTGGTACATTTTACCCATATTGTGTGAGCTATTTGCTCCATTGGTGTTGGTCCAAGCTCTATTGTATCTAAACATCAGAAATTATCCTCTTTTGAGCTGAGTTTTTGGGTGTGTGTGTGTGTGTGTGTGTGTGTGTGTCTGTCTCTGTGTGGAGTGGGTAAACGGATAGTCTCTCTTCTCTCGCTCCATCGGTGTGTTTCCTGTCTCGGCCAGGTGGGTTGTGTAAGCCGAGTGGTGCCCCATAGTGTGTGTGTATATGCTTCCAAGGGTGTGTGTCGGGTCATTATAGAGGCGTTCTGTGTGTTTCCATCCCACCCACATTCTTTTGGCGCCCCCACTGAGGATCTTCTTCGAGTACCTTCTGCTTCGAGCTTCAAGCTTCGAGATTCGGGATTACAGGTTGCAAACTACAGGTTACAGGTTACAGGTTACAGGGACAAGTACTGGTACAGGCGATTCACACAGATACAGGTAGCTGGAGTACAGTGATATACTAGCAGTGGTGTCACTTGCAGTTGTTGTCGGTATCCATCACTTGGCGCCTGTTTGAGCGCATTGTCTGTTGGATTGTACGTTACTTGTGGAAACTTCCATCGTACGCCTTTGTGGAGCCATAATTGGTTTTATTTGGCAGTCCCAACCATTTCTGAGACTTGGTCTGGAAGATAGTCATTTCTGAGACTCGACTATACGCGATTTGCATTAGCCTTCGTGTGAGGGTCGATAGCGTGAGGTTTTATTGAGCTGGGGGATTCTCAAATGTGGAGATCCTTTCGATGATACAGGTAGCTGGAGCACCCTTTTCGTGACCTCGCCATAGGCTATGTACTAGTGAGTCCTATTTGATGCTCGGGTTCTATTGTTGACAGTTTATGCATACATATACAGTCTATATTTTGGGTTCTCACTGCTCTACTTCTGGGGAAACTCTGTCAAAATTTTTCCAAGTTATGATGGCTGGTTTTTTGGTCTTTTGAGCCATTTATGTTGTTATGCTGCTGAAATTTTGGCAAAATTAGAGGATAAGACAGGTGTGCTTTCTTGGGAGTTGCATGGTTGACTTTAATGGATGATCAAAATGGTCCTCAATTCACTCCTTTTCATTTAACTCAGAGAATCCAGATAAATGTTCATGTGTCCTGGAAGATTTTTTTCCAACAGCGCATAGTCTTTATGTTCGGGCCAAGAAGATTAAGAGAGATCTTGGAATATCCTTTGCTTGTTGTGATTCCGATGATCAACTATGAAAACTCATTTGATGTGCATGTGTTTGTCCTTATCTAAAGACAAGCTCCATTGAAGTTTCTGGTAATTGAGTCAGTCAAAAGTTTTGGGTTCTTGCACGTGTGCAAAGGGGTTCTCAAAGCATCGTAACTTGGGTATCCATGGATTTCTCTTATCCGGAGTTTCATGGAAGAAGTGATGAAGATGTGGAAGACTTTTTGGAAAAGATGGAGGTTGCATGCATTAGCAACCAGATTCATGACCCTGCGTAGATGTTACGCCTTCTCCAAATTTGTTTGAAAAGTGATGCACGAGTTTGTTCCAAAGAATTTGAAGAGTAATTGCGTGTGGCTGATCCACCTGTAAGATTGAGTTGGGACAATCTAATGCATGGATTGGAAGTGGATTTTGTGAAGATAGAAGATCCTGACAAAGTGTGGCAAGAAGTACAGGGTTTGGTGCAAAAAGAAGGTGAGCCAGTAGATGCATACATATGTAAGTTCTCATTGGCATGGGAGCGGATGTGCAAGGCCTTAGCACCACAAGTACCCCCGCGTGACATGATGAAGAAGGACAGGTTCTTGGCTGGTCTTTGGGAGAATATACGTTGGAGAGTGGAGCTAAAGAAGCCTAGGATATATGAAGATGCATTCGAAGTGGCAAGGAACAAAGAGTGGAAGTTGAGGAAAATGAGCCAGTTAGGGGTGGAGTCTTTGCCCATGAGGTCTGAATTTCAGCCTATGGATTCTTCGCAAGGTCGCATGCCAGGGGTTCATCATGAACAAGCGGTTCCTATTACTCCTCAGGTTATGCCAGCAGTAGCCACTACAGCAGTGCAAGATGATGGGCTAAGGCAAGACATGAGGCAAGTGGTAGATTTAATGAAGAATCTCAGCCTAAACATGCTAGGTCAAGTGGGAAATAATCGAGGTCGAGGGAGGTTTGAAAATCAGCCAAGAGGTGAAGAAAGGTCCATGAATGGTGCTGGACAAATCAATGGTAGGTTCTGGAGACAGATGCCCACATGTTATAATTGTGGACAGTTGGGGGCCACATCAGCCCACAATGTGATAAGCCACCAAGGATGGGGGGAGACATGTATCCATTGCCAAGACAGGCGTTAACTAGGTCAAATGATTATGGCATCGAAATTAAGAGAGATGAAGGAACCAGTGGATTAACCTAGGAGGAAAAGGGGAAGACAAAAGTGGTAAGTGTAGTCACCTTGGAGAAGGCATCAAAGCTAGAGGATACATTAGTGATGCCTATAGGGAAGAGGATCACAGAGGACAAGGAAGGAAGAAGTGCCCCAAGTCCTAGTAAGAAGAAGGGAAAGAGACATGAAGGCGAGGATGTCAAGGCCAAGAGGAAAAGGAGGGCTTGTTGCAAGTTTCATGTTTCAGATTTTCCACTAGGGGATGGGCAATCAAGCTATGACTTGAAGGAGAATCTGACAAGCAAGAAAGCCGATGTTACTTTTGGACAGCTTATAGAGATGGTGCCTAAGCTAAAGAGACAATGGAAGAGGATGGTTAACCCAATGGAGAAAGAGCCAGAGAGAGGTTCAGTGAAGGTGTTGCTGATGGATGAGCAACCAGAAATTTTTCCAATAGTAGATGTGTGGCATAAAAGGATAAATTTGGGACAAGGTTATGTGGATGGCGGAGCCCAAATATGTGTCATAACACACTCATGTGTTGAGAAGATGGGTCTTACAGTGACTGGGGTGTCAAGCTTCCGGATCAGATTGACAAACCATCAGAAAGTAAAATGTTTGGGTGTTGTAAAGAGCTTAGAAGTGGAAGCATATGATGCAAAGGCAGTGGTTGATTTTCATGTGATGCCTACAGGGTTGGGAGCATATCCTATTATATTGGGCAGACCATGGTTACGTGCAGTGGGAGATGTTCAAGATTGGAGACGTGGTAAGACTAGCCTCTATGGAAAGAGAGGTGCCAAGAAGCTTTATAATATGGACACAAGGAAACGATTGGAGGAGCTTTATGAAGATGAGGACGAGTCTAGTGATGAAGACTATTCCACAGTGTCTAATGAGGACAGTGATAGTACTACCAACAGTGATGAGGGTGCTGATGTTGCATTTCTTTTGATGGACAAAGGAATCCAGGAGTCCGGTTTAGTTGCATTTGCAAATGAGGTTGAAGATGAAAGTGAAGGGCCTTATGAAATGATTGAAGGGCTGATGCAAACCAAGGTTGAATTGTCGAAGAAGCAAGAATTGATGACACAAATGATCAGTGGAGACCTCTCAGCTATGGAGAAGGAGATAAACTTGCATATGTAGGTCTATGCCAAAGTAATTGATGATTTTCTTGATGAAAAGTTGATATATGGCATCTCTACAGGTTTTCCTTGGGAACCAGGTGGAACCTTGATTAAGATTTTGATGCAAGGAATGCCAAGTGTTTTCGTGTGGGAGAGCCAGGTGGTTACGTGGGGCCCACATGTGTACATGTAGGACAGGGTGTACATAGTGCATCGATTTTCACTATTACCAGTACTAGTGTGTTTTTTCTACAATAATAAGGAGTTGGTAGCGCGTAAAACTTCTCGAGGAAGCTACCCATGGGCCGACGACATGAGGTAAGCAGGTGTGTCAGACGGCATCTAGTGGCGTCACGAGGGCGAATGGGGTCAATACTTGCACATGGATAAGTACGGGCACGACGTGGATGTTTTCTTGTGATAATTATGCAGAAAGTTCATCATGAGGACCATCTTTTGGGGCCACTTCACGTGGTGGTGAGACGCATTATTAGAAAAAGTTGAGTGCCAGGTGTGCGGAGGACGCAAAAAGGGTGACAACTATGCACTGCGAGGTCAGTTTTTGGCCTGTTCGGGGTCCGTTTGAGGTCATCTAAAAGGCCAAGGGTGCTCAACTAATACAGCTAAGTGTGGGAACTGAGAAAACAGAGAGAAGATGAGAAAAAACGTGGAGAGAAGAGGAGGAACAGCCGCAACTGTGTTTTTGGGGTTTTTGGAGCCTGTTTTGGCCGTAAACTGCTCATCCGAGGTCGGATTTGAGCACTTTGACATTGTAGACTGGGGTTTTGGACTGTTTCGGATGCGATGGCGCTGTCCATTTTTCCAAATTCCTCACTCTTTTTCTACTGTTTTGGCTGTGTAAGTTTCTCCTTTGAGTGAAGCTTCTCCTCCAATTTGTGATTGTATCTGGTACATTTTACCCATATTGTGTGAGCTATTTGCTCCATTGGTGTTGGCCCAAGCTCTATTGTATCTAAACATCAGAAATTATCCTCTTTTGAGCTGAGTTTTTGGGTGTGTGTGTGTGTGTGTGTCTCTGTCTCTGTGTGGAGTGGGTAAACGGATAGTCTCTCTTCTCTCGCTCCATCGGTGTGTTTCCTGTCTCGGCCAGGTGGGTTGTGTAAGCCGAGTGGTGCCCCATAGTGTGTGTGTATATCCTTCCAAGAGTGTGTGTCGGGTCATTATAGAGGCATTCTATGTGTTTTCATCCCGCCCACAACGGTTCGTGACGCCGCTTTGGAGACGACATGAAAACAAACATAATGCCGATGCAATCACATGTGCATACGACATAAAAACAAATGTAATATCAATGTAATCATATGTGCACACATATATTAATTAGCATATTGGGGCCCCCGAGATCTCAACAGCTAGAAGTTGTCATAATCATGGCTTTAAGTACCATGGCATCACGGTATTCACCATGGCATAAGAGACGCTCAGAAAAGCTTTGAAATAGCAATCATCATGGTTTTACGTACCATGGCATCAGAGAAGTTTTATTTAAATCAAATAAAAACTGTACAATACTGATCATCATCATGGATTTACGTACCATGGCATCACGGTATTCACCATGGTATTAAAGACGCTCAGTAAAAACTTTGAAATATAAACCATCATGGCTTTACGTACCATGGCATTAGAGACGTTTTTCTTCAAATTAAATAAAAACTATACAATAGTATTCATCATCATGGATTTACGTACCATGGCATCAGAGACGCTACTTTTGTGCAAAATCTGCAAAACCTCAAGACAATGATTAGTCAGTAGATAATGGTGTGGTAAATCTTTTCATCTCTAGATCAATGATTCATATGAAAACCATCACACACGTTAGTTTACAATCCCATATTAAGACGATCATAAAATTATGTGAAGTATTTATGACAAATTGCAAAGATATCAATAGCATGCATCAAGAACCAAATCTATGCAGGATGGAGAAAATAAAGACATAACACATAATATCACCCTAAACCATGGATGAAGATGCATCATGTAACTTTACCCATGATATCATGTAGCTCGACATGTCATTGCAGATCTATGTTGAGAGAGAAAGAGAGAGCACATAAATAGAACCCCAAAGTGTGTATAGAGAACACACTGAGTACACATATATAGTGGGGACTCCTACCTATGTATAGCATAAGTGTGGGCTCTCTATATAGCTCCAATAGAACAGGTGCACAAAAAGATGCACGGAGCAGCAGCAACTGTGCCCTATTGATCTATAATCCTTTCCAACTTTTAATGAGGAGTAAATATTGGAAAGCATCTTCTACTTCACTGAGAAGAGTGACCACACATTGGGTTGTCGCCATTCCCGGATCAGTAATGAAGGTTTATCAACAGTAATGATCTTACTATATCCATCCTTGGAGGCCGACACTACATACGTGTGTGAGCAGAAGAAGATTCGGTGTTGCAGCAGCATTGAAGGTGGCAAGGTGGGAAGCACCATAACACCAATGTGGACATGAAGAGTGTTGCGGTTCAGGCCAACTGGTCGGACATCCCACTTACTACTGAAGCGGTCCGGGGCGGGCAACAAGAAGAGAAACCTCTAGACACCCTTCAAGGCTCTCGTGCTGCTCAATTGGGTTGGGGTTGGAAAAAAAACAACAAACACACACACAAACCCGCAACCTAACCCTACACAAATTTGGGGCACCACCTAGTTTTGGATGCAAACTAGGACGCGTAAAGAGAGAGAGAGAGAGAGAGAGAGAGAGAGAGAGAGAGAGAGAGAGAGAGAGAGAGAGAGAGAGAGAGAGAGAGAGAGAGGTGACATGACTTTTCACAGTGGGTTAGTGTTAGTAGAGTTAGTATTAATTTACAAATGGAATTGGATATTTATAATGGGAGTATCCATGTAGGATACAAATAAGGAATAAAAACTCTTAAGAGGTAAGAAAAAGTGGATTTCTTACAAGGTTGATGCTCCAAGTATCTTGAGTAGGGCCAATTTTTACGCTTGTTGACGGTCCACTAGCTTTGACGGTACATTTTTTCTCCACTCTTGACCTTCCTTGAGAGATAAGGTAATTGAAGCTGAGTAATCAACCACCATGATGCTGTCTTTTAAGAGAAGAGGCTGAATTTTGTGGTTTTTTTGAAAGATATGGGTAATTTGGAGGAGGAAAAATGAGACTAGGTGGTCAATTTTGGAATGGAATTGTGTGTGGGAGGTATGAGTTCACCATGGTTTCTCTTATTCTTCAAGGTTGAGGAGAAGGTGAGTAGGGTGCAGAGAGGAGGGGTTACAGAGGTGGGGATGATGAGTGGAGAAGTGTGTGTGAAAGAGGAAAATGATAAAGTGGAAGAGAGAGTGTAGCTGCATAACATGGGAAAATTGGGGTCCACTAATAAAATCATAGCTCAGAGCTCGTAGCTCAAAAAAATATGAAAAAATTTGAGGCAAAAGTTCAGCCCACGAGCTACAACTTTTGTTTGTATCACCTTTTCAAATTCGGAGAGCAAGTGAACTTTAAAAACTCAGCAAAACCGACCGTTTTTTTCCACTGCACAAGGTCCTTGTGGGGTCCTTCTTTGGATGATTCTTTTGAATACCTCCAAGAGTGAGCCCTCCATAGTGCATGTATGCATGCCACCTACCCTTGACCTTATTTGGTAGGTCTATAATTGAAGATATTGTTGAGATCATGATATAAGTGAATAGTACAACTAAGAAAATCAAATATTGAGGGGTCTAAAAAATATGTACATGTCAAATATAAATAATATAAGTGGAAAAAATATAAAGGGGTCAAAAGAGATCTCTCTCATTATGAGGCTACCATAAAAAGATAAATATTTTTGGTGTTCTAATTTTTTTAAAAAAAAAAAGAAAATAGATGTAGGAAGGGAAAAATCACAATAGTGAAAAAATATACACATAAATAAAACTAGTTTTTTTGGATTTTTGTTGGGGTGGAGTTACACCAAATATAAGAGAAGCTTACATGAAAATATTTCTATATGGAATAAAGAGTATGAAAAATGGTAAGAAAAATTGTGGTAATGGTGAGGCAATGTACAGAGCATAAATAACACACACCTAGGTAGAAATATTTAAATAAATACCAAAATAATTATGAAAAAATCTTTTATTTAAGCCCTATATACAAAGAAATATTTACATACGCATGGGCCATAATATACTTATATTTTTTATATTTTTTATTTTTTTGGCTCAACTAGCCCAATGACTAGCTAATTGAGGGTTTTTTTATTTCAGTAAGGAGATATGGAAAAAGTCCCCTAACTCACACGCACCTATATACAGTGAAAGGGTGAGGGTAACCACAATGTTTGAGTGATTTGATAGGGGGGGATAACTCACTATGGCAATCACAGAGAGCTGAAAAACGGCTATCATTAGCCCTCCCCCAGGATGATGGTATATTCATGTACCATCATAAAGAATCTTTTCCAAAGAGAGTGCTTCAGAGTCCTTGACAAGATCTTCATTGTTTGGCCCCTTGGAATTTTGGTTTGTGTTAAACTCATGCTTCATGGAACAATACTTACATGGGATAGTTGCCTTTTGCTCTGGTGGATCCTTTGGTAGAAGGCGACTCAAGTAAGGCTTCAAGCGATAGCCGTTTACCTTCGTGGAGTGCTCTTTCCCATTCAAGTCCATAAGTTGATAGTAACTTGAATTGAAAGCCTTTTGACTATGTATGGCCCCTACCATCTTGTTTCAAATTTGGCATCAAAATGATTATCGAGTCGATTGTCATACCTTAGCACAAGATCTCCTTCATTGATGCCTTTGTCCTTCAGTTTCTTGTCAAGCTTCTCCTTTGTCTGTGTGGCTTTCCTCTTATAGCATTCGTATGCTGCTTCTCTTTTCCACTCAAGCTCAGCTAAGGTAAGAAGTTGATCCATCCATGCTTCTTGATCATCTTGTGCTCCTTTGCCATGAAGTCACATTGTTGGAATGTTGAGCTCGATAGGCTGCAAAGCCTCTTGACCATAGACCAAGTAAAATGGTGTGAACTCCGTGGCTTCCCTATATGTGGTTCGATATGCCCACAAGGCACCATCCAAGAAGTGATCCCATAATTTTGTCTTGTTTTGCACCATCTTTTTAATGATTCTTGCAATGACACCATTAGCCTTCTCCACCAAACCATTTGACTGGGGATAGTAGGGTGTACTGTGACGATGTAGAATGCGAAGTTCTTCACAGACTTCTGTGAGCAATCCCTTTCTAAACCCTGGACCATTATCAGAAACAATCTCCAAAGGTGTGCCAAATCTACAACAAATGTGAGTGTAGACGAATTTGCTCACTGTCCTCTCATTTACCTTTGCTACACTTTGTGCTTCCACCCACCTAGTCATATAGTCTACAGCCACTAGAATGTAGAGTTTACCATTTTTTGTCCTAGGCAGAGGACCCATAGCATCAATGCCCCACTTTTCAAAGGGTCCATTTGCAAGCACTATTTGCCTCGGGCCATGCACCAACCTTCTATTTCCATTTATCTGACAATTGTGATAGCTTTTACACCAATGTTGAACATCCACATGCAAGCTTGGCCAAACATACCCCGCAAGCAAAATCTTCTTCACGGTTTATTCTTGGGCAAAATGACCACCACATGCCTCTTCATGCAAACCTTTTAGAATGGCTGGAATTTCCTCGATAGTTGGTACTCTTCTGCACACTTGATCCTTCCCTCTTTGATAGAGGGAGCCTTCTAGGAAGAGATAGAAACTTGCCTTCTTCATGAGTCTCCTCTTCTGAGCCTTCGTGAAGTCTTGTGGAAACTCACCCTCCAAAATGTAGCCGATAATGGGAGCCAATGACTCCAATCCCTGGTATCTCGGTTGCTTGACAGCTGCTGCCACCATGATGACCTGCACTTCTCTCTCAACACATGTAACTGCTTGTTGTGCAAGTAAATCGGCATCTTCATTTTGTTTCCTCGGAATATGATATAGTTGCACTTCTTCAAACTGATTAAACATCTTACGAATGGCATGAACTTTTGTCCTTAAGCTTTCATTCTTGCATGCCCAAATGCCTAAAATCTGTTTAACAATGAGAAGTGCATCTCCCTTTACCATGAGACGTTTTATCCCTTGGCCAATGCACATCTTCAAACCATGAAGTAGTGTGTCGTATTCTGCTTCATTGTTGCTAGTTGAACCTGATAGATTGACCTTCTCTTTCATGACCACCTCTCCACTTGGGTTGAACAACACTAGCCCTCCCCCTGCTTTCCCTGTGGCTCGTCGAAAAGCTCCATCAAAGAACAAGGTAAAAGCATTAGGAATACTTTTTGGTGGTGGTAATGGTAGGGTCTTTACTTCAGGCACCTTAATCTTCTTTTCATGCACCCTATAAGTGAGAATCCCTGCCAATTGTGCACGCACACTATATTCTACCTTGAAAGAGTATTGAAACTCTTGCAACTCCATAATCCACTTTGAGATCCTAGTACTAAGATTCATTTGAGATGACACCCAAGGGAACAAATTCTCTGCAGTGAGAATTACGAAAGGTTTTGGTAGCAGGTAGGATCTAAACTTTCTCACCGCAAACATGAGAGAAAGCATCATGAGTTCTGCTTCTGTGTAGTCTCTCTCCAAAGCATTCATGACCCTACTAGCAAAGTAGATGGGTCGCATCCTTGTACTGTGGAGATATTGTTGTAGCAACACAGCACCAATTGTTTCCCTTCCAACACTAGAGCTAACAAAGAATGTGTACTCCCAACAAGGAGGCATGAGTGTTGGTAGCTCTGACAAAATGACTTTAATGTTACAAAAATACTCTTCAAGCTCATCAGACCATGCAAATTCTACTTGTTGTGTCAACTTTTGCAAAGGATGAAGCAACTCCGAGGCTAAGTGAATGAAGCGTGACATATACTTCACCTTCTGAATGAAAGAGATGACCTCCTTAAGACTCTTTGGTGATGGGAGCTCAATAAGAGCCTTTGCCTTTGAAGGATCCACCTCAATGCCTTTATAGGAAACCTTGTGACCGAGCAAGATCACTTCATCCTCACCTATGTGGCACTTGTCGGGGTTGAGTTGACCTCCCATGTCGTAGAGCTTCTTTAAACCTTCTTCTACCCTTTGTAGATGCAATGATTTTGAGCTATAAATGTAGAAATCATCAATGAACACCCTAATTGACTTTCCAAAGAATGCTTGAAACACCATGTTCATGAAACGTTGGAATGTTGCAGGAGCATTTGTCAGACCAAATGGCATGACTCTAAAAGCATAACAACCCTAAGGAGTGATAAAGGTTGTTTTCAATTGATCTTCCAATGCGATACCTATTTGAAAGTAGCCTGAGTAGCCATCACACACAGTGTACTTCTCATGACCAGCTACCTCATTTAGTATCTCATCCTGAAATGGGAGGGGAAAGTGATCTCTTTTTGTTGCCTCATTGAGTGGACGGTAATCCACACACACCCTCCACTTTCCGTTTTTCTTAGGAGTGACAACAACGGGAGAGACCCACTCTGAATTCTCCACTGGATAAATGAAACCTACTGCTAGAAGCTTTCTTACCTCCTTGAGTAAAGCCTGCTCCTTGATGACTCCTAGCCTTTGTAGCTTCTGAGCCTTAGGTGTGGCCTCTGGCTTCAACTCAATTTTGTGTTGAACAGCATCTACTCCACGCACATTGGTGTAGTCTTTAGCAAAAAGCCTAGGAAACTTCCTTAGCACACATTTGAACTCCTCTCTTTCATCCTTTGTAAGTGTTGTTGATAGCATACCTTCCAGCATCCCTTCATCTTGAACACCTTCGTTCTCTTGAGGACCTACCTCCTCCAAGCCTTGACAAGAGGTCTCTTGGTTGCTTGGCTTAAACCTTACCCCCATGACTTCGATGGAAGACTCCTCTTCAGTAATGCTTCCGCTACTTTCTTCTTCTGAAGTGCTATCGGTCCAACCTTCTTCCGTCTCACTTTGAGATGATTCTTCATGGAGCTCCTCTTGGCGTTGCTCCTTCATGTCAAAGACAACCTTCTTATGATTGTCATTCTTGTAAATTAATTTCCCACTCTCCCAATCCTGCAAAGCTCGCATTTTCATTAGCCATGGTCTTCCTAGGATAAATGGATAACCACTTCCCTTGGTCGACATAACATAAAAATCCACCGCTTTCTTAATGCCAAAGGCCTCTACAAAGACATTTTTACAAATGCCTACACACCTAGCCTTGCTATTGTTTGCCATCTTGACTTTGATTTCAGGTGTCTCATGGATGTGCATGCCTAGTCTTTGCATGAGTCCCTCTGTCATGATGCAAATTTGTGCACCCCCATCCACTAGACCTTTCCTAACCAATCTTCCTTTGATGTCACAGTCTAGCACTGGTGTAATGTCCTCATTCATTTCAGCTTGTGCAATTTTTACAATAGGCACACTCTCTTTTACCTTTCTCCTAGTGCTAACTGCCCTTGCTAAATCCCTCCTTACTTGTGGACATAATGCAAGAAATTGAGGCCATGAAATATCAGGACCCTTACCTCTCATGTCTTCCAACAAGTTGTACGGAGCCATACCATGTCCAAGAGGGAAGTCTTGGAGGTTGATACGACGTCGAGTCCTCTTGGTTTCCTTGGTCTCCTTTGCCTTTTTGCCTTGTCCATGGTCACTCTGTGATGTGACTCCTTCTTTCTCTTTACCTTTCCCTCGGCCACGCTTAATGCCATTGGCTTCCATGTCAACCTCATTTTAATTTGTCACCTCTACCACATGCACATTTGGATCTGGCAAAGGTGGAACTCCTTCTACCCCTTGTGGAGGTGGTCTTGGTCCATTTGGCCTTTGTAGAAGCCTTGGTTGTTGACCAACTCCTTCTCATGCATTCATCACTGGGTAATTCAAGTTAGGTCTCCCTGGCTCTCCACAGGGCCAAGGAAAATTATACATCCCATGCCAGACTCTGCGCAATTCCAACATTGCAAGACTCTCCTAGTTCGTGGCTCTCTCTCTTCTAACTTCTTTGCTTGTCCCTTTGGACCTACAGCTTGTGCAAGGTGAATTGACAGGCTGCTTAAAGATTCATTTAACTTCTCAATCACTTCAGCCGATACCTGAGGAAGCTCCCTAGATGTTGATGCTTGTGACTTACCTTTGGGTCTAAGACCTTCTATTGGAACCTCTCCCCTTAAGCACTTGAGTTTCCTATACTTCTCAGCAGCCCTAGTTTCCGCTGCATCAAAAGTAGAAGGTGCACCCGCCTCAAATTTTACCTTAAGGTCAGGAAAGAGTCCGGCTATGAACCTCTCCTTCTTTAAAAATTCTACACCATCACGAGGGTTAGCAACATTTCGTATCCATAGAGCCCAAAGACGTAGAAACTCTTGCTTGTACAAGTAGTAGTCATCTAAGTCTTTTTGCTTATGAGAAACAATGTCTTGCCATAGTTTTTGAGTGTTTTGGGGATCAAAGAAGTATCTCTTAAAACGATTCAAAACTTCTGTGTAATTCCCCTTAACTTCCTCAGGCAAAGAGTCAAACCAAGTACTAGCATCTTTCCTAAGGACCACCTCAAACATTTCTACATGTTCTTGATCGGTTACTATCCTCTTGATACGGCAAGACATCTTGAAATTTGCTAAAAATAATTCTGCATCCTCTCCAGGCTCTCCAAAGAAAAGAGGATATCCAGACATTTGGCGTTGGCTCTCCATTATTATGAAAGATTACAACATGAGTTACGATAAGGGATACAATAGAGATTTAGAACCACTCACCTGCAAATGAAGAAGTAAGAAAATACCACTCTAGGTTTTCTTCTTCAGCTATCCAAGCTTCAATAAGGTCTCGATTTGTTTGATCAAAACAAAAAGGTAGACTATTGATGAGCTCTAAGAAGGGTTGAAATTCTTCAAAGCTAAGGCGATAAACAGAAATCTCTAGAAATTCATTTTCTGGATCCAAAAGAGCAACCACGTCCCAAGTGATAAATTGCACTTGCTCTACAATTCCCAACGCACAAGCGGTTTGTATAAAAACTAGATCTTCATGCTCGTCGAAGGCCGTGAGAAAGTAGCAATTGACTAGGAGCTCCTTTCCTTCGAGTTCCACACAGTCGGACTGAGGCAATCTTCTCACAATTTCATAAAGAACATCCTCATCAAGTCCAATCAAGTTTGCAAGATTTAAAGACTCCACTTGTGCTACAAAATTCCTGGACAAAAACTCCTTAGGATTATGGTTAAATCATTCAAAAGCATAAAGAGATTTACAATGTCTCTATGAACAAAGTTTCATAGAAGGTAGAGAAGGATGAGAATTTATACAAATTTGCAATCTTCTCTATGCTCTCTTTATTAAGACAAGCTCTGAATAGCTCCCTATCTCCTTTGTTGAAAGCGAAAGGAAGACTATTAATAAGACGCAAATGAGGGAAAATTTCACCAAATGTGAGTCTATGAAGCATGAACTCTGGCCGCAAGTTTCCTGAAGAGTCTTCCTCAATGGTGAAATGCACTCACCAAACGCCAAATTTCACTCTATTTACCAATCTTAGGGCACACACTAGTTGGATGAATGCGCGGTCTTCCTTAGTGCCCAACAACAAGAGGAAAATGGAATCCACACGTAGGACCTTCCGTCTTAACTTCACCACCCTCTTGTTATGAGGGAGACGCCTTACTACTTGCTCCTGCAACTCAAATGGTAATAGAGCTAGATCTCTAAGGATTGAACTTTCACTGCACACACATTCCCAGTTCGAACAAATGATCGTTTTTTTGTTTCTTGTAACAACTTGGACAAAGAAAAAACATACACACTATTTTGCCGGGCTGCACTTCATTTTAAAATAAAATGAACACATGTACATCAAAAGAAGTGTGGTAGTTGATGAGAGGTAGAATGACAGGGTTTGGTGATGCAAGAATTTCTCCTACTCTTTGGGCACCAAACATGAACACCATTCGTTGTTGAAAATAAATCTTTCTACTAATTGCAACGTTTGTTCTAATGTGTGGAGTAAAATGAAAGGGAAAAACCTCTATTCCTGGGCCATTATCCATGGCCTATGCATGTCCTAATGCTTAAAATAACACAAAAATATAGACGTCCAAGCTAATATCGTACCTAATGAGAGGCAAAATAAAAGGATTTACCGAAGTGTTTATCTCTGCTAACCTAAGAGGACCTAAAATTCTATGAATTACTCGCTGAAATTGCAACTTAGTACTAACAATTATGTGTACCTTTTGCCTTGCAATGGGAATGAAGGGATCATACAAATTCTCGTGATTCATGCAAACTACTTGATTGTGCTAAAGGTTGAGCCTTCACAAAACATACACAAGCCTGTCCTCCGTGGGGGTACCAATTTGAAGCGGTCCGGGGCGGGCAACAAGAAGAGCAACCTCTAGACACCCTTCAAGGCTCTCGTGCTGCTCAATTGGGTTGGGGTTGGAAAAAAAACAACAAACACACACACAAACCCGCAACCTAACCCTACACAAATTTGGGGCACCACCTAGTTTTGGATGCAAACTAGGACGCGTAAAGAGAGAGAGAGAGAGAGAGAGAGAGAGAGAGAGAGAGAGAGAGAGAGAGAGAGAGAGGTGATATGACTTTTCATAGTGGGTTAGTGTTAGTAGAGTTAGTATTAATTTACAAATGGAATTGGATATTTACAATGGGAGTATCCATGTAGGATACAAATAAGGAATAAAAACTCTTAAGAGGTAAGAAAAAGTGGATTTCTTACAAGGTTGATGCTCCAAGTGTCTTGAGTAGGGCCAATTTTTACGCTTGTTGACGGTCCACTAGCTTTGAGGGTACATTTTTTCTCCACTCTTGACCTTCCTTGAGAGATAAGGTAATTGAAGCTGAGTAATCAACCATCATGATGCTGTCTTTTAAGAGAAGAGGCTGAATTTTGTGGTTTTTTTGAAAGATATGGGTAATTTGGAGGAGGAAAAATGAGACTAGGTGGTCAATTTTGGAATGGAATTGTGTGTGGGAGGTATGAGTTCACCATGGTTTCTCTTATTCTTCAAGGTTGAGGAGAAGGTGAGTAGGGTGCAGAGAGGAGGGGTGAGAGAGGTGGGGATGATGAGTGGAGAAGTGTGTATGAAAGAGGAAAATGATAAAGTGGAAGAGAGAGTGTAGCTGCATAACATGGGAAAATTGGGGTCCACTAATAAAATCATAGCTCAGAGCTCGTAGCTCAAAAAAATATGAAAAAATTTGAGGCAAAAGTTCAGCCCACGAGCTACAACTTTTGTTTGTATCACCTTTTCAAATTCGGAGAGCAAGTGAACTTTAAAAATTCAGCAAAACCGACCGTTTTTTTCCACTGCACAAGGTCCTTGTGGGGTCCTTCTTTGGATGATTCTTTTGAATACCTCCAAGAGTGAGCCCTCCATAGTGCATGTATGCATGCCACCTACCCTTGACCTTATTTGGTAGGTCTATAATTGAAGATATTGTTGAGATCATGATATAAGTGAATAGTACAACTAAGAAAATCAAATATTGAGGGGTCTAAAAAATATGTACATGTCAAATATAAATAATATAAGTGGAAAAAATATAAAGGGGTCAAAAGAGATCTCTCTCATTATGAGGCTACCATAAAAAGATAAATATTTTTGGTGTTCTAATTTTTTTTTAAAAAAAAAGAAAATAGATGTAGGAAGGGAAAAATCACAATAGTGAAAAAATATACACATAAATAAAACTAGTTTTTTTGGATTTTTGTTGAGGTGGAGTTACACCAAATATAAGAGAAGCTTACATGAAAATATTTCTATATGGAATAAAGAGTATGAAAAATGGTAAGAAAAATTGTGGTAATGGTGAGGCAATGTACAGAGCATAAATAACACACACCTAGGTAGAAATATTTAAATAAATACCAAAATAATTATGAAAAAATCTTTTATTTAGGCCCTATATACAAAGAAATATTTACATACGCATGGGCCATAATATACTTATATTTTTTATATTTTTTATATTTTTGGCTCAACTAGCCCAATGACTAGCTAATTGAGGGTTTTTTTATTTCAGTAAGGAGATATGGAAAAAGTCCCCTAACTCACACGCACCTATATACAGTGAAAGGGTGAAGGTAACCACAGTGTTTGAGTGATTTGATAGGGGGGGATAACTCACTATGGCAATCACAGAGAGCCGAAAAACGGCTATCACTACTAAGCCTTCTACTAACTTAACCATATATACACTTATTCTTTAATATAAACAAAATAAGGAGCTTCAACAGGATAACGTTGTTGTGTGCTCCACCCAACAGCAGGTCTCTCTCTCTCTCTCTCTCTCTCTCTCTCTCTCTCTCTGCTCTCGCACTTGCACTCGCACACGCTTCCTACGGCACCTTCAACTGGTATCAGAGCAAGGTTTGTGCTTGCCATTTTTCGTGTGCGCGCGCGCACTTTTAAAGTGCAAACAGGCTTCCAATTTTGGCATTGGCAAACTCAGTGTTCCAAGAGCATTTCCATTAGGTGTCCTGGCGTTCTACCCCCCTTTTGAAGTTATTCGTGCAGTCGAAAGCTTCATCGAGTTACGCTTCAAGAGTTGTATTTTTTAGCTCCACTTTTGCTACAGGTATAGGTACAGGTATAGGACACAGGCGCACATTGTTCAGAGACTATTTTGGGATTGTATATAGCCATTTTATGGCTATTATGTGCTATTGAGATGGTGTTTATGGGATGATTAGGAGCACTTTTTGGCATCAACATGTATAGAGAGGGCTAGGTGCATTTGACGCCGTGTTGAGGGGATGCTACACACTTTCTTGGTATGCAAATCATTAGAGATTGTAAACGTCGTATTCTTGAGTTACCTTAGGAAACAAACATTGATAAAGTTTTGCAGTGTTTCAATATACGAGGGGGAAAAGCATTGAGTATCCCAATGCAGGTATTCTTGAAACTCAGCAAGGAAGATGCACCCAGATCTGATGCTGAGCAAGCAAAAATGGCTAAGGTACCATATCCTTCGGGGATTTAACATTTGAGAGTTTTTCATTTCAAGTTCTTTTGACAATTTCATCAAACTTTTGAATTTTTTAAACCAAACATGTGTCATAGCATAAGGTATCTATTTAATGTAATTTTTAATCATCATAAGACTCCATATATGTGTGGTTGATGGAGAGAGAAAGTATAAATTCTAGAGAGATAGTATCTATGCGGGTTACCATTTGAAGAATAGATTATAAAACCTAGAGAGAGAGACTGACTTCTCTTCTAAAATCTTTAGAGAGACAAAGTTAAATTCTAGAGTTGTATATCACTATGCACACCAATTCAAAGCTTATATAACTTCCAACTAGCCAAATAAACTCTAAACCTTGACTACATTGGTAAGCTATCGAAATTTCGATAGCATAACGGCGTGAAAATGTAAAGAAAAAAAATTTCCATTCCACAAATCATGCCATCAGAGTCAAATCATGTTCGCAACGCATGCCATTAGAGTCAAATATGTCCATAGCATATGTATGCGATAAAGTAAAAAATCATGCCAAATATAGAAAATACCATTTCCCCAAGCTTGAGCTTTTTGAATCAAAGTAAGTTTGCGGATATAAGTACATTTACTAATCTACCACAGGATAGGACCAAAATTAGAGTACAAAAAAGACATAAATCCATAAATTTAATGTCACTCTAAAAGGCACGTCATTTAATATATGACGATTGTGAAGGTATGTGCATTCAAACTGGTAAATTTTAGAGTGGAATTTGGCATCAAATTTGGCAGGCCTTTTAGTTTCTAGATGGTGGTTCAAGGACTGCATTTAATGCAGTCTAATAGTGCCTCCAATTAGTGTGTGTGTGTGTGTGTATACATACATACATACATACATATATATATATATATATATATATATATATATATATATATATATATATATATATATATATATATATATATATATATATATATATATATATATATATATATATATATATATATATATATATATATATATATATATATATATATATATATATGAGTGTGTATGTGTGTGTGAACACAAGTGTATATATTGATAGAAGTGTTTAGTATATATCTTTTTTGTAAGTGTTTAATATATCTTTTTCTTTAAGTTTTTATATATATTTTGTAAGTGTTTAACATATATATCTTATTCTATAAGTGTTTAGTTATTTGAAATATATAATTGTTATGTGTTGAGTTTGTTTAATTATATACTCGTTATAAGTGTTTATTGTATGTATTATATATATAATACATGTTTAGTGATTTAATGTATATATTTCATAAATATAATACATGTAAAGTGAAATAAAAGTGGAATGAAGTGAAGTGAAAGTGAAGGAGCCTGTTTTGCCATGGTGAAGAAGGAGTGGAAGAAGAAGAGAAGGTACTCATGGGTGTGTGTGTGTGTGTGTGTGTGTGTGTTTTAGTTATTTACTTATATTACCCACAAAGACCAAGGTACCCAAATAAATACAAGATTTATGATACAAAACAAAATTAGATAGCTTGATTTTGTACAAATGAATAACATCACGTTGGTACAAGACCCCATCCAAAAGAAAGAAGCTCCTTCACAAACTTCAAACTAGCTGCCAACCTTCCAAACAGTAAAGTACCAAAAAAGTTGAACCAAAGAGAGTAGCCCTCACTTGCACCCATTTAAAAAACACAACATTTTGTTAGCATTGGCTCTGTATGTAGGTGATGCATGGGCATCCTAGTTATTATCCACGTCACAAAGGTAAAACTTTTTTGTGCAAGTAACCTAAAAATTGAAATATAAATTTTAAGAAACTTTGGTAGTCAATTACACCATTATAAACAAACTTTTAACAGCCTGATATATTAGTATTGGTACCAGTATCAGATTTTCAATGCTAGTATTGGTATTGGTAGTACTGGTACTGCTATCCAGCTATCCTAGTAAATTGGTGCACTAGCTATTATCCATTTCACATAGGTAACCTTTTTTGTGTAAGTAACCTTATAGTTGAAAGAGAAATTTCAAGAGACTTTTGTAGCCAGTTACATCATTTTTTTAAAAACATTTACAGTCTAATACAATGTACTGGTATTGGTACTGGTACCAGTATCATATTTTCAGTGCTAGTACTTGTACTGGTAGTATTGGTACTGCTAGCATGGTAAATTGGTATACTAACTGTTATCCATTTTACATAGTTACACCTTTTTGTGTAAGTAACCTTATAATTGAAAGAGAAATTTCAAGAGACTTTGGTAGCAAATTACATCATTTTAAACAAACTTTTTACAGTCTGATACAGTGGTACTGATACTAGTACCAGTCTCAAATCTTTAGTGCCAGTACTTGTACTCGTATTGGTAGTACTTCTATTTTGGTAAATTGGTACACTATCTGTTATCCTTTTCACATAGGTATACCTTTTTGTGTAAGTAACCTTATAATTGAAAGTGAAATTTCAAGAGACTTTGGTAGCCAATTACATCATTTTAAACAAAAATTTTACAGTCTGATACATTGGTATCGGTACTGGTACCAGTCTCAAATTTTCAGTGCCAGTACTGGTAGTGCTATCCTGTAATCCCGGTCAACTGGTATACTAGTACTGGTACTAGTCTCAGACTCTCAGTGCTAGTGTTGGTACTGGTAGTACTCGTATTGATACTGCTACACGTCTATATTGTTATAATGCTATACTGATTTATTGGCAAACCGGTTTCTATATATTTTTTATGTCAAGAATACCAAAAAGGTGTATAAACTAGTAGTTTTATATAGGAGGTAGGTAATTCCATAAGTCTTGCAAAGAGCCAGTATATTGGTACTGATATAGGTCTGATATACTAATACTGGTACTGGTATAAGTCACTGATAGTACTAGTAGTGCTAGTACTGGTACTAAAATTATGATACTTCTAAACTGGTATACCAATTGGCATACTTAGTACTGGTACTAGTCTCAACTGGCATACTGGTACTCGTACTGGTGCTGGTACTGGTACTGACATACTTAGTATTGGTATTGATATTGGTGCTAGTACTCGTACTGGTAATACTAATACTGGTACTAGTAGTACTGCTATCTTGGTAAACTGGTACACTAGCTGTTATCAATTTCACATAGGTACACCGTTTTATGTAAGTAACCTTATAACTGAAAGAAAAATTTCATTGACTTTGGTAGCCAATTATATCATTTAAAAAAAACTTTTTATAGTTTGATACACTGGTAATGTTACTCGTACCAGTCTCAGATTTTAAGTGCCAATAGTGGTACTGCTATCCTGCAATCCTAGTCAACTGGTATACTAGTATTGGTACTAGTCTCAGACTCTCAGTGTTGGAACTGGAAATATTGGTATTGATACTGCTACACGTCTATATTGTTATAATGCTATACTGGTTTATTGACAAACTGGTTTCCAGACATTCACTACAAGAGGTTGTGTGCTCTTGTGACGCTGTTAGCGATGAAAATACACTGGGTTTTTATAACCCCCGGCTTCGCTAAAACCATCGCTAATAGCGTCGCTACGAGAGCGTCGCTATAAGCGTCGCTATATAGAGACACTCATAGCGACGCTCATAGCGACGGTCATAGCGACGGTTATAGCGACGTTTACACAGAAGTCTATAGCGACGCTCATAGCGACGCTACAGAGCCATAAATAGCGATGGTTATAGCGACGCTCGAGAGAATTTTTTTTGGGTGATAGGGCATTGAATGCCCTGCCACCCATCAACCATATTGTACTTGATTCACTTTTTAAAAAAAGTTCAAGGGTAGATAATAGACCCAAAATAGTCACCCACAAGACGCATTGTTTGCAAAATTGACAAGCGTAAAATTGACAATTGTACACATCATAGGCAAAATGAATTGATTGGCAAATGTAATAATGACAATTGTACAACATCATAGGCATAAAGAATTGATTGGCAAAATGAACTGCGGTGACAAATGTAATAATATACATGGTTCAAAAAGACGTATAAAATCCGTCTCATGATACATAAGCTATGAGAAACCCTAAACTAATGCTATCTAGCTACGGCTAAACTGATGTCGTCTAGTCAGACGTCTCATCGCATCCAAGCGGCGTATCTGTCGGATTCTGCAAAAAAAGACAATAAGACAGCTTTTAGTAAGTATAAACATATAACGACATTTATAAAACAATACAAAAAATAGAAAAGAGTAAACCCTAATACTAACCATGCCGCCGCGAGAACTGAGAATGTCCATCAGGGCGTTTAAGCCCTTCCTGCCTGCATACTCGCGCTTGTACGGTGTGGGATCACGTCCTGTCATCGACCACTGTCAAAACATACAAAGATTTCATTATGTTAGATTAAAAAAACTCATAAACCCTAAACTATTGAACATAAAGAGCAATGCGAAAACACTTACAAAATCGGCCTCAAATGATGCCCATCCACCGCTCCCTAAGTGGTGCGAGCTCCCTGCCTCTACTCGCGCTCTGGCTGCATCCTTTTGTTGCTTCCACTTGTCGGGATTCTCGCGCGCTGCTTTCTTCGCATTCTTCCAATCTTCTTTGGCCAGCCAATCTGGCATGTTCCACCCAAGCTTGATTGCTTTTTGCACTTCGGAACGCTTGTGTTTGCAGTATTCGCGCATTCCAATCTTCATCAGGTATTCATTGAAGCGTTGATCCCGTGTTGGAACGGGAAACTCATCATGAAGTATGCTGATGACTCTGTCTTTTAAATCACTTGGTACTTCACTCCATTTGTTTAGTATGTAGTGTCTAAACAGCTGAGAGCAAAGACCACGCATGCGCGAGATCACCTCCTTGCCATCATCATCCATGATGATGCTGCCGCTGAAGTCGACGGAGTAAGGCAAGCCCTCTGGCCGGTGACGCGTGAACCTGGGTTTCCTGGCAGGGGTCTCTAGCGGCGTGTCGATGGGGGTACGGACGTCAGGTGTCTCCACCGGCGTCTGGGCCCCAAAGCGAGGAGTGTCGAGTGGGGTGGCTCCTGGCGGAGTAGGTAGAGGTGTGTCCTTGCTAGGAACAATCAGCCGCGTAAAACCTGGCGTAGATGGCGATGCTGTGGCTAGTGTGGGGGCGGGCAAAGAAGGGTAGGATAAAGAGCCTCGTCGAACACGAGGCGGTGTGGAGGCATCAACGGCGGAATCCCCACAACAACCGCCACCGCCACCACTAGAGCGCCCGTGTCTAGACGAGTGTGAAGATCATCTCGTCGACACCGAAGCTTCAGAGCGCGCCGAATGCTCCGAAAGAGAGGGAGATGCGGATGGAGTAGGAACGCGCGATGATGCGCCAGAGCGATGACGCTCCACGTACCACTGTCTCTGCTGCGGTGACAAAGAAGAAAGAAACTCCTCATCATCCATACCTGCATTAAACACACGAATATTTAAACTTAATATTGAATGAATAGAGTAGACAATGACGCAAAGACCATTAAATACAATGACGTAATGACGCATATAAATACAATGACGCAATGAATTGAGTGATAGAAGAGGCAAGTCGAAAAATCAGAATTTTCAATCAAAAGATGTGAGCGCGAGTAGAAAAGAGTGTTATACACCATGGAAGGTATTTAGAGAGCCAGAGCTTTTACAACACGGAGCAAAATTGTTCAAATACAATATTTGTGGCTTTAAGATATCTCTCTCTCATCCTCGCATAACTCAACATAACTTCCTATATCTATATAGAGCTCTCCGTTTAAACACATAACCTCTGTTTCATTTTGTAGATCCTCTGCATGCACCCCATATAGAGTAGTAGCATCTTGATGCTCGTCTGGCACCACCGCAGCGGCTTCTGATTGAGCATCTTCTCTGATCTCCTCCATTGATACCGTTGTGATTGGCACATGGTAGCCTTCATACGTCCTTGCACTACGAGGGGCTACCTCTATGACGTACCACCAGTTTGATGTAGACTTTGTAGGATGAAATATTACCTGCCAGAGCCACATAACTTGCATGAGATCTTTCAAGCACATAACTTGTAAAAGGGGGATGTTAACTATTTACATACTTACTTGTTCACAATGCTCGGGTAGTACGAAAGTGTCTCTTAGGTCAGTCCATTTCTTAGTAGAATCCACCTCAAGAAAACCAGACTCTCCTCTACGCACAGTAGTGTTGCGACTCTCCATGATTATCTTGAACCATTGCACGTCGAACAAGTCGACAAAAAATCCTCTGTAATCGATCCTCAAAATCTCTTGTAGCGTGCCGAAGTAAGTGAGTTCCGCCACCACAGGATCTGCATCAGAGGAACGTCGTCGACTAGACTGTTCAAATTTTTCCAGGATTCCACAATCTTGAGTAAAACGCTTTTTGACGATCCGTTCCACCCTAAAATGTCGACCTTTACACCATGCTGCTGTGTATGACTTATACTACAACGAACAAACATTATGAGTGGCCGTTCAAACGTTTTGAAATAAAGTCACTAGCTAGTCATACATTGCAAACTTACCTTGGTTGCGCAACCCCAAGAGTACTCCCACTCTTCCTCAGTCACTTCGTCACCGCATTGTTGTGCGCTTTTCAATTGTTTGTGTAACCATATTAAGCTCATGAATGTTGGTAGGCTCTCTAGACCTGTCGGATAGTGCATCAGTGGTCGTCTTCCACGTCTCCACTCGATTCGTGCCCTTTGTCGGTCTTGCTTTGCATCCTCATATTGTGAAATCCACTTTTGCATCACTGGATTGTGGAGCATGCAAAATAGGTTGATTTTAGCCTCTAGATCTTCCGTCATATTCTTCTCAACACCGAGATTGCACATGACAATCCCAGATATGCGCTCATCATCTATGGTTCGCCATAGCGTGTCCCGGGCTTTATCACACATATGTGAGGCATCTTGTGGCCTCACATATGCTGCTTGACCAAAGCGCCTGCGAACACGTCTATTGAGTTGCAAGATTTCTTCTTGTTGGCCAGCGTCAGAGTTCGACGAGTTATAATTGGAAACAACTCGATCTCTCTCTCTCTCTCTCTCTCTCTCTCTCTCTCTCTACCTCACATTCTCTAGTCATGTCCAATCCCCGCACACCTCGGTCTAGAGGTGCACGGAGATCAGAACCACCGGGTTATAATCTCGTCTTTATTGGTCAATACCTATATTTGTGGGTACAAGAAATCTACAGACCCACGTCTACATGATATTGCATGTAGTGGACAAAACCCCTTTGCCTCTTCTCTAGCTGTAGCACTTCACAGCATCTTAACATCTTTTAAGAGTAGATCTTTTCACTGTTCGTCTAACTCTAAACCCTAAACCGTAAGTAATTCTTGCGTGGACTTGATCTAACGTAAATAAGCGTAAATCTAAATAAACGTAAATCTAACTAAAAATAAACCTAAATCTAATTTAACGTAAGTCTACATCTAACCTAATCTTTAACGTCTTTTGGGATAGTTTCCTACGACGTTAAAACTCTCTTCTTCTTGTGTGTGTGTGTGTGTGTGTGTGGGTAAACCTAAATAAACCTAAGTCTAATCTAATATAACATAAATCTAAATCTAACGTAAATTATGTTATATTAAAAACAAAGAACTAAACTAACAGGGATTATAAGAACCTTAAAACTGATTTAACACATAATTTTTCACATAACTCGGCAAGAGTTGGCATTCTCATCACTAAAGATGTGAGAGTTAACTTCCGGCGGTGACGCTGCCTCATCTCCATCCACATCTGACGACATCAATTGGCCCTTTGGACCATTCTTGCTCTTGTTACTAACTTTGAAGTTGCTGTTGAATGACTAGAGGTTGTCTAGATGGTCATTGTCGGGGATGTAGTGACTCTTGCCGCCCAGAAGATCCACCTTCTTCCCTATCTTCTGAAGACATTTCACCAATACTTTTGGATCGACGGAGCCCAGCATGAGTGAAGCCAGCAATACCCTATATTCCATTGAGGGCTTTCTTCACCCGCTTCATGCAGGCATCGCAGTCTATGGAGACCTAAATCTAATCTAATATAATGTAAATCTAAATCTAGCGTAAATAAACGTAAATCTAACTAAAAAAAAACCTAAATCTAATCTAATTTAACTTAAATAAACCTAAATCTAATTTAACGTAAGTCTACATCTAACCTAATCTTTAACGTCTTTTATGATAGTTTCCTACGACGTTATAACTCTCTTCTTCTTGTGTGTGTGCGCGTGTGTGGATGTGTGTGCCAATAAAAAGGGATAAATGGTATAACCTTTCTATCACCCATGCCAAGTATGATAGATTGGTTATGCCATTTCCCTCTTGAATAATAGGTCTTGAGTTCAACTCCTCGTCGGCTAGATCTTTAGGTCTTTTAATTTTAATTAGTTTCCTACGACGTTAAATTAGTTTCTCTCTCTTTCTCCCTCAATGTGTGTGCGTTTTTTCTGTTATGCATGTTTTCTCTCTCTTTTCCTCTCTCAATGTGTGCGTTTTTTTGTTTATGCATGTTCTCTCTCTCTTTTCCTCTCTCAATGTGTGCGTTTTTTGTTTATGCATGCTCTCTCTCTCTTTTCCTCTCTCAATGTGTGTGTGCATTCTTTGTTTATGTATGTGTGTGTGCGTTTTTGTTTATGTTTGTACTCTCTCTCTCTCTCTCTCTCTCTCTCTCTCTCTCAAAAACACTATGTGTGTGTGTATGTGTGTGTGTGTGAGAGAGAGAGAGGGAGAGAGAAAGAGGGGAAGGGAACATGAGAGTGAGGAGAGGGAAGGAGCATACCTGGCTCTCCTTCCTCTCCTCGTGTATGTGTGTGTGTGTGTGTGTGTGGAGAAGAAAGAGAGAGAGAGGGAGAGCGTTACCTGCTCCTTGCTTGAGGGCACCGAAAAACTCAGATATGAGATTTGAGTTTTTGGGCGCTCTCTGTTATTTTTTTAGCCCAGTCGGCGTCGCTATGAGCGTCGCAAGTTTACTTGTAAATTTGCGACGCTCATAGCGACGCCGGGATTTTTTTTTTTGAGCGTCGATGTGTGAGCGTCGCTAATATGAATAGCCTCTTGTAGCGTCAAATATAAAATATACCAAATTTTATTGCCATTCCCTTAAGGACTACGAGCTATACATTCATTTTTCTATCCATACACGGGTGGAGGACCATACTGAACTTATCATTGTTTCTATGAAGAATTATTAGATGCTATATATCCATCCATTTGTATAACTGTCTATATATTGATATATAGAGCCCATATCTTATACTTTATAAGTGATATTATTCTTTCTATCTGAGTGATACTTCAAATTGATATTATATAAGTGATATTATTCTATATGTCTAAGTGATACTTAATATGTGATATCCTATGATCTATCTACCAAAGAATTAGATAGAATTTGTTGCTATCGGACTTCATACTTCACTACCATTATCATCTAGAAATCCCATTGTCTATTGATAAACTAGCTCATCTCTATGCATATATATATATAATCGTGCTTAATAATCGATAGAATTAAATCTATACAAGTGTTTATTATGCTTTACCTATCTATCTATCTCTATACATGGATGAAGATTCTCTTTTTGAAAGTATCTAGTATATATATATTGCACCCATGTAGCCAAAACTACATTATCCACACCTACATTTAACATCATCCACACCTACATTATCCACACCTACATTTAGCATCGATTGGGACCATGCATCATACGTTTCCTCTGACTATATCTCTGTCTATCTATGGTTATGTAAATATTTATGTTAAAACTTTATTATCAATATTCCATGTATCACACAATGAAGTAGCTTTTATCTATCCATCCATATATGTGCCGTTAATATATCTGTATATCTACCTTTATATAAATTAGATATTTGCATACTGCTATATATAACCATGTATCTATTATTATATAGTTATTTATACGTTATCTACTATTTATATATTACCTCTCTATTCACCTACATTATATTAATCTATCATTGCATCTATTTCTCTATCTACCTATGGCTATGAAAATCCCTATAGATGTACGTTTGCCGCATATTTATACTTTTGCGACGCTCATAGCGACGCCGGGAATTTTTTTTTTGGAGCGTCGCTGTGTGAGTGTCGCTAATATGAATAGCCTCTTGTAGTGATTGTTTATGTCAAGAATACCAAAAAGGTGTATAAGCTAGAAGTCTTATGTAGGAGATAGGTAATTCTATAAGTCTTGCAAAGACACATTATACTAGTACTAATATAGGGATGGTATACTGGTACTGGTATCAATCAGTGCTAGTACTAGTACTGGTAGTACCACTACTGTTAGTACTAGTACCCAAATTGTGATACTTCTAAACTGGTATACCAACTGAGCATACTTAGTATTGGTGCTGGTACCAATCTCACATTTTTAGTTATAAGTATTGGTACTCATAGTACTGCTATCCTGGTAAATTGGCACACTAACTGTAATCCAGTTCACATATGTACACCTTTTTGTGTAAGTAACCTTATAATTGAAAGAGAAATTTCAAGAGACTGTGGTAGCCAATTACATCATTTTAAAAAAACTTTTTACAGTCATTTCAGTGCCAGTACGAGTACTAGTAGTATTGGTGCAATCATGGTCAACTGGTATACTAGCACTGGTACTAGTCTCATACTCTCAGTGCTAGTACTGGTATTGATACTACTACACGTCTATATTATTATAATGCTATACTGGTTTATTGGCAAATTGGTGTATAAATTAGTTTCAAGACATTCCAATACCATTGGCTAGGAAAAAAAGATACTGGAAAACACTTGAACTTTTAGTTGCCACTTTGAATACATGAAAAAATTGAGGCCCGAAGGGATGAACACGTTAGTACTGACTAATTTTTGATGGCCATCTAGCTCTTCATAGAACTATAAATGGATTAATCACTTATAACTTATTTTAATTAACCTTGTACGCAATCACTAGATCTTAAAAATCAAAGAAAACTAGACCCTTATATGTCTGGACACGATGGCGGTGACATAGAGAATACCAAAAAAGTGTATAAACAGGTTTCCAGACATTGTTTATGTTGAGAATACCAAAAAAGTGTGTGTGTGTGTGTGTGTGTGTGTGTGTGTGTGTGTGTGTGTGTGTGTGTAAAGTTTGGTGCCAAACGGCTATTTTTGTGTACATATGTGCGCGCGCGTGTGTAGGTCCGCCATAGGAGCTTCTAAGGGAGATCTAACGCGCTGTCAAGAAGTTGGCGGTCTTGCCAGGAAGGCACCGGGCCTCTTGCTGTGAGAGTTTGTGAGGAAGCTCAAGGGTTATGAGAAGGACCTAAGATGTAGATAACATAGCTTCTAAAGCTAAAGAAGAAATGTAGCCAAAGAAGCCACTCACTTTCCCTTACAAACACACACGTGATGGAGAGAACTCATGAAAGATAGTCAAAACAAAACAAAAATGAAAACATTGAGATTACGATCATATCGTATCATGGGTAGGATAAAATGGTTAATGGATGAGTTAATGATATTTAATCTTTATTGTCCAAATAAGCTACGGATTGCTCTTTGGAACTGTAGCTTTGTGCTTACTATAATGTATATGTTTTGCCTAGAGATGGGGATTAGTTGTGAGTACAAATCCTCTTTATTCATAATAAAATAACCACACTCACATCAAAAGAGAATTTATAGTCAATAATAGGTAGTATGATGGGATCTGGTGAGAGAAGTATTTCGTTGAGCCTTTCAGGACCAAATAGAAACACTATGCGTTGCTGAAAGTGAATCTTTTGACTGATCCAAATTTTGACCCTAATAGATTGCACAGAATGGAAATGAAAGAAATTGCCTCTATGTGGATTATGGTTATTCATCGATGATATGCTTAGTATGTTCAAAGATAAAGGCGTGAAAGAAGTGAAAGGAGAAGAAGAAGAGAGTTTCTCTCCCAAGCCCTATTGTTGCCCTTAGGCAATAAGGATACTGCGGGGAGAGAAGTACCTGTAGCAAGGAGATTCTAGAGTTTGTGGAAGAGAATGAGAACCTTAAGAGAGAGAGATGCTTGTGAAAGATGAAGATATGGTTACTAAACTTGTGCACATAATTGTTTCCCGCAAGAAGGTTGTGCCCGTTACATTGACAAGATTGCTACTTGAATACCTTCCAATGAAACAATTAGGACACAACAAGAGATATGAAAGGAGGAGTAAGGATAGAATTAGAGATAGATCTAAGTGTGGTGGTGGTATTAAAGATAAACAATGAGAGATAGAGATGGAGTTAGAGACAAGTATTGGACTAGATATGTAAGTGAAAGAAAAACTAGCAACATATATCTTACATGAGAGCAATCGTCACTACCTTAACGCAGAGAGAAGATGAGGCAAGACTTCAGCCTTTCTTCAAGGGAAATTAAGGCACTAAGATGAGTGTCTCACTATGGAATTGAGCTATTCTCACTCACTCATAACTTGCCTCAATGAAGAGAAGGTTGCCCTTTTTATAGGTGAGGGAGCCATGTTTTACATAATCACTTGATTATGCTAAAGAGTTAGCCCAAATCAAATGTTCTTTGGATATTTCTTAAAATGGGCAATATTAGGACTCAAAATATCATGAAATTCAGCATTTGTGGTCGTTGAGGCTCCATGTGGGTGCATGATGTATGTGGGCCCCACCTAGGCATCTTCTGTGTGGCTCCAGCAGGGGGTCCCAACTTGTGTGTTTTGTCCTTCAAGGCATCTTTGAGGTGTCACATTCACATGCTTATGTCTTTTACCCTCCAAATATCTTATTTTATGGAAAAAGAGCAAGATTACCTGTTTACCATCTCTTCTTGCAGTGTAGTTGTGAGAGGGTTTTTCACTGGTTTCCCTGTAACTCAGATTGACATGCTTCAAGAGGAAAAATTGACCTACTAAAAGAGCTTGGCTTGGTTTTGGCCTTTTCTCCACGCCCTTAGGTTGGTATTTTCAAATTGGGATGGTCCAAGAAGCTTTGTATCTTCCTTTTCACAAAGTCTTCTAGTAGGCCCTTCCCTCTTGTATGTATCCAAGAAGGTATGCATTATTGAAGGGTTATATTATTAAATAAATGTAAAAATAAGAAAATAATTTATATATGGTAGGGTATAGCTGAGATATTAGAAGAAATATACAAATTCTTTTCCCCCAGACAAAAAGAGGCACAATTATTGATACTTCTCTTGCAGTACTTTCTAATAGTAATGTACATTTATATTACTTCAAAGGTAATACTAAGGTATAGTAGAAAGATTTTATTAATGCATATGAGTAATATATGAAGTATACTTATGCGTCAAAAAAAGTCACAAGATAAATCGTTTAATGCACGTTCCCACTATATACGTGCCACAGCACGACATCCACCCCCTCTAAACCTGCACATCCTCTGGTATGTGCCACATAGTCTCTTTGTAAGATCAGACCTCTTGTACATCTTCCTTGATTTGTTCTTCACTAGATGATTCCAGAGCTTCATGTTCAATTTGATCTTCACCTGTGTTTTTCTCTTCTTCCTCATCAACATCTTCTAGATCATTGTCTCCTCTTCTCTTAAACATTTTAATCCTTTTTCCCGCAATGGGAATCTTTACTTGTGTACCAGACAAGCTGTAAGTATCATTTTCATACACATGCTTTACAACATACGGTCCAAACCATCTTTTTGAGAACTTACGCATGACTGTGTGCTGGTTATCAAAACTACTATCATACACTAAAACCCAGTCACCTTTGTCAATTGCTTTGCTCCTGAGTCGATGCCGCTTATCAAATTAGTCCTTGTTTTTCAACCTTACATTTTTGAGTTATTCTTTTGCAGCTTCAATGTCTCCAGGTCTTCTCTCAAGTTGCCTTATACGCAGTGCAAGGAGATCTTCCCTGCTAAGCCCCTCTTGCCAAGGTAGTACATTCCATGTGGGAATTGTATCTTCAATCGGTATCACTTGCTTTTGACCATACATTAGCTCCGCAGGCATGTAGCCAGTTACTGAGCTACGTGTTGTATGATCAGCCCATAAAGCATATGGTAACAGTTTTGTCCACTCACCAACTCTTCCTTCGCAAGCCTTGGCCAAAGCTTTGATGAAGGAGGATGCCCTCTTTCACTCTTTCCATTGCCTTCAGGGTTGTAAGCTGTAGTAAGAGAAAGCTTGATTCCTAATCTAGAAAAGAACTCCCTTGCTTCTTCGGCATCCAGTTCACCTCTATCTGTAGTGATTTTTCCCACACAACCATAACGGTAAATCACCTCATCAAGAAGGAATTTGCACACAGCTTCTGTGGTTTTAGCTCTTAATGCTCTTCCTTCAACCTGGTTAGTTAGGTCCTCTCGAGCAAGAACCAAGTATCTCATTTGCCAGAGTCCTAAAGGCATTGTGACTAGATCCACAACCCATTTATAGTGCATGGCTAGTGGATATGCAGGGTGCAATCCATCACGATGTCGGACATTTGAATACATTTGACAAGTTACACACGACTCTACAAACTGAGATACATCTTTATACATACCCTTCCACCAGTATTTTTCTTTCAACTTGGAGAAGGTTGCCCCTGTGTCCAGCCCATAAAGTCTCATGAAACTCTTGCATGAGCTTTACTTGAGTCTCTTTTTTACATATAACCCGTTGTGGTGTAGCACCCTTTTGTTTAGGATGCTTCCACAAGTAACCATCCCTCAAAAAGTACCCATATGCTTTCCTACGTATCCTCTTGAATTCTTGTTCAGACCAATCATCCTGTTTCTTTAGAGTACTCAAGTAGCTTCCAATAAGAAGCCAATCACCTTCATAAAAATCTTTCAAGAACAATTCAAGTGAATTAGTCATGCAGATATTGTTACCTTTGACATGAGAGATAGAATAGAACTTTGTGCCTACATCATCTCCCTTTTCAATCATTTGTGACTCGTCTTCATACCTTGCCCTTGATAGCATATCTGCCACTGTATTGTTTTTACCTGCAATGTGCTTAAACTTGGGATTTAAGGACTTAATGTAGGCAATCCACCGCAACATAGCAATGTCTGGCGTTGAGAAACTTGTAATCATCCCAGGAAGTGGTAGACAATCTGCTTCTACAACCACACATGCACCAATTAGGTACTCTTTTCCACTTTTCAAGGCTGTAACCATACCCCATAACTCTCTCTTTATCTGTGGATAGTTTCTTTGGCGAGCACTTAGTACCTTTGCTCCAAATCTTACCACATACCTATGTCCTTCTTTGTTATCTTGCCCTATTGCCCATCCAATCCCTGTAGGACTGGTGTCTACTGTCACAATTACTGGCCTTTGACACTCATAGTCTACCTTTCTCAAAGTTGTTGCTGACTGGAGCAACTCCTTTAGCTTTTTTCATGGATTTTACAGGTGCTTCTGTCCATTTAAACTTCTGATTCTTTCTAAGCAGCTGATAAAGAGGATCAGCTACATGTGCATAATGTGGAATCCAAATAACATAGAAGACACATGCTCCCAGAAACCTTCTAACCTCAGTGATGCTAGTGCATGTTTCTTTCATTCTTTGGATGGCATCTACCTTTGGTGGACAAGGTTTCCTACCATATGGCCCGCACATGTGCCCCACAATGAGCACTTCATTGACACCAAACATAGACTTTTTCCCTGACAATGTAAGATTCACTTCTTCCAACTTAGACAAAATTTTATCACAATCATTTATGTGATTTACCACAAACCTACGACATCCCTTGAGATCCAAAGCTTCATCTTTGTCACTTTCTTCACATCCTTTGATAGGCAAATCATCAATGAAAGGCATTGTGATTTGAGGAATAAAGTCACGTAAGACCTTATTCATCCCATTCATCATATGTGCAACCGAGTTGGTTGCTCCCTGTGGCAAGGTACGCATCCTTACCAAACCGAAAGGTTTTCTCATGGTTGTCAAGTCTCTGCTTTCGATTGCAAGCTGAAATTGATCATACCCTGAATAGAGATCCCCCATTGAGTAGATTGCCCTCCCTGCAAACGACTCTGCAAACTCATCCACAATTGGACCTGTACCTACATTTCTAATTGTCACTTTGTTCACTAGTTGCATATCTTGGATGAAGCGTAGAGAACCATTCTTCTTTGGAACTGTGAACCACCTGTTTGAGTATGAAGCACAAGAAAGCTCCAAGATTCCCATTTTGATTTTTTCATTCAGTAGCTCTACTAACTTTGGCAAATGAGCCTTTGGAACTGCAGTAGGCCGCAGATTCCAAGGCACATGAGGTATTGTGAAAATTACCATAGGAGCTACAATTGAAGGATCAACACATCCTATCTCATGTGGATCAAATGCAAAAGCCTTACCATGCTTTGAAAGCATTTCTTTGAAGCACTTTGTCTCCTCCGGTGTTAGAAACTCCTCGCGACCAATCTGCAACTCTTGGAAAGACTCCTTTGTGAAGGTATGCCCAATATTCTTAGGATTCCTCAAACTTGGTTGTAAAGAAGCGTGCTCAATCTTTTCCCTATTGTTGGGTGGTAAGGGTGAAGCTACTGGTTTCACCTTCTTTGCTACACTCTTGTACTTAGTTTCAACATGGACTTCTAGGCCAACTGTTTGGTTTTCTTTAAAGGCTTCTATTACTTGATACATTTCCATAGAGCAAACTTCCACAACTTCATTTTCAAGATGCAAACTAGACCCCATTATAGCATCAAGCTCACCCATAGTATCTACAAAAGAAACTTGTTCACACAAACCCAAAACATTTTCAGTAGGCTCCAGCAACCCACTCTTTTTCATGCCTATTTGTACATTATGCACATATTGTCTCTCACATCTCTTCAAATCTTCAAGTTTTGCAAAACATACTGATCCATTCCTTATTACCAAGGAGCTCGTTGAAAAAGTTTCACCTATTTTTGGATCAGGCGAGACCCTTTTTCTTTTTGTACCACTGCAATCCCGCTTTACAATGGTACTTGGCCAAAACCCATCATTTCCCTATGGTCATGAAACTCTTTGCTCTCCTTTGGTAGAGGATGTTCTCTGAGGTTGTCATGATTTCTTTCATGGTTCACACAAACTGTGAGAAATTGGACAGCACGCTTACCATCTTTGCTACGTATCCTAGCATATGCCGAACCATCGTCCATTACCTTTGTTTCCATTCGAACTCCCATAATGTAGGGCTGTCCAAGGATGAGATGATATGAAGATGTATCCTGTACAAAGAAGTTTTGGTCAATCTTTACATCACCTATTGTCACCTTCACACCTAGACATGCTGCATACAATTCACAGGATGAATTGTTAGCCACTTTTACCATCCAACCATGATCTGTGTCCATTGGCCATTTGCACTTGTTGTAGAGACTCTTTGACATTATGTTTATTTCTGAACCATGGTCAATCAAGGCAACAAATGGCTCTTCAAGATTACCTACCTTGACCAAAGTTTCTGTAGTAGCCCTTGCCTAGTGACTTCGTGAATAGTAGCTCCTAGGAATATCTTCAACTTCTTCATCATCATTTGAGAAATGCACTTGCTTCACTCTCCCACTAGATTGGTAGCATCCTACAAAATCTCCATCATCCTCCTTATTTTGCAGATGCATCCCTTGTGTCTTCGAGGTTTCCCCTTCAACCTGTGGACGAGAAACTTCAGCAAGGGTTTGCCTCTTCCTCTTGATGATGTCAATGATCTCCTCATGGAATTCACACTTTGCAATGCCAAGAACTTCTCCCAGCGTAAACTCAATCTTGCTATTCAAGATCCTTTCCTCCAAGAATTTCTTTAAATTTGTAGCAACCTCAATATCAGATTGTAGTTTATAAGTTGGGCCTTTTGTCTTACCTTTTGTTGGATCTTTCTTCTTTACTGTTATAGACTCCTCCATGAGTACTTCAGGTGGAGATGCTCCTTGTGTTGAGGGTGTTTGGGAAGGCATTGAGTCGCTTCTTTCCCCACTTCCAGAAGCTCTTTTTGATGGTCCTTCATCAGCATTCTCACGTCTGCGCTTCTCTTCTACAATCGCCTCATTTTGTTGGCATTTTGTAATGTAGGCATGCACTGACAATGAGTCCACTGGATCATTCCATCTTGTTTCTAGACGTATGCAATCACCTGCTTCATGTAGAATCTCTTTTGTAAGCTTTCCCTTTTTAGCTAATTGCATGACATTTGGCCAAATTTGACCATGATGGTCACTCACCTCTTCATCAGTAAGATGCTCAATTTTTACTCCATAAGTAGCTGCCTCAACTGAAGAGGTGGCATGGTTAGTTGCCATATCTTCAACTAAGGTTTGCATTCCCCCCTTCCCAAAGTTAGTTCTCAAGGGTAGACCTGTCTCTCTTAAGTGGATTTTACCATCCTTAAAAAAGACAACATCTTTTGACAAAGCATCACTAAAATCATCACAATCCCTTCTTACATGGTCTGTACTATCACACCAAATACATCTATTAACAAACCCTTCCTTGGGCTGTTGTCTTTGCCTAAGAAGTGACCCTGATGGTGTGCCTTTCTCTTCAAGCTTTGCAAGTTTCACCTTCAAGTTACGCATTCCCTTCACAAGTTCATCTAGCATAGACTCATCAAACTTAGGAGCTATATAAGTAGGCTTTACCATTTTGTCACAAGTTGAGATTGAAGGACTTGTAGTGTTTACTACCATCTTGTCCCTTCTTCTTTGTCGTTTGGCAAGCAATGAGACTGCACCTTCAACTTCATTCCAGTCGGTCTTTAGTCCTTGCTCAGCATCTTTATCTTCAAGGAGAAGCTCCAAATTTTCTTGAAACTCTTTACCTGCGGATTGTAAGAAAATATTTTTCTTCTCTGCATCTAATGTGACCCTTTCTGTCCTGGTGAGTTGTGCATAGCGCCGCTCAAATTCCCTAAGTAGCTCTGTTATTGATAGTCCTTGCTTTGGCTTGACTACCCATTCTAAGAATGTCCTTTTGGTCACTCTCTCTGAGTCCTCCATGAAATATTCCTCCTTTAAAGCTACTTTGAGTTCTTCCCAATTTCTTCCATGCCCATCTTTAATTGCCCTAACATGCTCCCTAATTTCTGGAGCAACAACTAGCTCAAAGCTTTGAATCATCTCACCTTATGACACGCGACGCAGATCCATCTCTTTCATATACTCGCGTAAGTACTTGGTTACATCTTTGCCATTGAATTGATCCATTCTGTTGACGAGCGCTTGTATGGCCTTCGTTGCTGAAATCTCCCTTCTTTCAGAAGCATGTTGTTGTTGCATGAACATTGCAAATACTTGAAACATTTGCATTGTTGTTGGGTCAAAATGCATACCCTGTTGCTCAACATGATCACCCATGGTTACGCACAAACTCTCACCCTGGTAGTTTCACGTCGGGTTCACCGAAAATATGTCAAGAAGTTGGCGGTCTTGCCAGGAAGGCACCGAGCCTCTTGCTGTGAGAGTTTGTGAGGAAGCTCAAGTGTTATGAGAAGGAGCTAAGTAGTAGATAACATAGCTTCTAAAGCTAAAGAAGAAATGTAGCCAAAGAAGCCGCTCACTTTCCCTTACAAACACACAAGTGATGGAGAGCACTCATGAAAGATAGTCAAAACAAAACAAAAATGAAAACATCGAGATTACGATCATATCGTATCATGGGTAGGATAAAAGGGTTAATGGATGAGTTAATGATATTTAATCTTTGTTGTCCAAATAAGCTACGGATTGCTCTTTGGAACTGTAGCTTTGTGCTTACTATAATGTATATGTTTTGCCTAGAGATGGGGATTAGTTGTGAGTACAAATCCTCTTGATTCATAATAAAATAACCACACTCACATCAAAAGAGAAGTTATAGTCAATAATAAGTAGTATGATGGGATTTGGTGAGAGAAGTATTTCGTTGAGCCTTTCAGGACCAAATAGAAACACTATGCGTTGCTAAAAGTGAATCTTTCGACTAATCCAAATGTTGACCCTAATAGATTGCACACAATGGAAATGAAAGAAATCGCCTCTATGTGGATTATGGTTATTCATCGATGATATGCTTAGTATGTTCAAAGATAAAGGTGTGAAAGAAGTGAAAGGAGAAGAAGAAGAGAGTTTCTCTCCCAAGCCCTATTGTTGCCCTTAGGCAATAAGGATACTGCGGGGAGAGAAGTACCTGTAGCAAGGAGATTCTAGAGTTTGTGGAAGAGAATGAGAACCTTAAGAGAGAGAGGTGCTTTTAAAAGATGAAGATATGGTTACTAACCTTGTGCACATAATTGTTTCCCGCAAGAAGGTTGTGCCCGTTACATTGACAAGATTGCTCTTTGAATACCTTCCAATGAAAAAATTAGGACACAACAAGAGAGATGAAAGGAGGAGTAAAGATAGAATTAGAGATAGATCTAAGTGTGGTGGTGGTATTAAAGATAAATAATGAGAGATAGAGATGGAGTTAGAGACAAGTATTGGACTAGATATGTAAATGAAAGAAAAACTAGGAACATATATCTTACATGAGAGCAATCGTCACCACCTTAATGGAGAGAGAAGATGAAGCAAGACTTCAGCCTTTCTTCAATTCAAGGAAAAGTAAGGCACTAAGATGAGTGTCTCACTATGGAATTGAGCTATTCTCACTCACTCATAACTTGCCTCAATTAAGAGAAGGTTGCCCTTTTTATAGGTGAGGGAGCCATGTTTTACATAATCACTTGATTAGGCTAAAGTTTTAGCCCAAATCAAATGTTCTTGGATATTTTTTAAAATGGGCAATATTAGGACTCAAAATATCATGAAATTCAGCATTTTTGGTCGTTGCGGCTCCATGTGGGTGCATGATGTATGTGGGCCCCACCTATGCATCTTCTGTGTGGCTCCAGCAGGGGGTCCTAACTTGTGTGTCTTGTCCTTCAAGGCATCTTTGAGGTGTCACATTCACATGCTTATGTCTTTTACCCTCCAAATATCTTAGTTTATGGAAAAAGACCAAGATTACCTCTTTTCACTTGATTCACCTGTTTACCATCTTTTCTTGCAGTGTAGTTGTGAGAAGATTTTTCATTGGTTTCCCTGTAACTTTTGACTTGTAACTCGGATTGACATGCTTCAAAAGGCAAAATTGGCCTACTAAAAGAGCTTGATTTGGTTTTGGCCTTTTCTTCACGCTTTTAGGTCGGGATTTTCAAATTGGAATGGTTCAAGAAGCTTTGGATCTTCCTTTTCATAAAGTCTTTTAGTAGGCCCTTCCCTCTTGTATGTATCCAAGAAGGTATGCATTGTTGAAGGGTTATATTATTAAATAAATGTAAAAAGAAGAAAATAATTTATATATGGTAGGATATAATTGAGATATTAAAAGAAATATACAAATGCTTTTTTCTCAAACAAAAAGAAACACAATTATTGATACTTTTCTTGCAGTACTTTCTAATAGTAATGTACATTTATATTACTTCAAAGATAATACTAAAATATGATAGAAAGCTTTTATTTATGCATATGAGTATTATATGAAGTATACTTATGCGTCAAAAAAAAAATCACAAGATAAATCGTTTAATGCTCGTTCCTACTATATACGCGCCACAGCACGACAGCACGCTACCGTCTCACCATGCCTTGCAAAGCATGAGAAACTCCAATGAAACTCTTCCATGCCTTGAAAGACATGGCGCGTGCTGCCCTCTCACCATGCCTTTCGAGGCATGGGAGAGCCCCAATGGAGCTCCATTCGAAGCACCTATGGTGGAAATGCATACACACATGCATTGAAAGTTCCCTCTTTGTTTTTCATCGCTAGTGCAATCCTTCGCACCCCCTTTGATTGACAAAGTGATTTGCATTAATTGTGAAAAATGTCATTTTTTAAATCGTGGCCACATAGGTCATTCATAAATGGGTTCACATCGTTTTCTCTGACAAATGACAAAGCAGCACGCACGCTGGTCTCGTGTGAGCTCTGCAAAAACATGGACTGATAGATGATAGATGGTCTGATGGAGAAAGCCCCTGAGATGGACATAAAGGCCGTGGGTCCACTTCTGCCAGCATCTTTCCTCATGAAGGACGCGATGAGCAACGAAGCAAGCACAGTGGATGTGGATGTGCGGTGGACGACGTGCTTGATGTGGCTGGATGAGCAACTGGCAGCAATATCAGTGTTGTATGTAGCGTTTGGGGTGATTGCCTGCCTGTCAGAGGCTCTGACTCAGGCACAGGAGATTGCAGCGGGGCTGGAAGCCAGTAAGGAGCAGTTTGTATGGGTGTTGAGGATTCCAGATCAGCAGCAAAAGGGATAGGCGCGGACGTAGCAGTTGCGGAGCGGGTTTGAGGAGAGGACTGCAGGGAGGGCGTTGGTGATGTGGGAGGTGGCGCCACAGAGGAAGATATTGGTGCACCCAGCGATAGCGGGGTTTCTCACACACTGCGGCTGGAACCCAACGCTGGAGGCACTGTGCAAGGGGGTGCTCATGTTATGTGGCCCCAGGTTTGGGGACCAAGGCATGAATGGCAAGTGGGTGGACGAGGTTGTGCTCAAGAGAGAAGGTGAGGATTGTATTGTGAGCAGAGCTGAGGTGGAACACATGATACGGGAGGTGATTTTAGATGATGCATGTGGGCAAGTTCGACAGCTCATTCGGCTTTGGAGGAGGCCAATTTTCCAGTCCATTTGCTGATGATGAAGACATGAGTAGTTTTACATGGCAAAGCCCTGCAGCAGTTCATAACAATCATAGCAGCATAAGTACTACTGACGTGAGGAATTGGAATAGGATGGGTTCGTTTTCGATGTTGCATGCAGCCTTTCATTCATCTACGCATAGCAACCATATGATGAATGCAATGTCATCAGCTTAGCAGCAGGTGAAGGAAGTTGCACCGGAGGTGTCGAGCTCTTTAGATTTGTCGCTGCACCTTTAGCATTCAATTGTACACACCACACCGATTGGAGAAGCGATCAAGCATATTACAAACCCAGCAATATGCTATCCCAATCCCAATCATCGTCACACATCACCTTTGCCTTGGTTATTAGCACTTTGTAGTGAGCAGACTTAGGCTTCCCTTCTCTTTTTTGTCACAGGCTCATGACCTCTCTCTGTCTGATTCTATCATCCCTCGTGCAACATGGCAATCAGACAACAGAGTATAATCATATGCCCAATTTTTGCCTCCCTCATATAATATCCTTATCCTTATATATTATTGCTAATCCAATTTAGTTTTTCTATTTCTCAAATCTTGTGCAGGATTGAGTGAAAATTTCTTGTAAAGCATCTTTAGGACGCTACACTGTTCACAAGCGCGTCACTGACGATATTCTCAAGAGAACTCCTGTATATTATGTCATATTCTACGCTCACTGATTTTGCATTTGGTAATGAGCGTAGTCTCTTCTTTCATCCGCTTAAAGTGATGGAACGAGCCTACTCTCTAAGAGGGAGCAGGGTTGCTTTTGGCTGGGTATATTACCCGCTTTTTCTGCCTTTGCCGGGTTGCCTGTTTGGGACATTTTGCCGGTGAAAATGAGACTTACCCTTGCGAAGCTCAGCTGCTCGGACTCGAGACATCGCTTGCCACGCTGCCCTCGATGCCTCTGGTTCATCCTCCAACAACCTTTAAGCTTTCATTGAAACTCTCTTACCTTGCCAGTAGCCCAGCACCCTGATGAGTCTTTTATCATTGTCGAAGTGAGCTTGTTTGGTAGGCATTTCTATATATATATAATGTTGTGAGGAACTGTGTGTTTCCCAAAAACGGATTAAACAAAAATTGAGATACTATTAAATATACATAAAAATGGAACCACACAAAAGTATTGATGAAGTCTAAAAATTGAACTAGTTCACGATTGTTATGGTAATCATGTACGGGCATCATCCAAATGTGCATTGATTCGACTCCACATTAGGCCAAATGATCATCGATGAAATTTGATATCTTCTATTTCAGTAGCACTAGAACATATTTCAGTAGCACTAGAACAATCCTTTTCCATGGATTGATCGCACGAACGTAGGCCGGCATTGCCAGCAAACTGCGGTCATTGGTGCTTCGGCACAACATGTTGGCGGGCCGTATTCCAAGTTCTCTTCACAATCTTAGTGCAACTCTTGCGGTGATGGATCTTTCACACAACGCCCTTGAGGGTGGGATACCTCCATGGTTTGAGGACATGCGATCTCTGCGTGTTTTGATCCTCAGTCACAACAACTTCTTTGGCTCTCTCTCACACACAAAATGGAATACCTCTCTGCTTCATGTTCTTGACCTCTCCTTTAACAACTTGAGTGGAGACATTCGTGGTGAAAGCCATGACCAGAAATTGCTACAGGGTTTTCTCTACAACGTGGAAGCTGGCAAGGACTCAAGCACTACCTTGTACAATGAGGAGATCACATTTGCGGGTAAAGGGGGCGAGCTTTGCTTGACCTACATCCTCAGGGCCATAGTGTGTGTAGACCTCTCTAGCAATTCTCTTGTGGGGGGTATCCCCCCCCAACTAGGTTCGCTTATTGGTTTGATCTTCTTGAGCTTATCCCACAATCATCTCACTAGAACCATCCCAAAAAACCTTGGCAAGCTTTAGCAGTCACTCTCCCTGGATTTGGCTAAGAATGAACTGGATGGAGAGATCCCTAGAGAGGCCTTATGCACACTTACATTTGTGTGGTGGATATGTCTGATAACAATCTGGAGGGCCCGATCTCGCGCTGCAAGCAATGGAGCACATTCGATACACCTCAGCCTTTTCTTGGGAACAAAGGGCTCTGTGAACCACCTCTCCAACGACAATGCAGCCCTGGCAAAGGAAGTGGTACAAATACAAATAAGTAGGAAGATGGTGATGAGATCTTCTAGCTAGAGGCAATCTTTGTGGCCTTGACTATGGTCTTTGGCATGAGCATGATGTGAAGACCACTCAGTCACCACATTAGCCTAGCTTCTAGATGGTTTTACAACAAAATTACCTAGCTCTTTTATAATTATGAGTCTCCAAATGTGCCATGTATAAAGATTAATGGCTCTAGTGTTCAAAACCTATATTCTTTTTTTTAGTATTTTTTTCCCTTGTAACATGTTTCATGATACATTAAATCCAGTTTGCTTTGGAGGTTCAAACCATACTATTTTTTTGAGAGTGCTCATCATGTCAAGAAGCAGCCAAAGTACCCTCCATCTTGATGATCTACGAAATATAACCAGGTTTGAAAGGTCATACAACAAAGATAGAATTGTACTTTCACAATAATCGTACTCCTTTCCAATTCTTCCGGGCTTGCTGCTTGCACGGACAAACATCGTGGAAAAGAATTGGTGTGAATCTTGAGAACGAGGCATGGGGACCTGCTGCAATATATCATTTCCATGAACATTGAACATTTAAGCATGAGCTATAGTTGGAGCGGCATAATGCTGGCCATTGCTAGTTGCACCTACAAAAATGAGGTGAGTATGGTAGTTGATAAAGCTGTAAGTGAAAAGTTCCTTTTTTTAACACCCTCATATTTTCACATGGCCTCTAATTAGGAAATTTTATGCCATGGTAGTAGTATAATACTCCTATGCCTTTCACTTGCTTCTACCTGCCTTTGGCTATTAATGCAGTTAAGATTACTAATGCCTTGGATTCTTCACGTTGGATGGATACACTGCATTATTTAGGTGATTTGTGGGTAGAAAAGATGTCATATTATTTGAATAGGGGCTTTTTTAAGTTTGAATGCTCGTTATCTTTGACTCATGGATTTCTTCTAGTAGTAGTATTTTTTGAAAGAATTTCCTGGCTTGATGTTCACTATCATAAACTATGCATTGTGGTCATATTCAGACCCGAACTCCTATTTATTGGTCGACATGCATTAGGTTGATATTTTTTTTGCTATGCTCATTTGAGAAATGAACAAATTTGTTGAGGTCTTACTTTCTGTGTGAAAAGAAAAAACTATGGGTTGTTCACCAGTACAGAGATTATGAAAACAACTTCCTCCACTTTCACGAAAGCCTATCTCCTTCATTGCAACAACAAAGGTCTTTCTAATAAAAGAAAGCCCTCTGAATTAAACCTCTCTCAAAAAATAAATTAGGATAACTTGTAAATGAATGTGGTGTTGCCTTCTGGAATTTATATAGAGGGGATCAATTAGAGGAATCAAAAAAATTACTTGATATAATTGGTTATAATCAGCAAAAGAGTGATACATTTGTGGATCACCAACGAGTGTTCCAAATATGAGTGCATAAAAATATGCTTGACCTGTCATAATAGCTAATATATAATTCTCCTAAATGATTTTCTCATGTTAAACTGATCATTTAATATGGGAATAGCTAGGGGAGAAAAAGCTAAAATATTGGTTAAGTTGGCAGACCGGCCACAGTAGGGATCCAAAGGAGAGAAAATAGGGATCCAAAGGGGACGACCATCTGCAAAAGAGCTATGTGCAACAATGGGATCCAAAGACCTTAGGGTTCAACCCATTAAGACTTCCAAAATGCTAATGTTCCAAAATTCAAAGGTTGTGTCCAAAGGTGAAAAGCCTAGGGAAATTGGATGCTTTGTGTGTGTCCCAAAAGTCTTTCTCAAGCCCTACAAAGGAGGGGGTGATCCCAAGAAGTAGGGGATGAGAGAGAACTCACACACACACAAGCTTCCTTTGTACACAAGGGGAAAGAGGGACACATGTCAGCTCCCTAGCCCAGATGCCCACAAGGTGTACTCAAATCCTATTGGATGGCCTTTGAGGTGGACCAATGAGAATTAGTCTAGAGTAAGTCTAGTTTCATTAATATAAAAACAATTTATAAAAGAACCAATAAGAATTAAGCTCTCTAGAAGACTATTGGACAGTCTCTCTAGGGGTCCAATGAGCATTCAACAACCCAATGGCTTGCCTGATTCCTATTGGCAAGGAGACAAAGGGGTCCAATGAGAGTTTAGCTTCATTAATTAATTAGCAAAATCTCTCACAAAAGCTCTCAGAAGGCTATCACTTATGCTCCTTAATTTCCATTGGCTGAACTTGGGGAGGTCGAATAGGGAGTGAGCATGAGCAAATAGCAAGGGGGTCGACTAAGAGAGAGAGGGGGGTGATTTTTCAAAGGCCTTATTCACTTACAGACTCACACAATCTATGTGTAGAGTAAGAAGACTCTCTCTCTCTCTCTCTCTCTCTCTCTCTCTCTCTCTCTCTCTCTCTCTCTCTCTCTCTCTCTCTCTGTGTTGTCAAGCTTTAATGGAAATCTTATCATGACCTACTCCAAGCTTGTGAGAAGGGAGGCCTACACCAACAACTCTTGTCTTTGTGATGAAAATCCAACCAAGAGCCAAGCGTCATTGCATGCTCATCTCCTCTACCATGCTAATTACTAAGCTAAGCTATGCTAATATGAGTGATTATGTAAGGAGATGTACATCTTTCTCGTAAGACCACTCTTTCTTCCTCTCAATCTACTCTTATACCCTGCTAGCTCTCACCATCTTCGAAGGTCTGTGAGGTCTTGGGTCTGAGACCGTGAGGGAATTGATGTTGTGTTTGATAAGTGTTTTGCGTAGTGCTTGAAGTTTCCATCTTCATTGCACTAGCTAGTATTGAAGGAACACAAAGAATTGTAATCTCTCTTGATGGGAGAAACCATAATACAAAGCCTTTTGGAGGGGGGACCGCATGCAAATCCGTTCCTCAACTTTTATCAATTGCTTAATTTCTCTCTCTTTTGAAGTATTGTTCATTCTATCTAACTAGGTGTTATGCTTTTTGTTGCTCTCTCCACCCAATCACTCTTGTTATTCTCATTAGGAATCTATTCTAATGAAATGCTCACTATGTTCATGCTCTTTTCCGCTACACACAAGTTACTAGGCCATTAAATGTTACATTGGTATCAGAGCACAAGGTTTCTCTTTTCTTTCTCAAGAAGGAAGGTCCTCAAGCTAGCTATAAATGGTTGGTATTATTAATTGCATGTGAGTAAGTAGAATAGAGATTTTTCAGCCTTGCAGTGCGCTTGCCTTTATGCAGTTTAATGTTAGGAAATAAGATGTAGCTAAATAGATAATTGAGTAGATTACTTAATGGAGAGAGAAAGATTTATATACACGAGATTATAGAGTAGAGAGAGAGAGAGAGAGAGAGAGAGAGAGTATACACGATATACGTGGTTCACCCAATGTGGGCTACGTCCACGGGAAAGCAACCACTCAATGGCTTTAGTACTTCAAAACAAGAAGTAGTTTACAAAGGGATTATACCCTTAATGGAGCTCCCGCCTTGCTTCACTCTCACCACCTCACACTTACCTTGTTGCATCAACTTCACACTATGAAATGTGTGTAGAAATGGCCTCCATTTATAGGCCAAAAGGGCTGCCCTCTCTTATGAGAGACAGCCATGTGTAGCCGCCCTTGTGCGAATAAGTCCAAATCGGACCCTCCAATCTGCCCATGTGTGGCCGCCCTTGAGAAGACAAGTCCGCTTTTGAATTCGGCCACCGGCCATTGAATTCGGCCACCGGCCACCGGCCATTGACTTCAGACCACTGGCCATCGGCCATTGACTACCGGCCACCGGCCAACCGACCGGTTGTTTTCCGACCACTTTCCGGCCGCCGTCCGGCCATAATATTCCGGTGAAAAAAAAGTCTCAGAGACCTCCGCCCCCGAGGCCTTTAAAGTTGCCCCTAATTCTTGTCCGTGAAAATTTTGGTTTCCGTTGAGTGATTTTCCTTCACGCACGATGGCTTCTCCTCATAATGGTGGCCTTACAAATGTGCGCTTTTACCACAGAAAATTACAAGGGTAAATCAGGCTCCATACTTAACAATCTCCCACTTGGAGACTGATCTCCAAACCAAACCTGTGACTGCTTTCCATTCTGGCTTCTTATCCTTGAATGCCGATTGAAGATGAGCAAAAGCTCAACTTCTCCTTGTTGACCACCTTTGTAAACATGTCTGCAGGATTTTTACTTGTATGCACCTTTCCTAGCTTTAGTTGTCCCTCTTCCAAAAGAGTGCGTATGAAGTGATATCTCACCTCAATGTGCTTTGTCCTTGAATGAAAGACTGATTTCTTCGCAAGATGGATAGCGCTTTGGCTATCACTGTACAAGACACAATTGTCTTGTTTGAATCCAAGCTCTTCTAAGAATCTGTGAAGCCACATAATTTCTTTGCTTGCCTCCGTCATTGCTACATACTCTGCTTCCATGGTAGAAAGTGAAACCACTTTCTGCAGCTTTGAAGCCCAGATTACTGCTGTGGCTCCAACCGTGAACACATAGCCAGTAGCGCTCCTTCGAGTATCTTTGTCACCTGCCATATCTGCATCAGCATACCCTTCTAGAAAAATATTAGTTCCTCCAAAATACAAAGTATTTGTTGTTGTCCCTTTTAGATACCTAAGTATCCACTTCACAGCTTGCCAATACTCTTTACCTGGGTTGTCCATGAACCTACTCACAACTCCCACTGCATGTGCAATGTCTGGCCTTGTCCAGACCATAGCATACATTAAAGAACCTACCGCTGCAGCATATGGAACTTTAGACATATATGCTATCTCCTCTTGTGTCTTTGGACACATATCCTTCATTAGTTTAAAATGACCAGCCAAAGGTGTAGAAACTGGTTTTGCATTTTGCATTGCAAACCTTTCTAGTACCTTCTTGATGTAATCTTCTTGAGATAGCTTTATTGTCTTCTTCGTCCTGTCCCTTGATATTTTCATACCAAGTATCCTCTTTGCAGCACGTAAATTTTTCATTGAAAAAGATTTGGACAGCTCCTCTTTTAGGTCTTTGATGTCCTGCATGTTAGCACTTGCAATCAACATGTCATCAACATACAACATTAGGATGATGAATTTCCCATCTCCCAAATTCTCCGTGTAGACGCAGTGATCTGAGTTGCATCTTGTGAATCCATGATCCAACATCCATCGATCAAACTTCAAGTACCATTGTCTTGATGCTTGCTTTAAACCATACAAGCTCTTCTTTAATCTGCAAACCATTTTCTCCTTACCTTTTACTTCATAACCCTTTGGTTGAAGCATGTAGATTTCCTCCTCTAAGTCACCGTGAGGGAATGCCGTATTTACATCCATTTGCTCGAGATTTAGATCATGAGCATCCACAAGGCTTAAGACAAGCCTAATTGAGTTCATTTTTACAATAACAGAAAATATTTCATTGAAGTCAATACCTTTCTTTTGAGAAAAACCTTTTACCACAAGCTTAGACTTGTACCTTTTCTTCCGACCTTCTTCTTCCTTTACCTTGTACACCCATTTGTTTTGAAGTGCCCGCTTACCTTCAGGCAACTCAACCAACTCCCATGTTTGGTTGCGATGTAGTGAGTCCATCTCCACTTGCATGCTCTTCGTCCATTCTTCTTTGGATTCATGTTGCATAGCTTCTTCATATGATTCCGGCTCTCAAGAATCTGAGATCAAGAGATGGTTGAAGGAAGGAACAAACCTTTCTGGAGGTCTACTTGCTCTTGTAGATCTTCGGGGAATAGGTTGAGGCTCCTCATTTGGTTGACGTTGTTGCACATTGTCACCGTTTGCAGTCCTTGAGTCTTCACCGTCCTTAAGCTCCATGTACTCATCACCTGTTTCTTTTGTTTGTTTTCTTTCCAAGTAATCTTTGTACATATTTTTTTCATTAAAAATTACATCCCTACTCTTTAAGATTTTACCATCTTCAGGATTCCATAGGCGATACCCAAAGTCTCCTTCTCCATAGCCAATGAAGAAACACTTTTTGGACTCTGCATCTAACTTTGATCTTAGGCTTCTATCTATGTGCATGAAAGCCTCACACCCAAACACTTTGAAAAATGCATAATTCACCGGTTTACCTGTCCATGCCTCTTATGGAATTCCCCCATCCAATTCCGTTGAGAGTGACCGATTGATTAAGTACACAGACGTACTTACAGCTTCCACCCAAAGCTCAAGCGGTAGGCCTGCATGTAGCCGCATGCTTCGTGCTCGTTCCATGATTGTCCTGTTCATCCTTTCCGAAATCCCATTTTGTTGAGGTGTCCTTGGGGTTGTCCTTTGCCTCTGAATGCCATTGCTAGCACAAAAGCTTTCAAAAGCTTGGCTGCAATATTCGCCTCCATTGTCGGATCTGAGGCATTTAAGTTTGGTACCCGTTTCATTCTCCACAAAGGCTTTCCACCTTTGAAATATGGAAAATACATCGGATTTATTCTTCATGACATAAACCCATGTTTTTTTAGTCGCATCGTCTATGAATGTTACATAGTACAATGAGCCACCAAGTGATGGTGTACTTGCAGGACCCCAAACATCAGAATGAAACAACTCAAGTTTTTAATATTTTCTTTCATTTCCTGATTTTTGAAATTTTACCCTCTTTTGTTTACCATAAACACAATCTTCACAGAACTCTAAGTCCACTTCTTTCAAACGTGGTAGAAGCTTCTTTGTTTGAAGTATTTGCATTCCTTTGGCACTCATATTCCCAAGTCGGTAGTGCCACACCGCACTGTCAACTTTTGTAGTTGCTGCACAAGCTGAAGGTTGCGTGCTAAAAGTACACAAGTAAAGTGTACCGACTTTTTCACCCTTGGCAACCACCAAAGATCCCTTTGAGATCTTCCACCGTTTGTTTCCGAATGCAATGTTGTGACCTTCATCGTCCAATCGTCTTGTAGAGATCAAATTTTTGAGAAGAGAAGGAACATGCCTAACAACTTTAAGCTTCCATTCATTTCAGTTAGCAGTTTTGACAGAAACTGTAACTTTGCCGATAATCTCACAAGCGTCATCATCTCCCAAGTATACATACCCAAAATTACCTTTGGTGTAGTCTTGGAAATGTTGCTTGTGTGGTGTCGCATGGAATGAAGCCCCGGAATCTACTATCGAGGAATTAGACACATTGTCTAATGAGAGAATTAGAGCATCTTGATCTACTTTACCTGCCACATTGGCCTCCGATGTTGGCTTGTTGTCTTGAGACTCTGTCTCCTTCTTCTTCTTGGACCAGCAATCCTTCTTGATGTGGCCCTTCTTGCCGCAGTTCCAACATTCAAGCACTGACTTTGTGCGTGACTTGCTCCGCCTTGAGCGATCATGACCCTTTTGGTTTTTGAACCTCTCCGTAAGCCTTCCTCTTGTTTCCACTGATAGTGCAGCACTTGATGATTCTCCTGTGCTTCTCCTTCGCATTTCCTCGCTTAGGAGAACACCCACAACATCATCAAACTTAAGAGTATTTGTGCCAGAGATAGAATTACTTACAGCCATCACAAGGCTGTCCCAACTATCCGGTAGAGATGATAGTATAAGGAGAGCTCGCACTTTGTCATCAAAATTGATTTTCACTGATCGAAGTTGACTTATATTTGTGTTAAAGTCATTTAGGTGTTCTGCAACTGAACCATTCTCTGCCATCTTTAGATTGAACAAGCGCTTCATAAGAAATACCTTATTGGATGCCGATGGTTTCTCGTAGAAGTCCTCAAGTGACTTCATCAAGTCCTCCGTGGTATTCATCTCCGAAACATTGAAGGCCACCGTTGACGCCAAGCTTAACCGGATTGTTCCCAGTGCCTTTCGATCAAGGACAATCTATGCTTCATCTACCATTGTTGCGGGCTTCTTCGCAAGACCGCCTAGTGGCAAATAGAGGTCCTTCTGGTAGAGATAGTCTTCCATCTGCATCTTCCAATGTTGGTAGTTTTTGCCGTTGAACTTCTCAATCTTGAGCTTCCCTTCCTCCACCATAACTCCCACTCAATTCAAGGAATCCTTTCCTTGAGATAATTTATCTACGAGCAAACCTTGCTCTGATACCAGTTGTTAGGAAATAAGACGTAGCTAAATAGATAATTGAGTAGATTACTTAATGGAGAGAGACAGATTTATATACACGAGATTATAGAGTAGAGAGAGAGAGAGAGAGAGAGAGTACACACGATATACGTGGTTCACCCAATGTGGGCTACGTCCATGGGAAAGTAGCCACTCAATGGCTTTAGTACTTCAAAACAAGAAGTAGTTTACAAAGGGATTATACCCTTAATGGAGCTCCCGCCTTGCTTCACTCTCACCACCTCACACTCACCTTGTTGCATCAACTTCACACTATGAAATGTGTGTAGAAATGGCCTCCTTTTATAGGCCAAAAGGGCTGCCCTCTCTTATGAGAGACAGCCATGTGTAGCCGCCCTTGTGCGAATAAGTCCAAATCGGACCCTCCAATCCGCCCATGTGTGGCCGCCCTTGAGAAGACAAGTCCGCTTTTGAATTCGGCCACCGGCCACCGGCCATTGACTTCCGACCACCGTCCATCGGACATTGGCCATTGACTACCTGCCACCAGCCAACCGACCGGTTGTTTTCCGACCACTTTCCGGCCGTCGGCCGACCATAATATTCCGGCAAAAAAAAAAAGTCTCGGGGGCCTCCGCCCCCAAGGCCATTAAAGTTTCCCCTAATTCTTGTCCGTGAAAATTTTGGTTTTCGGTGAGTGATTTTCCTTCACACACGATGGCTTCTCCTCATAATGGGGGCCTTACAAATGTGCGCTTTTACCACAGAAAATTACAAGGGTAAATCAGGCTCCATACTTAAAATTTAACAGGGCATCACAGTAGAGAGCTATGGTCTTAATAGTGGAGTCCTACGGGGCTTTCCTACGGCTTAACCACTATTGAGCTATTAGAAGCTTGACAGGAGCCGGTGCTATTTTGGTGTTGATCGACCCTCTCTTCTATCCCTTGCAATTAATGGTATTTGAGCCACGGGTACAGTAGCTTGAGTGCTTTTTCTAAAGGGGTGAAGAGGAGTAGCAACTAGGGCTTGAAGTGCTAAAGTACACCTAAAAAGTTTACACCTAAAAGTTGTCAAAATGGCTGACAACAGTAAAGAGAGGGAATTTAATGTTGATAACTTTGATTTTGCTAATGAGCAGGCTACTAATGATGCCCGATGCTTGTTAACTATCTTGTTTCTAGGCTTCAACAAGACATGGGCAATTCATCCCTCTAAAGTGAAGTGCAATGGCAGTTTTGTGCTCATGGGATTCTCCAACCTCCCCACCATAACGAGAGAGCACCTAAGAAGACTCCTTGCGAGACTTCCAAATTAGGCCTCTCTACGATTCTGGAAGAAGAAGAGGATCCATATGAAGGGCTCAAAAATTTTCTCCTTGATGATGCATCTCCTTCTCAAAGGAGAATTCAAGAGCCCCCACCGAAGGAACGAGAAAGAAGTGAGTCTCCTGCCACCTCAGCGGAGATGGCTCCACAAAACCCTACTTCAAAGAGGGATGACAAAAAGCAAGAGAAGAAAAAGACGAGAAAGAGGACACCCTCTTCTCCATCTTCTTCATCCTCTTCCTCTTATGAAAGTGATAGTGAAGACAAAGAAGATCAAGGCAAGAAAAAGGCAAGAAAGAGGTCACCCTCTTCTCCATCTTCTTGAAATTCTTCACCTTCTGAATAAAGCGATGGTGAAACCTTTGAACCATCAAAAACAAGAGGCCATAGGAAATTCTATGCTGCATGGAAGAGGCTGTCCAAGCTCAAGAAGTTCAAAGAGGGAGGGAAGAGCATCTCTTTCCTTACCTACGATGGCACCTTTGGTGCTACGGATAAAGTCTTGGCCTTTATCCAACAATCTGATGCGGCGTTTGGAGATGAGGGCTTCATAGAGTCCTCTAAGCTACGCCATGTAGCTATGCTCTTTCAGAAGTCCACCAAACAACAATGGTGGTCTAGCATACGGGCCAACGGTGAACCTACATGAACATGGAAAGCTTTAAGAGCTTCCATTATGAAGCATTTTTTGGCCACTGATGCCAAAGACAAAGTACTCACTGAATGGCGAAGCTTGAAGATCTCTCCCTATGAATCCATTCATAAATATGTAGACAAGTTTTGGGAATTACAACTCAAATCCATTGTCTTCAAGAAGTTGGATTTTGGAGAGAAAAAGCAACAATTTTGTGCGGGCTTAACTGAAGAAATGGTGGAGTATGCCAACTCCCAAAGGCCACACACCATATCGATGGTTATACACCATACTATGGTGGGTTCTCGAATCAATTTCCAAATGAGGGATAAAAGAAATTTTAAGCCCACAAAAAACAAGGGTTCCAATGAGCCGAAGGGGAAGGACAATGTCCAAAAGTTTCCTAAGGGAAATTCCAACAAAGCTAAAGAGAAGGGAGTTTACAAAGGAAAAAATAAACTCTCTCGTGAAGAGCTTGAGTGTTATCGCAAGGATAACCGTTGTTTCAAGTGCGACGAGCAAGGGTATGCATACCACGCTTGTCCCCAAAAGAACACCCGTCATGAACCTCCTAGAGCTACCTTGGCTGAAATCCAAGAGGAGGAAAATCACCACAAAGGATCTCCTATATGTCATGCTTGGGGAAAGGTAAGAGAACATGATGCTTTTATTCTCTTTGACCCTAGTTCTACTTACAATTTCATTTCCACAGAGGTGGTCACCAAGCTAGGCATACAAGCTTATGAGATGGGAGATGTCCTACCCGCAGATGGTTCTTTCAGGGGGCAAGAAGTTTCAGTCACTCCCTTTATCGGGAAATTGAGGCTCTATGTCCAAAGATATGCGGATAAAGAGGACTTATTTATCTCTCCTCTCAAGCATGAGGATGTAATCGTAGGGTCACCATGGTTTGAGTGCATGGCTGTCAATGTTAAATTCCCTAAAAGGAGAATCTCCTTGAGGTTCATGGAAAAAGATATGTACATAGATGCCAAGAAAATGGGTAACACCATACCCATTTTGCATACACAAGCTTTCTATAAGTCAATAAAGAGGTCTATTTCTGTGTACATGATTTTTGTTAAAGATTCTCAAAATGAACCTAATGTTTTAACAAAAGAAAATAAACACATTCACAAGGAATTAGAGTTATCCAATTTTCTCAAGGGGTTTCAAGATGTCTTTATTGACGACATCCCTTGTGAACTACCTCCTAAACGAGGCAATGATGACCATGCAATTGAACTGCTTCCAGAAAGTTCACCGCCTAATAAACTTCCTTATAGAGTTTCTCAAGCTCAACAAGAGGAGATTATGTGGCAAGTGCATGAGTTAGTTGAGAAGGGCATGGCTAGGCCTAGCTCATCTCCATTTTTTTTTCCTGTGATACTAGTGCAAAAGAAAGACGACACATATCGTATGTGTGTCGACTATAGAGCACTAAATAGGATCACTATCAAAAATAGGTTTCCCATTCCACGGGTAGAAGACCTATTTGTTAAGCTACAAGGGTTCATCTATTTCAGTAGGTTTGACCTAAAAAGTGCCTATCATAAAATAAGGATAGTTGATCGAGACATTGTCAAGACCACATTTTTCACTACGTTTGGTCTTTACGAATACATTGTCATGCCTTTTGGCTTGACCAATGCACCGCTTGATGGAGAAGCTATTCAGGCCTCACCGAACCTCTACTGGAGTGTTCTTTGATGATATTATCATCTACTCTAATTCATTAGATGAGCACAAGGAACACCTCCAAGTAATATTTCAAGTTTTAAAAGAGAATAAACTTTATGTTAATCAAAAGAAAAGTGAATTTTTCTTACAAGAGATTCAGTATTTAGGTCACATTATCTCTCAAGATGGCATCCAAATGGATCCATCAAAGTTAGAGGTAGTAAACCCAGGAATCTTCATGAACTAAGAGGATTTATAGGTATGTGTGCATACTATAGACGCTTCATAGAAAAGTTTTCACTAATAGAAGGACCATTACATGACCTAACAAAGAAAAATGTTAGGTACACACGGTCTGCCAAAAAGGACAATGCTTTTGAAAATCTTTCAGAAAATCTTATCTCTCAACCTGTGCTTACACTACCGGGTCTCTCAAAGCCATTTGAGGTCCAATGTGATGCTTGTGGTGATTGCCTTGGAGCTGTTTTGCTCCAAGAAGGGCACGCCATAGGCTATGATAGTCGAAGGCTCAACCCTATTGAGCAAACTTTAGGCATATATGAGAAGGAACTCCTCGTAGTTCTACATGCCTTAGACTCATGGAAGCACTATTTATTGGGGACTCCTTTCAGTCTGCAAACGGATCACCAAAGTCTTAAGTACTTCATGACGCAGACCAAGCTCTCCGACAAACAAATGAGGTGGGAAAATTTCCTTTCGGAATTTCATCTTCATATTTCTCACATTGCTCGCAAGCAAAATCAAGTAGCCGATGCACTCTCAAGACGGTCTAGAGTGAATGCGGTTTCCATAGCAACTCACAATGATCTATCTTCTATGATAGATGAGTGTGCTATTGATCCCAATTTTAGAGATGGGATTTTAGCCCTTGCATTAGGAAAGAAAGAGGAACCATTTACTTTACAAGATGGTTATTTTCTCTATGGCAATAGACTATGCGTTACTAGCCCACTACGTGAGAAAGTAATGTATGAATCTCATGCTCCTCCTTATGTAGGGCATAGAGGGATTCAGTCTACCCTAAAAGAGATTGAAGCATATTTCTATTGCCCTACCATGAAAGCAAACATACAAGAGTATGTTTCTAAATGTGTGGTATGCCAAAAGATGAAGTTTGATAGAGGGAAGTAGCCTGGATTGCTTCAACCTTTTCCAATCCCTAATTCACCATGGGAGAGCATATCCATGGATTTTATCTTTGGATTTCCTAATACTATCCATGGGAATATGGGAATATGGACGATAGTGGACAGGTTTAGTAAACAAACTCATTTTATACATGTCAAAAAGATGATCAAAGCCCATCAAATGGCAACCCTATTCATTTCACAAATCTTCAAGTACCATGGCTTGCCAATTTCCATAGTGTCGGATAGAGATCCTAGAATGAAGAGTAATTTCTGGAAGGGTCTCTTTGAGAATCTAGGAACAAGGCTAAACTTCTCTTCGGCCAATCACCCGCAAATGGATGGCCAAAGTGAAATAGCTAACATAACAATTCTTGATCTACTAAAAGCCTATGTAACGGAAGTAGATCAAAGGTCCCAATGGGAGAAGTACTTACCCTTATTGGAGTATGCCTACAATAACATTGTACATACTTCCACGGGAAAAGCACCTTTTGAGGTCATTGAGGGAAGATCAAATAGTCCCCTTCTACTTAAGGTACACGGGAAGATCTTCGATGCAGATGAGTATAGCCGAGACCTACAAGAATCTTTCCAAAAGATTAAGTATGCTATCTCTATCTCACAGCAAAGGCAAAAGGCTACTGTTGACAAGCACAAAAGATACAAGCCTTTAAAGAAAATGATTGGGTCTTACTTAAATTTACCAAGGCTCGATTAAGGCACACGACGGGAAAGAGGCACATGCTCTACACCCCTCTCATGCCCTGTAGCTGAAAGCCCTGCAACTCCTCTGACAAGCCTGAAAACTATAACCAGTCACCTAAAGAGCGTGCTGGACCCGTTGCCATGGGACACAAGGAAACATGAGGCCGACTACCAATCAAGTGGCTGAAGGAGTACGAGCAGAAGTGTGACGCGAGAGAGAGTGCGAGAAGAAGAGCACGACGATATGGTGAACTCGCTCTACTGTAATGTGTAGAGCGTAGTGAGTTCTTATTAGGTTTTTACAAAAGAATATGTGTACATACCTGGCGGCCCGCCCACTTACCTGGGCGACCACATTGGGCTTTATACCCCAACAACCTCCCACTTAAAGTCCAATGTGGTACTTTAAGTGTGAGAGAAGCTACTATACAAGCTAATATACAAGAGATGTAGAGAAGTGATGTACTACCGTACACCTAACTGCTTGCGAAAATGCGCAAAGCTCTTTGAGGGAAGTCCTTTTGTAAGTAGATCAGCAGAATTTTCTGTGATGTGAACTTTGACAAGCTGAAGTTGCTTATCCTCGAGCATTTCCCTGATGAAATGATACTTCACATCCACATGCTTTGTCTTTGAGTGATAAACTGGATTGCGAGCCAATTGTATAGCACTTTGACTATCACAATATAACACAGGCATCTCTTCTTTGATTCCCAAATCTATTACTAGTCGATTAAGCCAAATTGATTCTTTACATGCCTTTGATGCTGCAACATATTCAGCCTCTGTAGTAGACTGAGTAACACAATCTTGTAGTCTAGAACGCCATGATACTGCTCCACCAGCCAATGTAAAGACATACCCTGACGTAGACCTTCGGTTGTCTAAGTCACCTGCATAATCTGAGTCTGTAAAACCCTTTACACTTAGCTCCTGACTCCCATAGCATATACGCATACTCTTTGTAGCTTTCAGGTATCTCAATATTCCTTTCACTGCCTCCCAATGTTTCTTGCCTGGGTTTGACATGTATCGACTTACTACTCCCACTGCAAATGCAATGTCTGGGCGAGTAGCAATCATTGCATACATCAAACTACCCACTGCAAACGCATATGGAATCTTATCCATTTCAGCCTGTTCTTCCTCAGAAACAGGACAATCTTGTTTGCTAAGTTTCACATATGGTGGCAATGGAACACTCGGTGCCTTTCCCTTCTCCATATTGAAACGTTGCAAAACCTTGTCAATATACTCTGTTTGAGATAACCAAATCAACTTCTTTGATCTGTCTCTCTCAATGCCTCTCAAGTATATGACTTGCCTCACCCATGTCTTTCATGTCAAACGATTTTGCCATCTTTGACTTCAAAGCTGAAATTTCTTCCAAGTGCTTGCCAGCAATCAACATGTCATCCACATACAAAATAAGGATCAACCAACTTCCATCCTTAGCCTTCTTTGTATATAGACAGTGATCGAACTCACTACGTTTGTAGCCTTGAGAAAGCATAAACTTGTGGAATTTATGGTACCATGCCCTCGGTGATTGTTTTAAGCCATAAAGACTCTTTAACAACTGGCATACCCAATCTTCCTTGCCTTTCTCAACAAACCCTTCTGGCTGCTGCATGTAAATTTCCACATCTAAATCACCATGCAAGAACGCTGTCTTGACATCCATTTGGTGCAACACCAAATCTAATATGGCAACCAATGCAAGAAAGCATCTCAATGTAGTCATCTTGACCACCGGAGAGAAGACTTCAGCAAAGTCAATGCCTTGTTCTTGCTTAAAGCCCTTGGCAACAAGCCTTGCTTTGTACTTTGGCTGACTATCATGAGCGGTGATCTTATACCTGTAAACCCATTTACAAGGTAGAGCCTTTTTTCCCTGTGGTAATTTAACCAGCTTCCATGTCTTGTTTTTATGCAGAGCTGTCATCTCTGACTGCATGGCCAATTGCCAATTCCCGGAGTCCTTCATTTGCACTGCTTCCTTGTAACATGAAGGCTCATTGCAATCAGTCAACATGACATAGTTCATAGATGGAACAAACCTATCAGAAGGTAGCGTGACACGTCCAGATCTACGCACAATAGGTGGCTCGGGCTCAGCCACAACCTGTGGTTCCACTCTATCCTGTCCTTGCTCCTCTTGAGCCTTGACATTTTGTCTTACACGTGCAGGTCCATCTTCTTGGAAGACAACTCTTCTAATCTCCTCAACCCTCTCTGGTTTAGAATGATATTTGGATTCATTAAAGTGAACATCATTGCTGCGGACAACCTTTCTGGATTCGGGATCCCAAAGCCTGTACCCCATCTCACCAGAATTACCATAGCCTAGAAAGATGCACTTTCTACTCTTTGGCTCAAGTTTGTTCCTAAATTCCTTTGGAACGTGAGTATATGCCTCACAGCCAAAGACTCTGAGATGCTTGTATGAGGGCATTTTGCCTGACCATACCATCTCTGGCACTCAATCCTTCTGCAAAACCTTGCTAGGAGATCTATTTACAAGTTGAACAGCTGTTGATACAGCTTCAGCCCAAAACCCATTTGGCAGCTGTGCATTAGACAACATACTTCTGACCTTCTCTTGTATGGTCCTATTCATCCTCTCAGAAACACCATTTTGAGGAGGATTGTAAGGAGCAGTAAGTTCACGTTTTATACCTTTTGACTCACAAAAGTCCTGAAAGGCCTTTGAAACATACTCTCCACCATTGTCAGTGCGTAAGCATTTAAGCTTCTTGCCACTCTGATTCTCCACAAGTGTCACCAACGTTTTGAAAACACTAAACGCTTCATATTTGTGCTTGAGAAAGTAAACCCATACTTTCCTCGAGTAATCATCTATAAATGTCACCGATCGGTTGGCCGGTTGGCCAGTGCCCGGTAGTCAATGCCCGGTGGCCGAATTCAAAAGCGGACTTGTCTTCCCAAGGGCGGCCACACATGGGCAAATTAGAGGGTCCGATTTGGACTTATCTACACAAGGGCGGCTACACATGGCTGCCTCTCATGAGAGAGGGCAACCCTTTTGGCCTATAAAAGGAGGCCATTTCTACACACATTTCACAGTGTGAAGTTGATGCAACAAGGTGGGTGTGAGGTGGAGAGAGTGAAGCAAGGCGGGAGCTCTATTAAGGGTATAATCCCTTTGTAATCTACTTCTTGTTTGAAGTACTAAAGCCACCAAGTGGCTGCTTTCCCGTGGATGTAGCCCACATTGGGTGAACCACGTATATCGTGTGTACTCTCTCTCTCTCTCTCTCTCTCTCTCTCTCTCTCTCTCTCTCTCTCTACTCTATAAAGCATATAGTTCTCACGTTAGACACTTTGCACATATCGTTGCACCATTATCTGACTTGTTAAAGGGTGTCAAGACACGTCGTCAACGCGTTGTTATAATCAATGCCGCTAAGAGTGATTTTAAAGCGCTCAAAGTAGCAATCACCGAGGTGCCATGCCTCGCCCTCCCCTCTTGGGATGAGCCTCGTAAGGTGTAGACTGACGCTAGTAACATTGCCTTGGCGCAATGTTACAACAAAACAACCATCCAGTGGCATTTCTCTCTTGTAAATTCAATAGTACTGAGAAGAATTACTCTGTTTACAATAAGGAGCTTCTCTTTGCTATTCATGCATTAAAGCATTGGAAGCATTTTATTTATGGGCGTGAGTTTGTTGTTCGCACAGATCACTAAGCACTTAAATGGCTTCAATCGATGCTTAGTGCACATTGGAGTGATAGGCAAGCAAGATGGTCTCAGTTTTTTGAACAGTTTGGTGGTATGATTGAGTATGTCCCTAGAAAAGCTAACCCTGTTGCAGATACATTGAGTAGGGAAGATCAAGTTCTCTCTCTCAAGTCTCATTCTTTTCTTTCTATTCAATGTGTTAGATTTGATGATCTGAAAGACAATTACATGGGTTCTCAATTTGAAAAGCATTGGTTACAAGCATTGAATGCACAAGGTTCGTGCAATTATCTCATTCAAGAACCGCTTGTGTGTGATGTCTTCTCACTAAGGACCTATTTTGCATGACACAAATGATGCTTTGACGGGTAGGCACAGGGCTATTAATGCTACATCAGAAAAGATTGAACGGTTTTTGTATTGGCCAAAGATGCGTAAGGATGTGTATGATTATGTTACCAAGTGTAATGTGTGTCAAAAGGTTAAAGTCCCTCATGGTAAGCAACAAGGGCTACTCATGCCGTTGCCTATCCCTGATGAACCATTTGAGGACATAAGTATGAACTTCGTAACTAATTTGCCTCCTTCCACATCTACACGAAATAGGCAATGTCTATCCATTGTTGATCCGTTTAGCAAATTTTGCATGTCAATCCCTTGCAAGGCTAATGTTACTGCAGAAGATGTTGCACGGTTGTTCATTAAGCATTGGTATCCATTGTGTGGTCTACCCAAGTCTATCGCGTCCGATTGTGATACTAAGTTCACATCCCATTTTTGGCGTGCTTTGTTTGAAAATTTTGGCACTAAGTTGAATTTTTCGTCTGCATTTCATCCACAGTCTGATGAACAAACTGAAATTTACAATCAATTGGCATTTGATGTTCTCAAATCGTATGTGCATGATAAGCAATCTAAGTGGGAGAAATATTTTCCATTAGTTCAAGATGCCCTCAATGATTCTTTTTCTAGTGCTATTGGTCGCATTCCATATGAGGTTGCATATGGCCGACCTTTTCAATCGTTGTTGACTAGGTCAATTTCCAAGTTTAATGATGCTAATTGTGTTAGTCCAACCTACGCGGAGATACTCGAGATTCTTCGGCTTTGCAAGGCTCAAGAGTCCTATTCTAAGCATGCTAATAAGCATCGACAAGATGTCTCATTTAAGGAAGGTGAGTAGGGGTATTTAAGGATCATGAAGCAATGTCTCAAGCAAGTTGGTAAGAGGTGTTCTAAACTCTCTTTTTGTATGTATGGTCTGTTTCCAATCGTCAAAAAGGTAAATGATGTTTCCATGCAATTATGTTTGCCATCTTCTTGGACAATAATGTTTTCCATGTTTTTTGGCGTAAATTGTTTCAGGGTAAGCCTTCAAGGAGCGTTCCTGACGAGGAGCAACCGGAGAATGTTGATGAAGCCGAAGTGATGGAACCCAAGCAGATCCTTTTGCATCGATTCAAGCACGGAACGAAGAAGCAAGCACGACAATACTTCCTTAAATTCAAGGATCGAGGGACACATTAGGCAATGTGGGTGGACAAGGAGTTCTTCACCGATTACCCGGATTTGCGAGCCTCATACCAAGAGGCCATGCAGATCAATACCGGTACCTCACCTTAAGCAAGAGGGCATGTCACATGCACATGCCTATGTGTGCCACGTGGACATACTTCATCGACTCCAGAGCAAGTTTTCCCCTCCTTCGTAGATAGGGATGTCTAGAATCCTAGAAGGATTACTACCGGAAATTTTGTGAGCCTGTTTGCAGGACCTGCATGTCCGGACAAGTCCATTAGATTAGGTTTTCCAGTTTTGGAATCCTCTTGCATAAATGGTTTGTACACGCGTTTTGACAGATGTCATTACACTTGGATGGGCATCTGGCATAACGTGAATGTAGTTCTAGGTTAGAGGAATCCAACGAGCCATCCCCGCATCGATCAGATCCCCGGGTGGGTGGATGTGCGACGGTTGCACCCATATCTGGACCCCTGGACCTATTTTTAATAAATCATCTTTATGATTTTTGGTGGACACTTGCCCTACCTTAAGCCTAATAACTTTATAACCAGCAAACTTTACCTATAAAGGGAACCATCTGCCAGCACATGAAGCAAGAAGGAAGAAGCGCCCAGTTCAGCCAGCGATTTAGCAAAGGGCAGCCAGCGTTTTCTCAGCAGGAGCATCCAACGTTTTTGCAGAGTTCCGCCAGCAACCAGCGTTTCCAGAATTCAGCCCCATCACCGGCAATTCTCAGCCATACCAGCCAACGATTTTGGTTTTCAGCCCAAGCGCTGTGGCAGCAGCAGATCAACCCTGCGTTTTTCAGTTTTCAGCCCATCCCTCGCCGGGTGTCACGTGTGTAAGAGAAACGCACGTTCCCATTGACGGATGCCGTCCGATACTTCGGCAGCAAATTGAGCCCTCCCCTCAGCCATTCCCTCGCCGAAATTGAGTGCTCCATCATCTGACCCGTCGAGATGTGCGTTTTCATCCCTTCATTCCTCTCACATCGAGTGCGCATCTCAGCCCCAAATCTTCCCCTTTGTGGCCATCGGCAATTGCACATTGAGACAGTTTCAAAGGTGTATCAAATCAGCCCCGGAGGTGCCTCATCTTGAGGAGTTAACGGGGCGACATTCCCTAATCGAGTTGATAGAGTCTGGATTGAGGTATTTTGCATGTGTGTACTTTCCATTTACACAATCAAAAGCAAATACCACATCGGTAACTGTAATAGACTTGGACACTCCAAGTCAAGATTCTACCGCGACACGACAGGAATTTCACTTCAAAACGCTTCACAATTCACAATTGATTCGACACGGCCTGGCGGAGTTCCGTGCCTAGAGATATTGGCCACAAAGACTGGCACCCCTTTTGGTATTTCTTTTTGTATTAATCTGTTGCACAAAGTACACGGAGTGGTTGTTGGGTCACACTCTCAAACTCTGCGTGCAGATGCTCTCCGAAGTGGGAGCCCAATTACACTTATAAAGAGTTACAAGGGATGCCAAAAGCAGAGCCCCAAAAGCTTTCAAAAAATAAAGCAATTCCACTCTCAAACCTTATTGAGTAAAAATAAAGCAGTTCAATAAAATTCTCTCTCACATGCTATTAGCGTAGGCTTTTTGCGTAGCTTTTTTTTCAGCTCAGCCTGCGTAGGTGTAACAAATTGTTGACGTGTCAAAGCCCTGAAGAAGGGAGCCAACTTGCAGATGTCGGCCGAGGGGCCTAAACCCTAAGAAGAACAAGTAACAGAAGAAGTGATGATGTGGTTGCCCGAGAGCAAAAACCCTAACCCTAATTTTTGCCAAAAACCCTAACTGCTGAAACCCTAATTCTGAAAACCCTAACCCTAAAACCTGCAAACCCTAATTTCTGCAAACTATGTGTTGTCAGTGTTGTCGACATTCTTGTTTGAATCCATAATCCACATGTGGCTTTTGTATTGGTCTTTGTTTAAGTACCCAAAATTTTTTTTGGTTCTTTTGAGCTTGCTGTAATTGCTTGGGTACCCAATTTTGTTGCACCTCTGGTTGTGGATCATATGACTTTAGTCTTGGTGTTATCCTGAAGGGTTAATCTTGTAGGGAGTTGCTTGTTGTGCCGCTTTGGAATCCAGATAAACTCTTGATTACCTTGTGCAACAAGCAATTTCATTGGCACCCATACCTGATTATACCTTCAAGCTTGTTATCGTAGTTTGTCATTTGTCTTTGTTGAGGTAGCTTGTTGCTGGGTTGGCTTAACCTATGCAACCGCTTTCTTTTTTACCCAAAATTGCCTTGGTTTTGTTAGTGACTATCGTGGTGGCTGTTATTTGGTATTTTTCTTGAATAGATTCTTTGGACTATTCTTGTTTCTCGGCCCTACAGTAGTAATGTCCTTTGTGTTTCTCTTTGGAAGCTATTTCTTCTCTATTGTACGTGTAAGGGATGGTTGTTCTTAGATTGTAGGTTCGTTACCAATGGTTTGTCGTTTTTCTCTGTTGCAAATGGAACTACTTGTTTTTTGGTTGCCTGATGAATATTGATTGAATCAGAGCTCCAGTCAATTTGTATGTTGTACTTTTGCTGCCATGGCTAGCCCAAAAACAATGGATGTTGTTCTAGCTTATCTTCTACCACAGAAAACTTATGCGGATAGATATATTGATTAATTTGTTTATGTATCACCACCCATCCTATTGCTTTGATTGAGTGCTCCAAATAACTTTGAATGCTCAGATGTGTCATTTGGAGCTGCCCTCAAGTGTCAGCTACTTGTATAGGCTGTAGGAAATGATATTTCCTTGAGCTTCAAAATCTAGGATTTCCTTGGCCTCTAGTTGATTACTTCCAAGCTTGACTTTTATGGTTGGGTCCACTGTAAGCTCCTCTTTGAAGTCAATCACTTTGATCACATTGATCCGTATTGGTGGTCTGTGATGTTTCTATTGTCGGAGAAGATTTGGTTTTGCCATGTGCACCCTGGCTTCTTCTACAACCCGTTTCTTTTCTTGAGAGGGTTTCCTTTTCGCATGGATTTGTTGAAGCATGTTCTGGGTTAGTGGTAGATGATACCTTTGAAGGCGCCAGCCACTAATCCTAGTTGGTATTTCTTCACCCTCCAATGTAGCAAGCTTGACGACTCCACTTGGTGATATATCGGTGATCACCAAGGGTCGCATCCCTCATTTTTTAAGTTTTTTAGTATGTTGTTTCAATGTGTAAAGCAAGATATAGTCTCCTGTTTCAAAATCTTTCGAACATACATGCTTATCAAAAAACTCCTTTTGTCGCCTTTTTTGAGCATAGATAGAGGCTATGGCCTTTAGACAAAGCTCATCTAGTTTTCCAAGGTCATCAACTCTGGAAGACAATTCATGGCATGTCCATCTAAGTTGTGTAGCTAATGTTAGAGTGGGGATCAAGAACTCTAGTTGCAAGATCTTATTAAGGCCAAACACCATGTTGTACGGTGTTGTCCCAGTCGAGGTTTTATATGCTACCCGATAAGCCCATAGTATGGTGTTCAATTGTTGGTCCCAATCTGCTCTTGAGCTGGATACTATTTTGGTCAACACCATTGTCATGCAGATCTGCTTCCATGATGGGAAAAAGAGTGGAGAAATGCAAGTTAAACTTCTTTGGCACCTACACATTTATTGAGCAGTGATCAAGGCTTGTTAACACGCCAGTTTAATTATTAATGTATGCCAGATCCGGCTTTAAAGAGCCAACATAGGCCTTAATGATGCTAAAAAGACATATTTTTGAAGTGAGCACAGATGGGAGATTATGATCTAGAACTATAGTGCATGAAGTGCTCTACCAGCCTGTCTTTGCGACTTGTCAATTGGAGCTACGTTGAGGAAGTTATGATAGTTTGAAGTCTGAGCCAATTGCAGATCCGTACCGAATTAGGCAACTGCAGCTAAGGTGACAGAGATGAAGTGAATGCATGAGCCTAAAGTGCTCACATTGTGGAGTGCATTGGTCTTTTTAGATCATTGATTGGAGTTTCGATTGCCAAGATATTTTCCGTTAAAGATTCACATGGGGCCAGTTCCGTACTAGTTCGGTCCGCTCGGTTGGTGTGCCATCTAGGAATTTTGAGCTTCAATCAAGGAATGCTGGAAATCAATATGCTTTGGAAGTAAAATATGGTAAATGTGGTGCCCGTACAGAAGCACATAAGGCTTTTGAAAAGCTTCGTGTTTCAAAATGTCATCTCTTGGAATGCAATGATTGCGAGGAAATGCCAACACGATTGGGGCAAGAAGCTGGGCTACTTTCACCAAGTGCAAAGGGAATGCTTTCAGGCAAATGCAATCACCTATGCTTGCATCTTGAAGGCGTATTGCACTAAGAAGCTGATATGAGCATCGAAATTCACGATGATATTGTTAGTCAAGGACTGATGTAAGGGAATGTCGTGCTTGGCATTGCCTTGGCTGGCATGTCTACCAAATGAGGTGCCTTTATGTATACCAAGAGGGGATTTGTTGTGTTTGGCAATGCTTTAGTCAATATGTATGCCAACTGGGGTGCCCTTTAAGGGCCGCCCGCCCAAATGAAGCCAAAGATTGGCTATTAACTTAAATAAGGCCACCCAAAAGCCAGCATCCGCTGGCCAATTAAAAGTCCACCCTATTTCTAATAGGGTGTGAACCAAAGAAGAGAGGGGGCATGGCATCAAGCAGGGAGCATGGAAGAGAGGGCACAGGGGATGAGGGAGTCGTAACATCCACTGGGAATCTTGGATGAGAGCATGCCTGAAAAAAAATATGCTCTGCATACCATGGAGACCATACTTGGTTCTAGTCCTACTGCGTTCCGTGCACTTCAAACCCCACCCTGCCACGTCATCTTGAGGCCGTTTTTATGCTCCCTAGCAACGACGGCGCCGTCGTTGCTAAGGGAGGTGAGTTATTAAAAGAGGGTTGTTTTTAGGGCATGGAAAGGAGAGAAAAACAATAACGTTTGAAGGTTGTGGTAGTTGTGACAGCGAAGGAGGAAGGGAGATCAGGGGATCTTGGAAGGGAGAATGAAGCCAAATCTCTCTCTCTCGCTCTCGTCCTCAGCTAGCAAAGCAAGGAGAAGAGGAAAGCTAGATCTTTCTCTCTCTCCTCCTCGGCTACCAAATCAAGGAGAAGAAGAAAGCTTGCTCTTTCTCTCTCTCGTTCTCGGCAAGGCAAAGAAGGAAAGAATAAGGCAAACCAAAGTGGGTCTCTCTCTCTCGAGAAGATAAGGCAAAACAAAGGTTTTCTCTCTTGCTCTATCTCTCGCGTGCATGAGCAAGAAGAAGCCACACTATCTCTCTTGCTCTATCTCTCGCGTGCATGAGCAAGAAGAAGCCACACCATCTCTCTGGATCTCGCTCTTGGACAAGCAAGGGGAGAAGAAACTCTCTCTTGTTCTTGGATTTAAGCAAAGAAGCAAGGAAATTTTTCTCTCGAGCTCGGGAAGGAATTTCTCGACTATGCTTTCTCTCTCTCTTCATCTCGACCAAGGAAGTGAGAGGGTGAGACCCGAGGCTTGCAACGTATGAGGAAAGAAGAAGATTGAAGCTGAGCACCAAAGGCAATCAGAGCAAGTGGATTAGAGGAGAAGTCAAAATTTGTGAGCAGCAATTAAGCCAATTCAAAGCACACAAGAGCAGGAGTTGTAGGATAATTGATAATTACCGAAGCATGATGATTGAGGCAGTGAGTAGAATTTAAGTTTGCAGAATCCAAGGGCAATTGAAGCAGATAAAGCGACAGGCAAAATTTTCCTTCACCATCATCAATCTGAAGATTAATTAATCGTCTTAGCAAGCCCCGATGTTGTTAACGGCTCGATTAATCTGTAAAGGGAGCTTAAACTCCTACTTACCAGTTAATCCAAGTGTTGGTGCCGCTAACAGCCCGCCTTGGCTATCAATTATATTGTATTCAGACATTGAATTGATTAATTGAGTACTACGGTGATTTCCAAAGCCATATGTATTTTTTTTCTTGTTCTCTCTCACACCTCTCACAGCCAGAGGCCCGGCGCCTGCCCAGCTCATGTTTCGAACACATATCCCCCGATATCTTTGTTGAACCCGATGTGAAACAAGCCAGGGTGAGATGTACAGATGGAGAATTTAGAGCAGATGATGAAGATGATTGCAGAGTTAAGTGCAAACGGTTTTGATGATAAGTCAACATTTCCAAATTTTTTAAAGATGCTTCAATTGGTTAAATGATTTTTGCTTGAAATGGAGACCGTAAATAAGAAAAATCAAATGGATGAAGCTTTGGATGCAGCTTTAGATGTAGTATATGACAAGAAAGGAGTCTTTGATGCATATGATCCAGAAGGTTACCTAGAGTATGAGTCGGAAACCAAATTAAGAGGGATACCAGAAGAGTTGATGGTCAGATCCTTTGAGCAATTAGTGAGTTCATATTTGAAGGAGTAGATTCAAGAGGTTACCAAAGCCTGCAATGATGACTGGGAATATTTCAAAGAAGTTACTGTACAAGTAAGTTATGAGCATTATGCAAGCTATCAAGAATAGAGTCCAAGTCTACCAAACTACGCAGATATTTGAGAACAAGTACGATCAAAGTTAGAAGCTGTGATTGATGAGTTTATTGTACAAGATGCTACCTTCTTACAAGCTAATGATGAAGATATAGTTGAAGCTGTGTATGAAAAGCTATGTTTAGCATATGCCTTGTATTAAGTAGAAGTCTTTAAGGGTGAGGCTCTATAGCCTCAAGATACGCAGGGGTGAATTTTGCAAAGAGCCTATACATGCATTACAAGAGGAAAAGATAACAAGGGATCAAAACAACGAAGTGGCTAAAGTTCAAGAAGAAATTGTGCAGGTGAATGAGTGCAACCATATTCAAGAAGACATGTAGGAAGATTCGGTTACAACTGAAACTTTTGCTACTGACTTAGAATTAGAGCAAAGTTTTCCTGGTCAAATCAAGATTGTTGTTGAGAGCAACAGGACCATGGATTTGGGTATACCAAATTTGGATGGATGTACCAGATTTTGAGGACTTGGTTAAGCAAGAGTATGTGCTTGATGATCTGCAAAATGTTGATTTAGAGGGGGTGCAGACTCCTTCATTGACAAGTTGTTGTGAAGACAAGCTACCAAAGTGGAACATTGGTCTTGAATGTGATGATGATAAATCAGAGCGGATGCAGACTCCTTCTTCGACAAGTTTCTTTGACCTGGAGCTACCGATTTGGCAGACTGGTCCTAAATTTTTTGGTGATTTAGAGGGGGAGCAAACTTCTTCTTTATCAAGAATTTGTGACACAAGGCTCACAATATGGCAGAATGATCATGAACTTGATGATGTTGAATTTGAGGGCGTGCATAAAGAAGTGCAATCTCTTGGTGTTGAATAGGATTGGTTTCATTGTGCCGATGAAACAGGAAGGGCATTAGATGAAATTTTCAATTTGCATGATAAAATTTGTGCTACAGAATTGGAAAGACATTTGGATGAGGGTGAAAGACTTGAAGAGCAGTTTACAACAGATGTATTTAGTATGCATGTCATATGAAAAAATCTTAGTTTACAACAGCCTGAGATGTACAAGATGGAGGAACCTTTTGAAGAGGTGAACCTAGATCTTATGTACTTATTGGATGAAGCTTTGGAAGGGTTCTCAAATAAAGATGCTAAGGATACCAATCAATCTAAATTCATGCATGAGAAATTTTGTTCACATAATGCAGTTGATGATGACCTTATGCAGTTGTTGGATGATGCTCTACTTGATTGCCTCTACAAGATAGAGAATTGTTTTTTGATGCATCTTATGAGCCTAATGAAGATAGTTTTACCAGAGACTTGATGTATGCAGGTATGTATGATTGGGATTCTAATACTAGTGAGAGTGAATGTGCACTATTGTCAACAGCAAGCTAACACGGATACTATTTTTTGGAGTTCTTTTTGTAAAAGACTTATTATTTTGATAAATCGGGAATATTGTAACTCCTATTTTCTCGGATAAACTTTGTAATTAATGAGCCAAGGCTACAAGCTTCCATATTCTATCAACCTGTCATTCCCCAGCTTTGGTAGAACTCCAGATTATTAGTTTTGACCACCCAAAAACCTTGGCTAAGGTATAAAAGCCAATTTTTGTAAGTTTTTTATAAGTTTTGGATAATGAAATACACAGTGTGAACTAATGGCGCTCACTTCTCTCCTTGTCGCGCTTCCTACTTCCTCCCCGGTTGTCACATTACAGTTACGTTTGTTGCATTACAACCGCAGGAAAGAGCTCTACGCATTGACATAAGCAGTTCAAAATAATTTGTAGATTTTGGTGTCGCCGACCCACGGCCTAATTTCATCATACTTAAGATTTTACACTTTCAAATCAAAAACTAAGCATAGGCCTGGTATTGGGGCATCATTGCTAAGCAGTTAGATGCATTCTGGGTCGAAAACGACTAGGTCAAAAATCCATTGTTGTTAATAATCGCAATTTTGGAACTTGACCTAAAGTGGGGTTTGAGACCATAAGCATGTGTTCTTAGGTCTTATAAACATGTCCTAGAAGTTTCATTACGTTTGGATATTTTTTGATGCTATATCGGATGTGATTTGTTTGCCAATGAGCGATTGGCTTTTGGTGATTTCAGTCACTTGAGTGTAGCATGAGTTAGATCCGAGTTGTCTTAAGATCAGTTCTCAAAAAACCATAAAAGACAAGAAAACTAGTGTTTGTGGACACTTTCCACAACCCCATTGCATGAGAATCTAGGAGTAGGGTAAGTAGGATCCGAGGTGTATTTCAGAACATTGCTCTCTCTAAAAGAATCAAGTGTGAGTTGTTATTTGAAGTTGTAGAATTTCAAGTCTACGGCTATAAATAGCACGAAAAGACTCGAAACCACTCAATCTGGCTGGAGAGTAAGCTTAAAAGTTGTTTGAACCAGTTGGTAAGCTCAAAGACACTTCGAGGTAAAAATTTCAAGAGTTGGTCAAAACTAAAATTATTTACTTTTTCCTAACAATTTAGGCCAAATTAAGTTTTAATTAATTCATAGGCTTAAAATAGCTCATCTAAAGACTGTCTTTGAAAACATTGCAAAAAAGTGTTCATTTCAAGCCTGAAGTTAATAATCGCGATTATTAACTTTCTGCTCCAAATTGACCAAGGTTCATACCATTGACTCATTGCTTGTGTATAAACAACTTTTGTGAAGGCCCAAAAGATTTGGATCACCAAACTATCAAAAAATTGGGTAAAAACTAAAGTTTGTAATGACTTTTTGAATCTTGAGTGTAAATCGAGGAAAAATTTATCCAAATTGGTTGAAAATTGATTCATAAGCTATATTGATGTGATAAACATGTGTACATGCTCAATTGACCAAAAAGATGCAAAAAGTTTCCAGTTGTATGTAATCGTGATTATTTACATCTACCCCATTTTTTAAAGTTTTTGACCAAGTCAGCATACCACTAGTTTTAACATGTTGTAATAAGCCCACAAACCAAATTTGGTAAGATTTGGATCTCTGGATTGAAAATTATGACAAAATTTGTAAAGTTAGTCTACGGACAGAAAATTGATAACCATTTGACCAAAAATTGTCCAAACTTGAAGAAACTTGGCTAGTGACCTTAATTGAGGTGCTTAACAGATCTGTATCAAATTTGGGGCAAAAAGTTGTTAAAATATAGCTAGAGTAAATAATCACGATTATTTACATCTGCTTCAAAACTTGAGAAATTTTGCACAATTGAGTATACCACAAGCTCAAGCATATCAAGTAGACCCCACAAATCAATTTTGGTGAAATTTGGATCACAAAAGTGAGATTTAAGCCAGATTCTTGAAATCAAAGTCTGCGGACACAAAACAGTTGATAAACTTGATCAGATTTTGTCCAAACTTGATGAAACTTATCCAGGGACTTTAACAAGTTGTGTACTTGGCAAACCAATCCAAAAAGTGCAAAAAATTAGCAAAAGTAAATAATCACGATTATTTACTACTGCTACCCAGAGACATAAGTTTTGACTTTTGAACTTATACAGTATTAGACCAACATAATATAAAGCCACCGGGAAATTTCGGGTTCAATCGGATCAAAACTGGTACATGTTCACTCAGTTTCCAGGTTGCAGATTAAACCTTTGATTTTTTGCTAAAGTCGAATCTGAAAGTCAAACTTTGACTCCCATAGCTCGATTTGAAGTGATACACATAGACCAATCACGAGAGTTAGCAAAAACTCTATTGTCTTTATAGAAGAATAGCTAACTTGATCAAATTTCTACAAGAATCAGGCTGCAGACGAGGAATTAGTGGCTTGACACAAAGTTACAATCGAATCAAGTGGAAATTGATGAAAAGTCTATCCAAAGGTGAGTACTCTATCCAGGGCTTCATAAGTCTATCTGAACCTTGGATCTAGTTGTGTACTAGGAAATCAGGGCATACTTGGAGAAACTTCCAGTAGAGTATCCACCAAAGAAAGCGTGAATCAAGGAAATTCCTTGCACACAATTCTCGGAGAAGTCTCAGACACTTTTTCAGACTCAACATCTGAAATGTCTTCTTACTCGACTTACTCGAAAACCGGAACGACAATGCGCTATAAGAATATATTCTCTTTTTAAAAGACTAACTGACATGGAGGCCAGGTTTACTTGGACCCTAATGAGGAGTATGGTATTCGCATTAATGACCATGGTATTGAGTTCGAAGAAGAGATTAGGGAAAACAAAGAAGGAATAATGTACATGGACAGAAACGGAACTCAGTATGTACAAGTCAAAAACCATGATGTGGTAGACAAATGCGGGTTAGAAGTAAACACCATAATCCCAGATATGTTAGCAAAAGAAGGACCATCAACTTTAGAATTCGAGGGATACGATCAAGTGGATTTGAAGCCTTTGAAATGGCTCAGTATGGATAATCCTAGGATCAGAGTCTATTGCTGGGAAGATAGAAACTTAAAAGATCTTATATAGACTTTGCATGCCAAACCAAGACAACTAACGGCCATGATCATCTATATCTTCAGGATCAAAGATAAGGGATCAACAGATCTACCAACCTACCTGTTTAGGGATTGTTATAACAACAACTTTGTTATGATGAATCCTAAGGAGGTAGAACAAACCAAATACCAAGGGTATTCCATAGGGATTGAATATTGGGACAAGGACCAGAAACAATTCCAAGAGATGAACACCGTGAAAGATCATCTGAGAGTAATGTGAAGAAACCAGAAACCACTTCATCATGTAGAAAACCGGGTGACACTAAGGCCAGTCCATGGCTACATGAATCACTATTTCCAAAAGACTAGTTTGAAGGACTCAGAACAGGACCAACTTCCAGGAGAGTGGGAGTTGAACCAAACAGACGTGTCAGACCAATTGATTTTCAGAATGGGTCAGAAAATACAGTGGATCAGGGGATCCATACAACCACTTAGCAAGCTTTAAGCAAGTGCTAAGAACAGAACGTATATTTGATTTTCATACTCAATTCGAGCGGTTTGGAATGACATTAGAAGAAAAAGCATTGACATGGTTCCAGAAAATTTCACCAACGTCAATCATGGACTTGTAGTTGCTCAAGGATTTGTAGTTGCTTGTTCCAAAATGGGGATCAACATAATATGGTAGCTCAAATCTACAGCTTTAAACACAAACATGGTGAGTCTGTTAGGGATTGTGCAACTCAAATGAAACAATACATTGCCAGATGCCTAGGGCTAGAGATACCTGCATAAGAACGACTCGCATCTTTGTTTCTAGAGGGACTGCTAAACAAAGAACTTTATGCTATACTCTATAGTAAAAAGCATACAACCATAGAAGAGTGTGTGTCAGATGCTATTGACTTAGGAGACAATTGTGATATTTTTTAACGAATAAGATGTCCCTAAGGATAACCAAAGCGAGAAAATAGTGTCCACTAAATCAGCACAAGTGGGAACGGCTAGTACAACACCACTTTTAGCCATAGAAGATATGCTCAAAAGGATGAACGACATGATGAACAACATGCAAAAAGCACCTATGAGGGGACCAAGACAAGGGATACCTCAACAGGGACAACCAATTAGGCCACAAAAATGGTGTGTAATTGAGGGTAAACGGACCAACCATGAGACCCACAAGTGCTACTTCAGACCAAAGTATGATGGAAATGTTTAATACGTGCCCATGAGGCCACAAGGACAACCCATGTTCAGATATTAGCCTAATATGGCCAAGCTCAAATACCACCAATGGGTATAGAAAGACCTCAACCTGTGTTGGGTCAACAACTCCGTATCCAAGACATAATGCAGTACCTGTAAAGTACATGCACTCTGAAGGAGTCATAGATGAACAAGTAGTAGTACCTGTTACACCCTATACATAGCCTACTCCATCTATAGTAATGGTAGAGGGAGATTGGTATAATTCACATCCACCACCAATGGAAGAAACTGTGACTTATGCTCCACTAGAGCTCGCACCAATGTATTATGCAGCTAATCAAGGTGCCGGACCTCCCATGGTAAGACCCATGGGAGGAAACAGGAAACTGTCATAACTGTGGTGAGCCTGACAAAAACCTCAAGCCAGTTGAAGCCTATTGCATACAATGTTGCAAAAAGGGAGGACACTTTCCGGAAGATTGTCCTAAAAATCCTTTAAACAAAGGTAAAACCGTAGTAAACGTAGTCCAAGTGATACCTAGTAGCTCATCAAAGAGTGAACCGATTGTTCCAATCAAGGTAATCACTAGAGCCCAGTCCAAGAAAAAGAAACACAACTCCTCTAATGATTCAAAAAATACAAAAGTTTTCTCTCAAAGAATCAAAAGGAGCAGATGCAAAAGATATGAGATGAGAAAACAAAAACAACGGATTGAAATTGAGGAGAAAGCAAAAAAGCTATTCCAAAAAAATTGAAAGAAACTGGAAGTGAAATCAAGGAAACAACCGTGAAATCTGGAGGATCCACTCTGGTTGATAATTTTTTTGAGCCTATTAATGCCACTTGGAAGCCTACCAAGTAGGACTTAAAGCAGGCCAAAACATGGAAAAACTATCCTTCTCCAGACATGGAAACAGCTAAGCTGGAAGCTTATCAAAATTTGGTAAGAATCACACAAGAAATGCTGAAAAAACAAAAACCCAAGCTTGAAAGTATTGCAAAACTTGAGGAGCTTGCGGTAAGAGACACTAAAGAAAAATTTGATGTGATGGCAGAACCCCACCTTGAAACAAAAGAACCAGAACATATAGTGCAGGATAGCGAAGATTCCTTAGACGAAATTCCATTCGTAGAGGAAGACTCACCAATACACTTATGGGAAAAAGTTAGAGAGATCAATGATGGGAGCCTAACTCTAAAGTCAGCTCCTATAGAGGAAGTCCGGTTGGATAACCTACCTGCTGATGTGAACATGGATGTACAATCCTTGTACAGGGATTGCAGATCTGAAGCTTCAGTAATGTCAAAACCATTGACCTTCAAAACGTTACCTTCTTACTTGGGAGATAACAAAGATGAATCCATACTATGTAAGATCACTCAAGTAAAAAGAGCTGAACAGACCCTAGAAGTAGACAACATTCTTTCAATCATGTCTACACCCATCCAATGCACTCTTACCTTGGGAGAACTATTAAAACTCAGACCATACTTATGGAATGATCTACAAAAAACCCTAGAGAAGGTGGGGATAACGGGGCTAATCTCAAAAAAAAAGGGAAAAATGAAAAATGAAATGAACAACAAAGAGATTCTATATGTTCCCATGAACAAAGTTGAAGAATATTACGAAGGAGAAGAAGGAAACACCGCCATCCCAGTGAAATATAATGACATTGAAACCATGGCGATACTGGATAGTGGAGCAGGCATAGCCATAGCCACGAAAGCAGTATGGGAATCCTGGGGACAACCAGTCATTAGACAAACTCGAATGAAATTGCAATTGGCTGACGGACACATTGAGAGACCATTAGGGCTGCTTGAAAAGGTGATAGCCAATTCCTGTGGAATTGAATATCAACACACTTTTGCCATACTAGACTTTGGAAAAAACTCAACTATGAAATCATATTGGAAAGACCTTTCATGTGACAGGTACAGCTTATCCAAAATTGGGGAAACAATTATTTGTACTTGAAGCAAGTGGGATCTATAACAAGAGTAAATCTAAAAGATCACACTTATAGAGATGTCTTGAAAACACGAGTTTGATGCAGTCTCTTCGGCTGAAACTAAGCTTCCATCCTGGTTGTCAGGCCAAGGGCCAACCAAGGGGTCATGGACTCGGCCAAGGGCCGGCTGCCAGTGGGAAGGGGTCCGAAAGTGGCTAGGAGCCTATTAAAGGGAGGTTGGGAGGATGGACCAGGACCTGGCAGTTCTTGGGATCTTACATTGGTATCAGAGTTAGGCTAAGAATAGCAAAGTTGTATGAAAAAAGAAAATCCATGGAGGAGAAGCCAAAGTTGGAGCATGTGCAGCAACCCCTAGTGGATGAGGAGAGGCGTCGATCGACCTACTCCAAAATCGCCGAACTCGAGCTCAATGGGAGCGCAAGGGGAAGGCCGACAACTGTCGTCTCTTTCCCGTCTTCAAACGAGCTCGCCATCGCGAGTTAGCTCCATCACAAAGCGCATGCAGGGGGCCGCGCTGTCTCAAAGCAGACTTTCGTCAAGTTTTTTTTTTTTTTTTTAACCCTTAAGGGTTGACGTTCACACCCGGCCACCTCTCGTGGGTCTTCAACAAGAGCCGTGCTCTTCGGAGTTACAACACCGTGCAGCTATAGCTCTCTTTTTCGGATAGGGGATCCCATCAATCATCATTTAGGTTGATTACTGCAAATCCTAAAGTTCGAAATTGCTTATTACAGTTTTTCGAAGCTTCTACAAGCCACTGATTCGCTTATTTTTTCATCGTTTGGTGATTGCATACGATGCAAATCGCATCAGACGTGTTTGGAGGTTAAATCATATATTTCACTTTCTTGAATGCTGAAACCCTCGTCGGCCAAGGGCAAAATTTAACTGGTGTCTTGCATACGATGCAAACCAGATTCTTGGCAATTCATCCTTACTCCGTGCTTTCGAGTGGATCATCGATTGATGATTTGCACCATATTTTCAAGCTGCTCTTGTGTGGAATCGAGTTGGTACTATTCCACAGAATTCTTTATTGCTAATTAACGACTACAGTGCAAGCTACACCTACTTTTGGAAAACAAGGCGGATCTAGCACGACGCTTCACTGCTATGGCAAGGAGTAGCTATACTTTACAAGTACTACGGAGATCAGGTTTTTTTTTTTTGAGTACTTCTTACAATGCACTGTGTAGCACATGAATTTTGATTTTGAGCAAAGTATTCCCGATCTTGCCAATGATGGCTCTCGGCCGGATACTCTCAAGGAGAGTACCCGCGACGCCACGGCAGGAGAAGATACTTATGAATTGCTCGATATTCAGGATTTTCGTGCACTTCAAACACGCATGACAGTCATGGACGAAAATTTTAAGGCTTTAAATGAAAATGTTACTAAACTTTCTAATTTAGTAATTCAATTGCTGCAACAATAGACCAAGGGTCCGGATGACACTCACATGCATGAGCACGTTGGAACACAAGGGCAAGGCCCAATTAATGAACCACTGTATACTCTCACTGCCAAAGAGGTAGATGATTTATTGAAAAATTTCAAACCACCAGTTTTCAAAGACGAAGACCGGGACCGCAATAAGGATGCAGTGACCATGTTTCTCAGTAAATGGGATGGAATTCACGCCTTACGGCGCACTTCGGATGCATTAAGAGCTCTGCAAACGATCCCAACTCTGGAAGGCAAGGCCTACAAATGGTGGATGTCTCTCAAGGAGAAGAACATCATACCACAGAGTTGGGCAGCCTTTGAAACAATGTTCAGCAAGGAGTTGTTGCCTACCAATGAGGCAAATCGGAATTGGACTGATTAGGACACATGTTACATGCGCCAATATCCATCACTCCTTGAATATATCTCTCACTATTGGGATGTTATCCTCAAGTTGGAAGGATTGGATACCTTTCAGCAAGTACGAGGGTTCATACGCGGTTTGACTCCAGAACTTAAGAAGTATGTCAAGACCCAGGACCCTAAAACACTTGAGGAAGCCATAGTGAAAGAACATATTCATAATGACCCTGATGATAAGAAAACACATCACAGTCACATGCCTGCTAGTACACATAATAATACACGCACTCAGTACGGGCACAATAAAAGAAAATTTATAGTTGCTAATTTAGAGGAATCTAAAAAACCCAAGGGGTCCAAGGGTCCTCTCTCTCCTGAGGATTTTGATAAGGCCAAAAAAGAGAAGTTATGTTTTCAATGCTTAGGAAGAGGCCATGGCAAAAAGGATTGTCCCAAGGGGAAATCTGCTGCCCAGGGAAGGAGAAAGCAGCGCACACGGTGCAGCTGCTGCCTCTCGAGTCTTCCTCAAAGTTCTCTACAATAGAAGTAACACACACTGAGGTGGTGCATGAATGCTGTCTCACAGCTTCCATGTGGCAACAAACCTTTGGACCACATGAGTTAGTACATATGCACGGATATCTGCAGGAGCACTAGGTGCGCATCTTGGTAGATGACGGTGCTACGCACAATTTTATCAACTATTGATTGGTGAAAAATCTCAAACTGCCTCAAACTACGAGTACCCACCACTACAAGGTAGCAATGATGAATGGACATGATAGTGAAATTCGGGATACTCAATGCCGAGCTGTTCCATTGGAGGTACAAGGGTACTCCACTTGTTTGGATTTTCAAGTTATGAACATGGAAAGGGCTGATGTGGTTCTTGGTAGGGAGTGGTTGCATAGCCTAGGTCCATCACTGAAGCGTAGCTTGAGAACAACAATTTGATGTTTGATTCCCATGGCGCACATGTGTTGTTGTTAGGAGAAAAGGATATCCCATCATCAGCACTGATTTGTACTGCTGAGCTGATGCAGTTCGTTTCTGATAATGAAATAGATCAAGTTTTCTTGTGTTACTCACTGTCTCATTTTCTTTCCAATCTTGAGTCTGTTGAACATTCCTCAACGCCGCATGATTCTCTCTCCTCTATTCCACCAATTTCTGATTCTACACAAGCAAAAGTTGCAAATCAGTTACTAAAGTTGTTAAAGGAATTTCAAGATTTTTTTCCTAATGATTTACCACCATGGATACCGCCGACACGTTCTGTGCAACATGGCCTAGACGTGGTTGCAGGCAGTAAGCCAGTGAGTAAACCGCCTTACAGAATGAGTCATTCTGAGGCTGCTGAGGTGGAACGTCAGCTTGCTGACTATCTCAGTAGAGGGTTTATTCAACCAAGTTCTTCACCATGGGCCTCTCCCATTCTCTTGGTGAAGAAAAAGGACGGTAGTATGCGCATGTGCGTAGATTACCGTTGATTAAATGCGGCTACTGTTAAGAACAAGTACCTATTGCCACGAGTGGATGAGATGTTTGATAAGCTCACCCACGCTCGTATATTTTCAAAGATTGATTTAAGATCTGGGTATCATCAAGTACGCATCAGGCTTGCGGATATACCCAAAACAGTGTTCCGAACAAGGTTTGGACATTATGAGTTTTTGGTGATGCCCTTTGGGTTAACCAATGCTCCAGCTACGTTCATGAAACTCATGGATAGTGTCTTGAGACCATTCTTGGAAAATTTTGTTATCGTTTTCCTCGATGACATTCTTGTATATAGTGCCTCTGAGGAAGAGCACTTAGCACATTTGAAACAAGTGTTTCATTTGTTACGCCAAAATCAGTTATATGCCAAGGAATCCAAATGTGAGTTTCTCAAGGAGGAAATTCACTACTTGGGGCATGTTATCTCGGCTACAGGGTTACACATGGATCAATCCAAGGTGGATGCCATTCGGAGGTGGCCCTCTCCCAAAAATTTGGAAGAGCTCCAGATTTTTTTGGGTTTTGCAGGCTTTTACCGTAGATTCGTTAAAAACTATGCCCATATTGTTGTTCCCATGACAGATGAACTGAAAGCCAAGGGCAAAAACTTTAAGTGGGGATTAGAACAACAACAAAGTTTTAACAAACTTAAGGACATATTAGCCACAAGTCCATTTTTGGCTATTGTGGATCCCTTAAAGCCATTCGTTTTGGAAACGGATGCTAGTAACCGTGCGATTGGAGCTGTCCTTCTACAGGAGGGAAGGCCAATTTCATTTGAAAGCAAAAAGCTTGATTCAGCACAACAGAATTACTCTGCTTATGAACGAGAGCTCTATCCAATAGTGTCTGCTTTAAAGACATGGCGACATTATTTGTATGGTGCATAGTTTGAGATTGTGTTTGACCATGAAAGCATCAAGTGGTTCACACAACAGAGTGATTTGAAGGGTCGAAAGGCCCGGTGGGCTGAGATTCTTCAGGAGTATGATGCCAAGCTACGATATCACAAGGGGCGGTACAATGTAGTGGCTGATTCTCTTAGTCGAGTGCCAGAGATCAACTCTCTCCTTTTCACGGAATTGCGGAGTGAGTTTTTGGAATCTCTCAAAGGTAAGTGCGAGCATGATACTGCATACTCCAAGGTATGGAGCTATGTTAGAAAGAGGGATCCTTCTCACTCCAATGCTGGTAGTGGTTTTCTTTCCTCCACACCCAGTTCTCCTCTTTCGAGTGATGAACTGCAGAGATGGAAGAATTTTTCCATAGATAATGGGTACCTACTCCACAAGGGGAGAGTGTGTGTACCGACGGACGCGGACATTCAGCGCCAAATTCTTTATGAATGTCATGATAGTCCAAGTGCAGGGAACCCAAGAATTAAGAAAACTTATGCACTCGTAAGACAACAATTTTACTGGCCAGGTTTGCATGGGTATGTTCAAGACTATGTCTTGCATTGCCAAAAATGTCAAGTGGACAATCTTTACAGGTTGTATGGATTGCCAAGTAACATTGTGAGTGATCATGATCCCAAGTTTAACAGTCATTTTTGGAGGGCTGTTTTAAAACGATTGGGTACACAACTTAATTTAAGTACCACTGATCACCCTGAAATAGATGGTCAGACTGAACGAGTCAACCAAGTGCTAGAGGATATGCTACGAGCATACGTTAGCAAGAAGCAATCAGATTGGGAAGATTATCTTCCTATTCTTGAGTTCGTCCATTCATGCTTATGCATGGTTTTCAACCTAGATCACCAGTGACGGTGGGGTTGGCAACTGAGAAGCTCCAACAGGTCAAGGAGTTTCTCCAAGATCATATGGAAATGTTGAGACTTGCTCATCAAAATGTTCGACAAGCACAGGATCGGGCGGTATAAGAAGTATGCTGATGAGAAACGTCGGCAAGTTACCTTCACGGAAGGGGAAGAGGTACTTTTGCGTGTGCCAGAGCATTCAGAAAGTCTCAAGACTGGGCCTACACCTAAATTATCTCCACGTTATTGTGGGCCATTCAAGATACTCAAGCAAGTTGGAGATAGGGCCTACAAACTTGAGTTACCTGCGCACTCTTGTGTCCATCGGGTATTTCATGTAACTCGTTTACGTAAACGCTTGCATGGGGACGACAACGTTATCGGCGAGTAGATATTGGTTGATTTCACTAAACCTCCCAATTAACCGCATGAACCTAAACGCATTTTAGATTTTCATGAACTCCGTACTCGTCATCATGTACGTAGTCAAGCTTTAGTCAAGTGGAAAGATCGCCCTGAAGAGGGTGCCACTTGGGAAAACATTAGTGTTCTTAAGAAGAAATTCCCCACTTTTGTTTTCGAGGAAGAAAACGCTTCTCCAAGGGGAGAGTAATGTCAGGCCAAGGGACAACCAAGGGGTCATGGACTCGGCCAAGGGCCGGCTGCCAGTGGGAAGGGGTCCGAAAGTGGCTAGGAGCCTATTAAAGGGAGGTTGGATGGATGGACCAGGACCTGGCAGTTCTTGGGATCTTACACTTGTTAAACAAAGACACTCCTATTTGGATATGTGGAGCTTCAAAAAATGGAATCTTAAGACGAGAATAATGTATCCTAGAAAGGGACTGCATAGACGAAGCCTATGTACCTGAACCCTTTCCAGAGCATTTGTTTGAGCCATTCGAGTGGACTCAAATTTTAGCGACAATGGATGTATGTGTGAATACATCTATGCCTATTCAATTTTGCAATGAGGATGGCTATGACATAATTCCCATCCAAATGATTTCAATCCTCAACATTGAAGACGAAGATGAGGAACCCAAGGACTTAATGAAAGATCAACAAGTCTTTTCAAACCTCTATCACGATGCAACTAATGAGTTAGATGAACACTCAGTTACCTTAGAAGTTCGGGTCAGAAAAAGAAAATATGAGAGCTAAGCTACTCTTGAAAGGAGGGGAGGAAAATTTTTTTGCTATTCCAAACCAAAAAGCGAGAAGACAAAAATGGTATAGATGAAAGAGAGACACCAGGAACGTGAAAACACGACTTATGCCATCAGTCTCTAGTAGAACACAATTCTTGATGCAGACAGATGCAAATGATTGTGTCAAGGACAAAATCACTGGCAGATATCCTTCAAACAAAAATTCATAAATGTTTCAAACATTGAGAAAAACAAGGAAGGATACTCAAGCAAATCCACAAGATAAGAAACCACTCATGATCCCGAGTCGAGCGGAAAAAGAAATATCAAGAGTTGAAAAAATCTCTAAAGGAGATATACACGATAGAAATGGAAACCACGGAAGAGGATGGTAAGGATGTAATGAGCGTTCCATCCTATTACAAAAAGTATACTCTCCAAGATCAAAAAATCATAGTCAAACAACCTGTTAGGGAACTACGAAAACAAGGTGAGTCTTATGAAGGGCCTGAAAACAATAAAAAGATAGACTTGGTTGAACCAGGAGAAGAGCCTAGACCTGCTTACATTGAAAATGACCAAACAGAAGAAGAAGAAGAGCTCTTGCTGAGCTTGTTAAAGGAGTACCGAGATATCTTCACTTGGTCTTACAAGGATCTCAAGGGTGTTGATCCAGAGATCTGTCAACATACCATACCCATGAGAGATGATGTGAAACCAAGTAGACAAAGGCCATACACGTATAATGAAACATTTGCTAGGAAGATAAAAGAAGAGATTGAAAAACTAAAGGAAGCCGAATTCATTTATGAAATTGAACACACAGATTGTGTGTCTCCAATTGTGGTAGTACCCAAGAAGAATGGAAAATTACGAGTGTGTGTTAATCTCAAAAAGGTGAATGCAGATACTATTAGAGACAACTTTCCTCTTCCAATCACTAAGCATGTTTTAGAACGAGTTGCAAGAAAAGAAGCTTATAGCTTCTTAAACGGCTTTTCGGGATACAATCAACTTTTGGTTGATCCAAAAGATCAGCATAAAACTGCTTTTGCAACAGAATGGGGTATATTTGCCTATCGGGTTATGCTGTTTGGGTTAACTAATTCTCAAGCCACATTTCAAAGGTTAATGAGCCATGCTTTCAAAGGAAATTCTTAGAAGCGTGTATATGGATGATCTATGCGTATATTCATTAATCCGGGTGATCATTTTGAACACCTCAAAAAGGTATTCGAAAAATGTAGACTTTATAGGATTTGCTTAAATCCTGAAAAGTGCACATTCATGGGTAGAGAAAGAAAAATTCTTGGACATATAGTGTCTAAAAATGGCATAGCTACTGATATTGAGAATATTCATGTCATTGATGATTTTCCTAGACCAACAACAATCAAGGGGGCACAAGCTTTCATGGGGCATTGTGGATATTATCAACGATTCATCTACATGTATGCAAAACCCATGTCTGGCTTGATTACACACTTTGAGTGGAGCGAGGCATGTGAAGAATCCTTCATGAAGCTTAAGCAAGCTCTCACCTCATCTCCAATAAAGTATTCCACGTACATGTAGATGCTCCAATTTTGCTATCGGATGTATACTAGCTCAACCAGGAGACTTTCCTATTGAATTTCCTATTTCTTATGCTAGCCAACAGTTGAACATGGCAGAAAATAATTACACCACCACCAAAAGGGAAGGATTAGGAATTATCTATGCCGTTAAAAAGTATAGACATTACCTATTAGCCAACAAGTTTGTGCTCTTGTGGACCACCAAGCTTTGTTGTGTTTGGTCAACAAGCCATGTAGCACAGGAAGAATAGTGAGATGGTTCATCATTCTTCTGGAATTTGATTTCACTGGGGTTGTAAAATAGGGCACTACATATCAATGAGCAGATCATTTGTCAAGGATTGTTTCAGGAGAATCACCTAAAGGGGTAGACGATGATCTACCAGATTCCTATTTTTTCTCCGTGGAAATGATACATGGATGGTCGGAAAACATTTTGTCATTGATGACAATAGCTCAAGTGGATTCACAAATACCACTTCCTATCACGATCAGATTAATCGAGCAATCGACTATGTATCAATTACTAGCTGGTAGACTATACAAAAGAAATCGAGTTTGGAATATTATTGCTCTTATGCATTAATACTGAAGAAAAACAACAGTACCTGAGTCAAGCACATGCTACCATAGTAGGACTTCACTTTGTAGAAGACCAAACTATTCAACGAATCTTGAGACTTGGAGTATTTTGGCCGACTATGAGGAGCGATGTTCAATCTTTTGTAAAGGATTGCCCTCAATGTCAAAAACAAACACCCATATCTCATGTAACATTGTTTCAAATGTCACATGTTCCTAAGTGGAGGAACTAGACATTTGCATCTTTGTGCAAATGAAGACGAGTATATTCCGATTATAGAACAAGCACATGCTGGATTAGCTGGAGGTCACTTTTTTAGTGAGACCACTGCAAGAGAAATCTTGATGGCAGTCATATGGTGGCCAACACTTTTTGTAGATGCTAAAGAATATGTTCGGAGGTGTGATGCTTGTCAACAAGCAAAAATGCCAACACATGTAGATAGCATGCCCTTAAGACCAATGATGGGGGGTAGAGCTTTCAAAAAATGGGGTATAGATTTTTTTGGGCCGATAAAACCACCTGCTTATAGAACCCAAGCTCAGTATATCATTGTAGCTACGGACTATTTGACCAAGTGGGCCGAGGCTAAAGAAACTCAAAAGAATGATGTCGGAACCACTCCTGCATTCTTATATGAGTATGTATTCACAAGATATGGACTACCAATAGAAATTGTCAGTGATCGGGGAACTCATTTCCTCAATGAGGTATTCAAGTATTTGTTGAATGAGTTTATGGATATCCATAAAAAATCAGCTCCCTATCACCCACAAGCAAACGGACAAGCTGAGCATACGAATAAAGTTCTTAGTTCGGTGCTGACTAAAGTGGTTAGTTCAGGAAGGACAGACTGGGAAATGAATCTCCATGCTCCTCTATGGGCTTATCGAGTTTCATTCAAAACAACTTTAAATGCTACACCTTTTAACCTTGTTTATGGTCTTGATGCCATATTGCCAATAAAATTTCTATTGCCAACATTAAGGGTAGCACATAATCTTGAGTGGACTGGACATGAATTTTCAGAAAGACTTGAAGATCTAGAAAAGCTAGATGAGCAAAGGCTAACTACTGTAGCTCACATCTATGCACAAAAGCGGAAGCAAAAATAGTTTTCTGATTCCCACTTAAATCACAAAAATCTTCAAGAAAGGGGACTTAGTTTTAGTCTATTCCCTTAAGCAACACATTCTCAAGTTTAAGAAAAAGGGAAACGGACCGTTTATCATTGAAGATGTGTCTCCAAGTGGAGCAGTAAAATTGTCCACCCTAGATGGTGAACCAATGGCTAATTGGATTAGTGGATGTCATTTAAAGAATACAATTTTCCGCTAACCAATGAATTGCTAGAAAGAATGCATGCAACCAAGCAAAGAAAGATTAAACAACAGCAGGTTATTGATGAAGCCCAAGAGAATCTCGGCTTTGGGTACTCAAACGGAAAGCTGCTCTTAAGAATCAATAGATATTGATTCCCATCAACACTCTGGAAATAGATGATCGACAATGGAAATTACCTAAAGATTCAGTTTCAACAGATGATGACTAGTTAGATGGAATGGACCTGCACATCAAAGTACAGCTCAACAATCATAGCACCAATGCTTTGGTCGACACAGGAGCTAGAGTAAATGCAGTAAGTTATTCCATGTACAAAAAGAAAACAAGTCAAGCATTGACAGCAAGAATAGCAAAAATTAAAGGGTGCAACAAGAACCCAACCCCAACATTGGGAGTAGTCAACTTGAACATGATAGTACATGGATGTTCATGTCCTCATCAATTTGTATGCTTACGAGTTGAACACATGAATCAGACGATAATTCTTGGAATTCCCTGGATGCTCACATACAAAGCAGTACCAGATTGGGATACAAATTAGCTAAAGCTATCACCTAAAGGCGGGCAACTCATTGCTCCAATTGCACCAAGCAAGGAGCAATTGAAAAGAAGAAATAAGTAGACCAAACCATGAAGTAGTCAATCTTCTCCAGCCCCTCGACAAGAAAATGCTACAAGTAGCATGCAAGGAGTCAGGCAAATTTGGGTACCAAAAGCACAGCTTAAGGATAAGCCGATTCAAATTTGGGTGCCTAAAACTTCACCGACAAAACAAAAGAAGGTTACAAGGGTGAATACACAGAGACGAGCATCTTTGAGCAAGGAACCTAACATGAAATTAGTTTGGAAGAAAAAGGAGCACTTATCCTCTCCACAAACCGTAAAACCAATCAAGCAATGGCGAGTTAAGTCTCAAAAGACTCCACAGACCATGCAGCACCAAGCAAATCAAGCTACCAATGGCGAGAAAAAGCTCGACAACAGTCAAAAGTGCTACCATAAGCTCAAGCAATTAGTGTGTTGAAGCATCTCGATGGTACAATCAAATAGAGATCACACAAGCTACAAGATTTGCTCTTTGGAAGACATTAGCAGCAAACCTCGACATCAGAAACCCTTGAGTTAATTACTCAAGACCCAGCTCTTGCACAGCATAATGGTTTGATTTGCATTGATCTTCAAAGCATGGTAGATCCAACCACGGCTATGCATAGACACGATTGTTCAACCCATGCACACAATTGTCCCGGAGTACGCCATCTAGGAGTGGTGGAAAGGCACTAAGTACTAAGTAATTAAGGGAAATGTTTGAAGAGGGAGGAAAAAGTTCGATGTTAAGGTGTGATTTTTTGCAAACTTACCTAATAATGCCCTTATAATTCATCATCAAGGAAAAATTCATTGAGAATATCATCCGATGAGTATAAATAGTGTATATACTATCAGAAAATCATCTAAAAATAGTTCTTTTTGGGTATTTTTCATCATTTTTATTGATAATGAGACTTAAAAATAGAAAAATCCCAAAAAAAAATAAAGCTATTTTTTCAATGGATTTTCTTAATTATTGGATTTTTACTTTACTTTTTTAGAGCATTTTGCTATTTTCTTTGATTTTTTCAAATAAACAGGTCAAAAATTAATAATAAATAGCAAGGAAGGTCAGGTGGAAAAACAGAAGACACGATGATGATCAGAAAGACAAGGTGGACAAGAAAAAAAAAATTCAATGAAATCAAAAGATGGAAGCGGGAAGCCTAAAATAGACAGCCATACCTACTTTTGCAAAATTCTTGCAGAATGAGCTTCAGGAATCCGATCAGGGAAATTTTTGAGTCTAACATAGATTTCAGGGCCTAGTAGGACTAACGAGGGAATCTAGGGAAAACGTGTTCGGGAAGCCCGAGTATAGATATCCAAGATAGGCTAAAACCACTTCATTTCCACTTGAAGCCTTTGCAGAGAGAGACTTTCCACCTCTTTCGCGCGTCTTTTTCGGAGTCCACAGTTGCCCATTTTTAGTGTCGTCTCACACGAGACATGAGAGTTAAGTTCTTTAATCGTCAATGATCTATTTTGTACGGCCGGTAGCTAGTCTAAACCCCTAGAGAAACCGAGCAGTGCTCGAAGACCTACGAACAAAAACTGACCATAGCGGCCTGTCATCTCGACCAAATCAGATGCGATTTGAATTGTAGCATGCCCTACCACAGCTGCCCATTTTCAGTGTTGTCTCACACGAGACATGAGGGGTAAGTTCTTTAATCGTCAATGATCTATTTTGTACGACCGGTAGCTAGTCTAAACCCCTAGAAAAAACCCTAGAAACCGAGCAGTGCATGAAGACCTACAAACAAAAACTGACCATAGCGGCCTGTCATCTCGACCAAATCAGATGCGATTTGAATTGTAGCATGCCCTACCATAATAGAACCTTTCTATACCATCATCTGACCATTCGGAAGGGGTCGAGGGGGTCCCCAGTAGAATAGCTAGGTTTTTGGCGGATGCGAGAATTCCGATCTGACTCCACAAGTAGCTTGCCCACGAGGTTCATATACAATGTATATGAGTGGGTTAGTAAAATCAATCAAGAAAAGCCCTTGAAAAGTAGAAAACGGCTCAAAGGCTACAAACCGTCAAATTCAACATACGGGGTCAAACCGACTCCAAATGAGCCAGAATTGGATGAGTTGCTTCATGACTATGTTGCAGACAAGTCGAAAGCCTCAAAGTTGACTGACCAACCCAACAGGCAGTGTAGTCACAAAAAACGGTGATTTCAAAGTCGACAAAGCTCAAAGTGATGCCGGCATGACCAAACTTGATCAAATTCAATTTAGAACTTGTTTTAGGTGTATAGAATGTGTCTAGGTCAAAATTTGTAAGCTTTGCAAAAAATTTATCACTGTTGTAAATAATCGCGATTATTTACTTTTGCACTATTTTTGCTTGGAAATTCTATCATTACCTCACCTATCATGTGTACACACCTAATACATGCCAAATTTATTTGAAGCAAATTGGACCAAAATTGTTAGCATTTCATACTAAAGGACATTACAGAGAAAATTCCAATATGCTAACTTTGAAAATCTATTCACTAAATAGGAGCCATGCAAGCAGCAGAGAGGGCCAAGAAAAAGCTCAACCAGAAGGAAAAGTTACAGGAACTGCCCGCATATCAATTGGATCCAGATTCAGTCAAAGTCGCCAAGGCAGCTTAGCTCTCCAAAGAACAGCCAGAAGAGCATCACACTACAGTCTTCACTAGCAGATTCAAGAGTGAGGAGGGACATTAGGTCGAGTTGCAACTCCTACCTAAGGAAGTATATGATGTTGGCGCGAAGCCTGAGACCAAAGAAGCCAACCGCATGCTAGGACTCGGAGACTTTTATGAACGAAAGTCTTGCGGTGTGGATTTTCAGAAAGCTTACGAGCTTTTATCCACTATTAAAGAGGATGGAACGGCACAAATTTTTGACACGCAGGGAAATAAGGTCGAAGTGGTAATAACTAAAGAAATAGTGGCAGAGGCACTCAGATTGCCCACAGAAGGAATGACCATGAGAGCAAGAGAGAGGATAACAGCAGGAACTTTTACCAAAGAGACCACCGCAACTACCTTTGCAAATTTAATTCACAAGCAAGTGGAAGAGCCAGCCCGGTTATACCACCAGCACTTCCACTTCTTGGCATAAGTCCACCAAGGTACACTACGCCAAATCACACGGTTTCCACCACTTTCACATAAGACCTGTCATAAAATCTAATATCTAACTAACCCAAATGATTTTCTCATATTAAATTGATCACTTAATGTGGGAGAATAAACGGGAACAAGTGTTAAGATATAGGTATGTGCTTTTAGATCTATCTCAACACGGGGCCAATGTAAAGGGGCCCAAAAGGGAGATGGTCTATCAAAGAGCAAGGCTAACCAATGGAGCATAAGACCTTAGGGTTAGCTTCATTGAAGACCTCCAATAAATGTGTGTAAAAGTCCTTTTGACCTTAAGTAAGCTAGGGCTGAGCTTGAGGTGGGAACCCGGCCCAAGCTCGAGGTGCTTGTCCTGCTTGAGGTGCTTGTCATGCTTGAGGTGTTTTTCATGCTTGAGGTGCTTGATTAAGATGCATGAGGTGCTTGACTGGCTCCATGCTTGAGGTGCTTGACTTGCTGCATGATTAAAGTACTTGAGGTGCCTTGAGAAGCTTGCCTGAGATGCTTGTGGGAACCCCCCCTAGTTCAAGTGCTTTGTCATGCTTGGTGAGTAAGGTGCTTGATCACCTAAAAGTCAAAAGCATTCCTACAAGAGGGGGGGCGAGCCCTTTTCCTAGGGCCTAGAGAGAGAACACCCACTCACACACACAAGGGAAGCCCATCTTGAAGAGGCAGCAAGGACACATGTCAGGCCCCTACCCATGTTACCTTCATGTGTTGCTTGAAGCCTATTGTCTAGGCTTCAAAGGGGTCCAATGATAAATTACATGAATTATCTAATTGTTTTAGCATTTATCAAGTCCTCTCTCTCAAAGGGGAAAGGGGGACACTTGTCCCAAGGCTACCCATGTTGCTTGTAATAGCTCCTGCTTGTGATTGGCTAGGCCTGGAGGGGTCCAATGAGCTTCAGGCATGAGCTACAAGGGGGGGTCGACCCAAGCAAGCTAGGGGGGTGCCTAGGGGGTATACTCACCCACACACACTCACAAGCACTCTCATTGTGTGATATGCCAAGTTAACTAATTGCTATGATTATGTTGCTATCTTCAATTATGTATACCCGCTATGCTCACAAAATCATTTCTTGAAAGTACTCTCATTAAATTCCGCTATTCTCAAATTGAATAGGCAAATTCCATTACATTGGTATCAGAGCATTTGGTTTCTCTTTTCTTGCTTAAGAAGAGAGGTCCTTAAGTAGCCTATAAATGGTTGATGTTGTTAATTATAATAGAGTAAGGGAACTGGGATCTAATACCGGTTTTGTTAAGCCCACTATCTGGGGGATGGTGCACACCTCGGGAGCTTTGGACTTAATAATGGAGTCTTTTTAGACTTGCCTACGGCTTTACCATTATTGAGCCATAAGAAGTCCGAAAGGAGCTAGCCCTTGGCAACTCTGCTATGTTAGACCTACTCCTCTACTCTCTATAATTAACCACTTTGAGCCGTGGGTGTAGATACTTAAGAGCCGATTTTCAAAGGCTAAGAGGAGTGGCAACTAAGGTTTTGAATTGCCAAAGCATACACTAAGTACATACATAAAATTTTGTTAACATGGCTGACAATAATCAAGAGAGTAGAATGAACATTGATAGCTTTGATTTTGCACATGAAGGTGCTAATGATGATGCTCCCATGTTTGTGAATTATCTTGTGACTAGGTTGCAACAAGCTATGGGCAACCCTACCTTGCAAGCCGAAGTTACTCAACAACTTCGTGCCTATGGAATTTCCCTTCCTCTCCAAGAGGAGAGAGAGCTTAGGAGGCCTCTTGAAGAGACCCCCAAAAGAAGACTCTCTCCCATTCGAGAGGAGGAATCCAAAGAGAAAGAAAGCAATGAAAGTCTAAGTTCTTCTGAAGATGTGGCTCCACGAAGAAGGCGGTCTAGACGATCGCCTACTCCTCCCAAGAGGAAAAGAGCAACCCATAGTCCTTCTCCTCATCACTCTCAAAGGCAAGAGAGGAAACAAAGGAAGAAAAGGGATAGGAAGAGGTCACCCTCTTCTCCTTCTTCTTCACCTTCCTTCTCTTCCGATGAAAGTTATGGCTATTCTCCTAGAGAATACAAGAGGGGAGGGCATCGCAAATCATTTCCTGCATGGCAAAGGTCACAAAAGCTAAAGAAGTTCAAGGAGGGAGGAAAGAGTATCTCTTTTCTCACCTACGATGGCACCTTTGGTGCTACCGACAAAGTGTTGGCCTTCATCCAGCAATTTGATGCGGCCTTTGGGGACGAGGGCTTCACAGAGTCCTCCAAGCTACGCCATGTAGCTATGCACTTCCAAAAATCAGCTCGTCAATGGTGGGCTAGCCTTCGTGGCAATGGAGAAGCCCCAAAGACATGGAAAACTCTACGAGTTTCCATCATGAAGCAATTTCTTCCAAGCGATACTAAAGATAAAGTCCTTACCGAATGGCGCGGCTTGAAGCTCCTCTCTCATGAGTCTATCAACAAGTATGTAGATAAGTTTTGGGATTTACATCTCAAAGCTACTGTCTTTCAGAAAATAGACTTTGCCGAGAAAAGACAACAATTCTGTGCGGGATTACCTGAAGAGATGGCCGAATATATCAACTCTCAACGGCCCGGTACTATTACCGAAGTAATCCACCACACCATGGTTGCTTCACGCATCAATTTCCATCAAGGGGCTAGACGTAATGTCAAGCCCATGGAAAACAAAGATAAAAATGATGCAAAGGGGAAATCCAATGCTCAAAATAATTCCCAAGGCACTTCCAACAACAACAACAACAATCGGTCCAAGGAGAAGGGAGTTTACAAAGGTAAAAACAAACTCTCTCCTGAAGAGCTTGAAGCTTTTCGCAAGGACCATAAGTGTTTCAAGTGTGGGGAGCAAGGACATGGCTATCGTTCTTGCCCCAAGAAGAATACTCGCAATGAGACTCCTAGGGCTTCCACCATCGAAGCTCCAAAAGAGGATGCTCATTGCAAAGGATCATCACTCTCCTATGCTTGGGGAAAGGTAAGAGAGCATGATGCCTTCATCTTGTTTGACCCTGGCTCTACACTCAACTTCATATCAATAGAGTTGGCCACCAAGTTGGGCATTCAAGCTTTTGAGATGGGAGATATAGTAACAGCTGATGCAGCTTTCAAGGGACAACAAGCCTCCGTTACTCCCTTGATTGGGAAGTTGAGGCTTCATGTCCAAAGCTATGTCGACAAAGAAGACTTCTTCATCTCTCCCCTCCAACATCAGGATGTTATCCTAGGGGCACCATGGTTTGATCGCATGGCTGCCAACATGAAGTTCCCTGAAAGGAGAATTTACTTCACCTACAGGGGAAAGAACATGTATATAGATGCTAGTGAGCGTGGTCGCACTATTCCACTTGTAAATCCTCTTTCTTTTGATAAATCAATGAAGAGCTCAGTTTCTGCGTACATGATTTATGTCAAAGAGTCTCTAAAAGCTAATAATGTTTCATCAAATGAAAATGATAGGAATCAAGAAGAGTTAGACTTGTCTACTTTTCTAAAAGGATTCCAAGATGTGTTCATTGATGATATCCCTATGGACCTACCTCCAAAACAAGGGGATGATGACCATCGTATTGAGCTCCTTCCAGGAAGCTCACCGCCTAACAAACCTCCTTATCGAGTCTCACAAGCTCAACAAGAGGAGATCATGAGGCAAGTACAAGAGCTGGTAGACAAAGGGATGGTGAGGCCTAGTTCCTCTCCCTTTTGTTCTCCAGTCCTTTTAGTGCAAAAGAAAGATGGTACATACCGTATGTGTGTGGACTATCGAGCACTAAACCATATCACTATCAAAAACAGATTTCCCGTACCTCGGGTAGAAGATCTGTTTGATAAGCTACAAGGCTCTACCTACTTCAGTAGGATTGACCTTAAGAGTGGCTATCATCAAATAAGGATAGTGGATGAGGATATCTTAAAGACCGCGTTTCGCACAACATTTGGTCTTTATGAATATCTAGTCATGCCTTTTGGCTTGACTAATGCACCAGCTACGTTCAATCGTTTGATGGAGAAAATTTTTAGACCATATCGAAAATTCACTGGAGTGTTCTTCGATGATATCATCATCTACTCCAAGTCTTTGGAGGAACATAAGCAACATCTCCAAGTGATTTTTCAAGCCTTGAGGGAGAACAAACTTTTTCTCAACCAAAAGAAAAGTGAATTCTTCCTTCAAGAGATTCAATATCTAGGCCATATTATCTCTCAGGATGGTATTCGTATGGATCCATCAAAGTTAGAGGTAATAAAATCATGGCCTAACCCAAGGAATCTACATGAGCTAAGAAGCTTTATTGGTATGTGTGCATACTATAGACGCTTCATAGAAAAATTCTCTCAAGTAGCAGGACCACTACACGACTTAACCAAGAAGAACGTTAAGTTTGTATGGACTGCTAAGGAGCAAAATGCTTTTGAAAAACTCAAAGAGAAGCTTACTTCCCAACCAGTCCTCGTGCTTCTGGATCTCTCAAAGCCATTTGAGGTCCAATGTGATGCTTGTGGTGATTGCCTTGGAGCGGTTTTGCTTCAAGAAGGGCATGCCATAGCATATGAGATCCGAAGGCTCAATGGTGATGAACGAGTCTTGGGCATTTATGAGAAAGAGCTTTTAGCTGTTCTACATGCCCTAGACACATGGAAGCACTACCTATTGGGGACTCCATTTATCCTACGAACCGACCACCAAAGTCTCAAGTATTTCATGATGCAAACCAAGCTTTCCGACAAACAAATGAGGTGGGCAAATTTTCTTTCGCAATTTAATTTCCATATTGCTCACATAGCTGGTAAGCACAATCAAGTTGCCGATGCACTTTCACGACGACCAAAAGTTAATGCGGTGTCTATAGCTACTCACAATGATCTATCCTCTATGATAGATGAGTATGCTACTGACCCTGACTTTAGAGACATAATGTCAGCCCTTGCTTTGGGGAAGAAAGAGGAACCATTCACCTTGCAGGATGGTTATCTTCTCCACGGCAATAGGCTATGAGTTACCCATTCCCTTCGTGAGAAGGTTATGTATGAATCCCATGCTCCTCCATATGCAGGGCATAGAGGTATTCAACCTACTCTCCGAGGAGTAGAGACATATTTCTATTGGCCTACCATGAAAGTGGACATACAAGAGTATGTTTCAAAATGTGTAGTATGCCAAAAGACCAAGTATGATAGAGGGAAGCAACCTGTATTACTCCAGCCATTGCCTATTCCAAATTCACCATGGGAGAGTATATCCATGGATTTCATCTTTGGATTACCCAAGTCTATCCATGGGAATACAAGAATATGGACAATAGTCGACAGGTTTAGCAAGCAAGCACATTTTATTCCTGTCAAAAAGACTATGAAGGCACATCAAATGGCAACTCTCTTCATATCTCAGATTTTCAAACACCATGGATTACCCACATCCATCGTGTCAGATAGAGATCCTAGAATGACCAGTAATTTCTGGAAAGGTCTCTTTGAAAATCTAGGAACAAGATTGAATTTCTCTTCGGCCTATCACCCACAAACGGATGGCCAAAGTGAGATAGCCAATCTTACGATACTCGATCTACTCAAGACTTATGTTACCGAAGTAGATCAACGCTCACAATGGGAAAAGTATTTACCGCTAGTAGAGTATGCCTACAATAATACTGTACATACTTCTACGGGCAAAGCACCTTTCGAGATCATAGAAGGAAGACCTAAAAGTCCCTTGCTACTGAAAGTACATGGGAAGATCTTCGCCGCCGATGAGTATAGCCGTGACCTACAAGAATCTTTTCAAAAGATTAGGGAGGCTATAGCCATCTCTCAACAAAGGCAAAAAGCTGCTGCTGATAAGCACAGAAGAGCCTTAATGTTCAAAGAAAATGATTGGGTCTTACTCAAGTTTCCTAAGGCTCGATTAAGGCAAATGACGGGCAAAAATCCTACGGGCCATCAAAAGTATTATGCTAAACTAGCAAAAAGATACTATGGTCCTTTCCAAATCTTGAAGCCTATCAATGAGACGGCTTATCAACTCAAGTTGCCCAACCATTGGCTTATACACAATGCCTTTCATGTAAGCTTACTTAAGCCCTACAAAGGAGATCCACCAATTGAACCAATTATTGAAGACCCTCCCGAAGTTGAAGACCAAGAAGAGGTGCTACAACCCGAAGCTATCCTTCGGCATGAAGACAAGGTACTACGACATGGTAAGATTATCCGACGGTATCTCATTAAGTTCAAAAATTATCCTTTTGAAGATGCTAAATGGATGCAAGGAGTACAACTTAAGGATAGTATGAACCTTGTCAATGCTTACAATGCTACATTAGAGTAAGCAAATGTACAAATTTCTTTTAAATAACTCATGTTTTTGTCTTATATGACTAGTTCTCTTTTTAATTGTGCACAAATTTAACTAGTATGCATGCTTAGATTCATGTTTGTGATGACGACGTCTCTCAAACACCAAGTAGAATTTGTCACTCTACTTTGGGAGAATGAAATGGACTAAAGAGCAGACATGCTTGCGGCAGCTATGTCTCCCAAGCACCAAATGGATTAGTCATCCATCTTGGAAAGATGTCGTAGGGTAAAAAGGGATCCTTTACCCGCTAAGTACGATTGACTAATGACTAAGACTTTATCTCTTCTACCTCATAGTCGAGGACGACTATGATTTCAAGAGAGAGGTAATGTCATAAAATCTAATATCTAACTAACCCAAATGATTTTCTCATATTAAATTGATCACTTAATGTGGGAGAAGAAACGGGAACAAGTGTTAAGATATAGGTATGTGCTTTTAGATCTATCTCAACACGGGGCCAATGTAAAGGGGCCCAAAAGGGAGATGGTCTATCAAAGAGCAAGGCTAACCAATGGAGCATAAGACCTTAGGGTTAGCTTCATTGAAGACCTCCAATAAATGTGTGTAAAAGTCCTTTTGACCTTAAGTAAGCTAGGGCTGAGCTTGAGGTGGGAACCCGGCCCAAGCTCGAGGTGCTTGTCCTGCTTGAGGTGCTTGTCATGCTTGAGGTGTTTTTCATGCTTGAGGTGCTTGATTAAGATGCATGAGGTGCTTGACTGGCTCCATGCTTGAGGTGCTTGACTTGCTGCATGATTAAAGTACTTGAGGTGCCTTGAGAAGCTTGCCTGAGATGCTTGTGGGAACCCCCCCTAGTTCAAGTGCTTTGTCATGCTTGGTGAGTAAGGTGCTTGATCACCTAAAAGTCAAAAGCATTCCTACAAGAGGGGGGGCGAGCCCTTTTCCTAGGGCCTAGAGAGAGAACACCCACTCACACACACAAGGGAAGCCCATCTTGAAGAGGCAGCAATGACACATGTCAGGCCCCTACCCATGTTACCTTCATGTGTTGCTTGAAGCCTATTGTCTAGGCTTCAAAGGGGTCCAATGATAAATTACATGAATTATCTAATTGTTTTAGCATTTATCAAGTCCTCTCTCTCAAAGGGGAAAGGGGGACACTTGTCCCAAGGCTACCCATGTTGCTTGTAATAGCTCCTGCTTGTGATTGGCTAGGCCTGGAGGGGTCCAATGAGCTTCAGGCATGAGCTACAAGGGGGGGTCGACCCAAGCAAGCTAGGGGGGTGCCTAGGGGGTATACTCACCCACACACACTCACAAGCACTCTCATTGTGTGATATGCCAAGTTAACTAATTGCTATGATTATGTTGCTATCTTCAATTATGTATACCCGCTATATTCACAAAATCATTTCTTGAAAGTACTCTCATTAAATTCCGCTATTCTCAAATTGAATAGGCAAATTCCATTACAAGACCTCAAGTCAACAACCAGGCAACCGGTGGACCACGCACTGTACGTCTTAGCCACTCTGAAGGGCACAAAGAAAGAAGGGAAAATCACTTACTTGGGTGCGTACCATGCCATCGGCATGGCCGACAACCTACCACCTGCCCCAGACCAAAACACATGGATATTGGCATCACAACCATCTCGTAGAGCTACAAGGTCATCCAAAAGATCCTACAAATCTGATGAAGAGTCGGTTGAAAGCTCGTGGAAAAGGCACAACAACGAGAGCTCAGATAATGCAGAGAAGAGAGCGAGAAGAGAAGAGATGAATAGAAAAGCTATGGCCGCTCACCAAGAAGAGCCAGTGCAAAAGCATAATCTCTTTGAAAGAGAAAAGTATGCCTACTAGTGTAGTCGACAAGCACAAGGGAAGGACCCAGAGAAATGGGTGCCTAGTGGACTTAGAGGCCCAACGACAAAGCATCACACGAGAAAAGAGGCTAAAGATCCAACAGAGTCTCTTGAAAAAATGTACTAAGAAGAAGAAGCCCTCAAGCTGAAAGAAGCCCAAGAAGAGGTAGAAGCAAAGGACCAGAGAGCCGAGGAAATGGCAAGGGAAGAGGCACACCACGAACAAGGCTATGAGTCTCCCCGACTCACTTCACCGTCTACTGAACAACAAGAAAATCCTATGCCAAGCCCACCACCATCACCTGTAGGTAAAGACACCAGTAAAGAAGATGAGCCTGAGAAAGAGACAGAATTTGAGTGAAAAGATGCAGAGCCAGAACAAGAGAAAGCCACCGGATACGCAAGATCCTGAATAGAAAAAGGCAGATGAATTTGCACAAGAGGCTACCACTACACAAGAGGCTACTGCTACACAAGAGCAGTAACAAGAGAAAGAACGTGAGCCAGAAAAAAAAGTGATTCCTACACCAAAAGAGAACACAAAGTATGAGCAAACACACTCTACTTCCACACAGCAAGAAATAATCGAGGCATCCACAAAGACTCAAGATGACAAAGAAGAAGAAGACCAACCCTCTACCTCCATGCAAGAAGAACTAGCATCCACGACACAAAAAAAGGACACACCAGAGGCTACAGGCACATCAAATCAGCTAGCAAGACAGGAGGGCTCTCAGTCTAATGACAAAGTAATCCTGCAAGTAAATGAATATGCAAGGAAAATGCAGGATATGATGGAGAGACTTCGATAAGCAGCAGTTAACCACAACTCAAAGGCTAAAGAACTCGAGATGGAGATTGATGCTCTCCAAGGAGAGTTAGAAGACAGAATGAACATCGTCACCGATCTTCAGAGGCAAGTGCAGGAGATGAAAGCTGAAGCTAAACAACATCAGCTAGTAAGAGATCGACAACAGAAAGAGATGGAAGAGCTAGGTGATCTGCTCACAAAGTTATCAGAATCTTGCAAAGCGAAAGATGAACTTCTAACGACAACCCTGTCAGCTCAAAAAATTCAAGGGCAGTTGGATGTTACCAACGCCTCTTTACAATACTACAAACAAAGAATAAATCATCAGGCAATCTTCTTATGGAAAATAAGAGAGAATCCAGTTGTAGCCTCGATCAAAGGAATAGATGAGGTCTATAAAGCATTGGAGAAGAAGAAAAAGGACTTTGAGCTGGAGTTAAAGCTGGAGCAATCTCATCGCAGAGACCTGGCTTTGATGCGGGTCCAGAGAGAAGAAGAGCTCCTAAAAGAAATAGCTGAGCTCAAAAGAGTTAACTAGCTTCTGAGAGAAGGAAAGCCGGAAACGCAGGAAGAGGCAGGCACTTCAGAGCTACTACAAATAGATATAACCTCGGTCTCATTTGCTGAATTGGAGACACAATCCAGAGAAAAGCTGAGTGGTGAAGATGATTATCAGATAAACATTACAGATGCAGACACAGTTTCCATGGTCCAGCTATCAAAAGCTGAAGAAGATGCACTGAAGGAAAATATCACACAAGAGGTAGATGAGTAGTGGAAAGCAGCGATGGATTGGAAGTTGAGAGTTATTCACTCTGTCAACGTCACTCAGCTCACTCCCAATCAGATCAATGCGCAATGGCATCATCAATCCCTGCCATACCCCTTGATAAAGGTGGAGTTACTCCAAGTAAAAGAAAGGCTGTATGCAGACATGTAAACAGATGGCCCAAATAAAGACCACCCAAAGTGGAGGTTGAGCTGGTTAAACAAGAATCGGAGGTATTTGATTCTGTTCACAAGCGCACTTGCAGCCCTGCAAAGAGATCCTGCTTTCTGTCCTGTACCAAGAGTAAGGACATAGCAAGAGCATGAGGCACAAATGAAGAAGAGTCCAACCTGGTTGAACTACTCAAGACAAGCTACAGAGGAATACATGGTGAAAACCCTAACAGGAGCCATGTATTTATTTAAAAGTCTACCGGATATCTCCTTATAAGATATGCCAAATTTTGCTTACCTGTATTGAAGTTTTTCATGAGCCAGAGCAAGTAGGTGCCCCGTGTATGTCATTCCTCGAGGGAAATAAAGGGTTATGCTATGAGCTCAGTGGTCAACCCTCCGAAGAAGTCCTCTATGGCTTCTACGCCCGGTGTATGTTCTTACCATCACATAATATGTTGGCGTTCAAGGAAGCTTTCTACACGGGATTCTTCACTTGGCCAACGAAGATATTTGCGCCAATGATTAGCAACCTCACATCCAGGTTTGTAGGCTACTCAGTGGTGGAGCTAAAGATCAGAGTAACCATGCAGTTTCTGCTACTGCCAGATAAAGAAAGAAAACTCAGATACCAAAAGGCACTAGACCGCCTCGCCAGGCGTCAGCCTGAAGACTATTTCAGCCCATAAAGCTGTGTCAAGGGACAACACAGGCGAGGAGGGAGGAATGTTAGCAGCAAGCTAACACAGATACCATTTTTCGGAGTTATTTTTGTAAAACACTTATTATTTTGATAAATCGGGAATATTATAACTTCTACTTTCTCGGATAAACTCTGTAATCAATGAGCCGAGGCTACAAGCTTCTAGATTGTATCAACCTGTCATTTCCCAGCTTTGGTAGAACTCTAGACTATTAGTTTTGACCACCCAAAAACCTTGGCTAAGGTATAAAACCCAATTTTTATAAGTTTATTATAAGTTTTGGATAATGAAATAGACAGCGTGAGCTAACGATGCTCACTCCTCTCCTTCTCGCGCTTGCTACTCCCTCCCCGGTTATCACATTGCAGTCGTGTTTGCTGCATTGCAACCGCAGGTAAGAGCTCTACGCATTAACGTAAGCAGTTCACAGTAATTTGTAACTTTTGACGTCACCGACCCATGGCCTAATTTCATCATAACTAGGAATTTACACTTTCAAATCAAAAACTAAGCATAGGCGGGGTATTGTGGCATCATTGCTAAGCATTTAGATGCATTCTAGGTCAAAAATGACTAGATCAAAAATCCATTACTGTTAATAATCGCGATTTTGAAACTTGACCTAAAGTGGGGTTTGAGACCATAAGCATGTGTGCTTAGGTCTTATAAACATGTCCTAGAAGTTTAGTTATGTTTGGATGTCATTTGATGGTGTAGCATGAGTTATATGCAAGTTGTTAGTTGTTTTTCGAGAGATTGACAACCTCTTGTAGCCTCTATGCATTAGTCGAGTCAGATTCGTCCCATGGATTGACAATTTAATCGTGGTTCTTGCTAATACTGCAATAAGATAGGATGGTGAGGCTAGGCATGCGTCCCACAACTGCCAATGCTTTTAGCTATGATTGATGATCGACAATTGGATGAGCAAGTTGCACAAGGGATATGGTAGTATCTAGTGCTACTTGATGCTATGTGGGATTTGATATTACCCTATGATGTGGGGGAGTTTGAGCTAGCTTTTCACCCAAGAGATGACAGATATATACATGGTCCACGGCACTTGCCTTATGTGACATATGATCCAGCGGTTTTCATGAAGATTTGTGGGTTAACTTATGTTTATACTCTATTGATTGGAAATTCTTGTATTTTCCCTATGATCCTGTAGGATGGCGTAATTTTTTTAAAGGAATGCTCAAAGTGGGGAAAATGATTGGTTTCCCATTTGATCTCGGGGGGCTATTGAAGTGCAAGTTGCATATTTAAAGAGTACCAGCTATCTCTTGTAGCAGGTTGCATGGTACAAGGTTTTTGTTTCTAGATTATGCTTAGTCAGAAGAGTTTTGGTTATGCGTTCAATAAGATGACATGGTTGGCTTTCAATTGACTTCTTTGGACAATTGATGAAGTATCTTCACATCTTTTGAGTTGGTTGTGCTACCAGAACTTAAAGTAAACGACTTGACGACCATTCCGTGTGCAGACATAGTAAGGCATACTTGAGCTTGAATGGGTTCTTGCTAATACTGCAATAAGATAGGATGGTGAGGCTAGACATGCGTCCCACAACTGCCAATGCTTTTACCTGTGATTGATGATCGAAAATTGGATGAGCAAGTTGCACAGGGGATATGGAAGTATCTAGTGCTACTTGATGCTATGTGGGATTTGATATTACCCTATGATGTGGGGGATTTTGAGATAGCTTTTGACCCAAGAGGTGACAGATATATACATGGTCCAGGGCACTTGCCTTATATGACATATGATCCATGCGGTTTTCATGAAGATTTGTGGGTTAACTAATGTTTATACTCTATTGATTGGAAATTATTTTATTTTCCCTATGATCTTGTAGGATGGTGTTATTTTTTTAAAGGAAGGCTCAAAGTGGGGAAAATGATTGGTTTCCCATTTGATCTCGGGGGGCTATTGAAGTGCAAGTTCAGATTTAAAGAGTACCAGTTATCTGTTGTAGCAGGTTGCATGGTACAAGGTTTTGGTTTCTAGATTATGCTTAGTCAGAAGAGTTTTCGTTATGCGCTCAATAAGATGACATGGCAGGCTTATAGTTGACTTCTTTCGACAATTGATGAAGTATCTTCACATCTTTTGAGTTGGTTGTGCTACCAGAACTTAAAGTAAACGACTTGACGACCATTCCGTGTGCAGACATAGTAAGGCATACTTCATCTTGACAGGGTTCTTGCTAATACTGCAATAAGATAGGATGGTGAGGCTAGACATCCATCCCACAACTACCAATGGTTTTACCTGTGATTGATGATCGACAATGGGATGAGCAAGTTGCACAGGGGATATGAAAGTATCTAGTGCTACTTGATGCTATGTGGGATTTGATATTGCCCTATGATGTGGGGGATTTTGAGATAGCTTTTGACCCAAGAGGTAACAGATATATACATGGTCCAGGGCAATTACCTTATATGACATATGATCCATGCGGTTTTCATGAAGATTTGTGGGTTAACTAATGTTTATACTCTATTGAATGGAAATTCTTTTATTTTCCCTATGATCTTGTAGGATGGTGTTATTTTTTAAAGGAAGGCTCAAAGTGGGGAAAATGATTGGTTTCCCATTTGATCTCGGGGGGCTATTGAAGTGCAAGTTCAGATTTAAAGAGTACCAGTTATCTCTTGTAGCAGGTTGCATGGTACAAGGTTTTTGTTTCTAGATTATGCTTAGTCAGAAGAGTTTTGGTTATGCATTCAATAAGATGACATGGCAGGCTTACAATTGACTTCTTTGGACAATTGATGAAGTATCTTCACATCTTTTGAGTTGGTTGTGCTACCAGAACTTAAAGTAAACGACTTGACGACCATTCCGTGTGCAGACATAGTAAGGCATACTTCATCTTGACAGGGTTCTTGCTAATACTGCAATAAGATAGGATGGTGAGGCTAGACATGCATCCCACAACTGCCAATGCTTTTACCTGTGATTGATGATCGCAAATGGATGAGCAAGTTGCACAGGGGATATGAAAGTATCTAGTGCTACTTGATGCTATGTGGGATTTGATATTACCCTATGATGTGGGGGATTTTGACATAGCTTTTGACCCAAGAGGTAACAGATATATACATGGTCCAGGGCACTTGCCTTATATGACATATTATCCATGCGGTTTTCATGAAGATTTGTGGGCTAACTAATGTTTATACTCTATTGATTGGAAATTCTTTTATTTTCCCTATGATCTTGTAGGATGGTGTTATTTTTTTAAAGGAAGGCTCAAAGTGGGGAAAATGATTGGTTTCCCATTTGATCTGGGGGGCCATTGAAGTGCAAGTTCAGATTTAAAGAGTACCAGTTATCTCTTGTAGCAGGTTGCTTGGTACAAGGTTTTTGTTTCTAGATTATGCTTAGTCAGAAGAGTTTTGGTTATGTGTTCAATAAGATGACATGGCTGGCTTTCAATTGACTTCTTTGGACAATTGATGAAGTATCTTCACATCTTTTGAGTTGGTTGTACTACCAGAACTTTAAGTAAACGACTTGACGACCATTCCGTGTGCAGACATAGTAAGGCATACTTGAGCTTGACAGGGTTCTTGCTAATACTGCAATAAGATAGGATGGTGAGGCTAGACATGCGTCCCACAATTGCCAATGCTTTTACCTGTGATTGATGATCGAAAATTGGATGAGCAAGTTGCACAGGGGATATGGGAGTATCTAGTGCTACTTGATGCTATGTGGGATTTGATATTACCCTATGATGTGGGGGATTTTGAGATAGCTTTTGACCCAAGAGGTGACAGATATATACATGGTCCAGGGCACTTGCCTTATATGACATATGATCCATGCGGTTTTCATGAAGATTTGTGGGTTAACTAATGTTTATACTCTATTGATGGGAAATTCTTTTACTTTCCGTATGATCTTGTAGGATGGTGTTATTTTTTTAAAGGAAGGCTCAAAGTGGGGAAAATGATTGGTTTCCCATTTGATCTCGGGGGGCTATTGAAGTGCAAGTTCAGATTTAAAGAGTACCAGTTATCTCTTGTAGCAGGTTGCATGGTACAATGTTTTTGTTTCTAGATTATGCTTAGTCAGAAGAGTTTTGGTTATGTGTTCAATAAGATGACATGGCTGGCTTTCAATTGACTTCTTTGGACAATTGATGAAGTATCTTCACATCTTTTGAGTTGGTTGTGCTACCAGAACTTAAAGTAAACGACTTGATGACCATTCCGTGTGCAGACATAGTAAGGCATACTTGAGCTTGACAGGGTTCTTGCTAATAGTGCAATAAGATAGGATGGTGAGGCTAGACATGCGTCCCACAACTGCCAATGCTTTTACCTGTGATTGATGATCGAAAATTGGATGAGCAAGTTGCACAGGGGATATGGCAGTATCTAGTGCTACTTGATGCTATGTGGGATTTGATATTACCCTATGATGTGGGGGATTTTGAGATACCTTTTGACCCAAGAGGTGACAGATATATACATGCTCCAGGGCACTTGCCTTATATGACATATAATCCATGCGGTTTTCATGAAGATTTGTGGGTTAACTAATGTTTATACTCTATTGATTGGAAATTCTTTTATTTTCCCTATGATCTTGTAGGATGGTGTTATTTTTTTAAAGGAAGGCTCAAAGTGGGGAAAATGATTGGTTTCCCATTTGATCTCGGGGGGCTATTCAAGTGCAAGTTCAGATTTAAAGAGTACCAGTTATCTATTGTAGCAGGTTGCATGGTACAAGGTTTTGGTTTCTAGATTATGCTTAGTCAGAAGAGTTTTGGTTATGCGTTCAATAAGATGACATGGCTGGCTTTCAATTGACTTCTTTGGACAATTGATGAAGTATCTTCACATCTTTTGAGTTGGTTGTGCTACCAGAACTTAAAGTAAACGACTTGACGACCATTCCGTGTGCAGACATAGTAAGGCATACTTCACCTTGACAGGGTTCTTGCTAATACTGCAATAAGATAGGATGGTGAGGCTAGACATGCATCCCACAAATACCAATGCTTTTATCTGTGATTGATGATCGACAATTGGATAAGCAAGTTGCATAGGGGATATGAAAGTATCTAGTGCTACTTGATGCTATGTGGGATTTGATATTACCCTATGATGTGGGGGATTTTGAGATATCTTTTGACCCAAGAGGTAATAGATATATACATGATCCAGGGCACTTGCCTTATATGACATATGATCCATGCGGTTTTCATGAAGATTTGTGGGTTAACTAATGTTTATACTCTATTGATTGGAAATTCTTTTATTTTCCCTATGATCTTGTAGGATGGTGCTATTTTTTTTAAGGAAGGCTCAAAGTGGGGAAAATGATTGGTTTCCCATTTGATCTCGGGGGGCTATTGAAGTGCAAGTTCAGATTTAAAGAGTACCAGTTATCTCTTGTAGCAGGTTGCTTGGTACAAGGTTTTTGTTTCTAGATTATGCTTAGTCAGAAGAGTTTTGGTTATGCGTTCAATAAGATGACATGGCAGGCTTACAATTGACTTCTTTGGATCATTGATGAAGTATCTTCACATCTTTTGAGTTGGTTGTGCTACCAGAACTTAAAGTAAACGACTTGACGACCATTCCGTGTGCAGACATAGTAAGGCATACTTCATCTTGACAGGGTTCTTGCTAATAGTGCAATAAGATAGGATGGTGAGGCTAGACATGCGTCCCACAATTGCCAATGCTTTTACCTGTGATTGATGATCGAAAATTGGATGAGCAAGTTGCACAGGGGATATGGCAGTATCTAGTGCTACTTGATGCTATGTGGGATTTGATATTACCCTATGATGTGGGGGATTTTGAGATAGCTTTTGACCCAAGAGGTGACAGATATATACATGGTCCAGGGCACTTGCCTTATATGACATATGATCCATGCGGTTTTCATGAAGATTTGTGGGTTAACTAATGTTTATACTCTATTGATGGGAAATTCTTTTACTTTCCGTATGATCTTGTAGGATGGTGTTATTTTTTTAAAGGAAGGCTCAAAGTGGGGAAAATGATTGGTTTCCCATTTGATCTCGGGGGGCTATTGAAGTGCAAGTTCAGATTTAAAGAGTACCAGTTATCTCTTGTAGCAGGTTGCATGGTACAATGTTTTTGTTTCTAGATTATGCTTAGTCAGAAGAGTTTTGGTTATGTGTTCAATAAGATGACATGGCTGGCTTTCAATTGACTTCTTTGGACAATTGATGAAGTATCTTCACATCTTTTGAGTTGGTTGTGCTACCAGAACTTAAAGTAAACGACTTGATGACCATTCCGTGTGCAGACATAGTAAGGCATACTTGAGCTTGACAGGGTTCTTGCTAATAGTGCAATAAGATAGGATGGTGAGGCTAGACATGCGTCCCACAACTGCCAATGCTTTTACCTGTGATTGATGATCGAAAATTGGATGAGCAAGTTGCACAGGGGATATGGCAGTATCTAGTGCTACTTGATGCTATGTGGGATTTGATATTACCCTATGATGTGGGGGATTTTGAGATACCTTTTGACCCAAGAGGTGACAGATATATACATGCTCCAGGGCACTTGCCTTATATGACATATAATCCATGCGGTTTTCATGAAGATTTGTGGGTTAACTAATGTTTATACTCTATTGATTGGAAATTCTTTTATTTTCCCTATGATCTTGTAGGATGGTGTTATTTTTTTAAAGGAAGGCTCAAAGTGGGGAAAATGATTGGTTTCCCATTTGATCTCGGGGGGCTATTCAAGTGCAAGTTCAGATTTAAAGAGTACCAGTTATCTATTGTAGCAGGTTGCATGGTACAAGGTTTTGGTTTCTAGATTATGCTTAGTCAGAAGAGTTTTGGTTATGCGTTCAATAAGATGACATGGCTGGCTTTCAATTGACTTCTTTGGACAATTGATGAAGTATCTTCACATCTTTTGAGTTGGTTGTGCTACCAGAACTTAAAGTAAACGACTTGACGACCATTCCGTGTGCAGACATAGTAAGGCATACTTCACCTTGACAGGGTTCTTGCTAATACTGCAATAAGATAGGATGGTGAGGCTAGACATGCATCCCACAAATACCAATGCTTTTATCTGTGATTGATGATCGACAATTGGATAAGCAAGTTGCATAGGGGATATGAAAGTATCTAGTGCTACTTGATGCTATGTGGGATTTGATATTACCCTATGATGTGGGGGATTTTGAGATATCTTTTGACCCAAGAGGTAATAGATATATACATGATCCAGGGCACTTGCCTTATATGACATATGATCCATGCGGTTTTCATGAAGATTTGTGGGTTAACTAATGTTTATACTCTATTGATTGGAAATTCTTTTATTTTCCCTATGATCTTGTAGGATGGTGCTATTTTTTTTAAGGAAGGCTCAAAGTGGGGAAAATGATTGGTTTCCCATTTGATCTCGGGGGGCTATTGAAGTGCAAGTTCAGATTTAAAGAGTACCAGTTATCTCTTGTAGCAGGTTGCTTGGTACAAGGTTTTTGTTTCTAGATTATGCTTAGTCAGAAGAGTTTTGGTTATGCGTTCAATAAGATGACATGGCAGGCTTACAATTGACTTCTTTGGATCATTGATGAAGTATCTTCACATCTTTTGAGTTGGTTGTGCTACCAGAACTTAAAGTAAACGACTTGACGACCATTCCGTGTGCAGACATAGTAAGGCATACTTCATCTTGACAGGGTTCTTGCTAATAGTGCAATAAGATAGGATGGTGAGGCTAGACATGCGTCCCACAACTGCCAATGCTTTTACCTGTGATTGATGATCGAAAATTGGATGAGCAAGTTGCACAGGGGATATGGCAGTATCTAGTGCTACTTGATGCTATGTGGGATTTGATATTACCCTATGATGTGGGGGATTTTGAGATAGCTTTTGACCCAAGAGGTGACAGATATATACATGGTCCAGGGCACTTGCCTTATATGACATATGATCCATGCGGTTTTCATGAAGATTTGTGGGTTAACTAATGTTTATACTCTATTGATTGGAAATTCTTTTACTTTCCCTATGATCTTGTAGGATGGTGTTATTTTTTTAAAGGAAGGCTCAAAGTGGGGAAAATGATTGGTTTCCCATTTGATCTCGGGGGGCTATTGAAGTGCAAGTTCAGATTTAAAGAGTACCAGTTATCTATTGTAGCAGGGTGCATGGTACAAGGTTTTTGTTTCTAGATTATGCTTAGTCAGAAGAGTTTTGGTTATGCGTTCAATAAGATGACATGGCTGGCTTTCAATTGACTTCTTTGGACAATTGATGAAGTATCTTCACATCTTTTGAGTTGGTTGTGCTACCAGAACTTAAAGTAAACGACTTGACGACCATTCCGTGTGCAGACATAGTAAGGCATACTTGAGCTTGACAGGGTTCCCTAAACCAATCTTAATGGTCAAGACATGTGCATCATGAACTGGAGCACTTGAGTCTGGCAGGGTTCACTAAATAGGTTTCCATAATTGAATGCTTTGGAGATACGAAAGATACGATTTAAAGATTTTTGATGGGCAGCTACCTAATGATTAAGCTATAACATTGATGATAGTGTATAAGCCTTATATTAGTTTCCATATGTGTATCAATTACATGAGTCTGATGATGGCAACTGCAGCTGAGGTTATAGAGATGAAGTGAATACATGGGTCTGCGGTGATCACATTGTGGAGCGCGTCGGTCGAGTTTCAATTGCCAAGATATTGGCCGTTAAAGATTCACCGGGGGCCTGTTCCGTACTAGTCCAGTCTGCTTGGTCGGTTTGCCATTTGGGAATTTTGAGCTTCAATCAGGGAATGCCAAAAATTGATATTCTTTGGAAGTTAAATATGTTAAATGTGGTGTCCGTGCAGAAGCACATAAGGCTTTTGAAGAGCTTTGTGTTCAAAATGTCATCTCTTGGAATGCAATAATTGTGCGAATTGCAAACACGGTTGCGGCAAGGAGCTGGGCAATTTTCACCAAGTGCAAAGGGAATGCTTTTAGGTGCATCCAATCACCTATGCTTGCATCTTGAAGGCGTATTGCACTAAGAAGATGATATGAGCATCAAAATTCACGATGATATTGTTAGTCAAGGACCAATGGAAGAGAATGTCATGCTTGGCATTGCCTTGGCCGGCATGTGTGCCAAATGAGATGCCTTTATGTATGCCAAGAGGGGAGTTGCTGTGGTTGTCAATGCTTTAGTCGATATGTGTTGGGGGGTCCATCATTGCATAGCTCCAATGACCAACAGAATTATCAATCCGGAGGGATGAGCTACCCGGCTAGGGCATGGAAACACTCACATGATTAGTGAGCTAATCATGGCAACATGAATGGTTAACTCTATGAGGTGAGCTTCTCGGCCTATGGAAGAGCTAAACCATAATACTGGGCAATCTCCACATCCACATCTCTTCACTTCTAATCAACCCAATCACACACACTAATGATTGCAAGACACACACAACACTAATCCTATCATGCAACACACTAATTGCAAGCACACACACATAGATCTATCGAGCACCACACTACTCCAATCAAACCTACATGCACACACAAGAAAAAGAGGGCAATCACACAAGATTAGAGTGGGACTAACCACTAATTAGTTAAGATCTAGCTAATCTAAGCGTCATAGGCAATCATAAGAAGCATGAGAGAGGCATAGTGAAAGAGAATGAATCATTCATTAGTGTTAATCAAGTCTCATGAGCAAGGAGAAGCTCAAGGACTCCATAGCACACACCTCAAGAGCTCTCACCAAAGAGTGCTCTCAACAAATGAGCTTGAGAACCTTAATTTCCTTTACACAGTGCCTTATGTACCTAGGGTAATAATATGCAATGTCTAGGCACCCAAGGCCTTTAGGGCTCCAACACTTACTGAATCTTCTATCTAGGAACACTAACTGACCTATTATTTACATATTGGAACTCCCATTGAGCGTGTAACAATATTACAATGGCTTGAAATAAATCAAGAATTTACAATACGTGACCATTTTGGGAAAACGTAGAAAATGTGTAACTCCAATATTCACTGCTTCTTTTGGTTGATCTTTGATGTGCATCCGTAGAGTCTTTGGTATTTAGAAGCTTTTGTTAACTGACATTGACTCAGTTAACATTCCCCCCTTCAGATTTTGGTGCCCATCCTCGGCACTGTTGAAAAGTTTCCGTGGAGACAAGGGAAGGTTTTGATTTGTTAATGAGGTTCAATTTGTTGCAACATCTTCATTGGTCCGAATATGTATGTTGCATTTTTCCATTGTAATAGCATAATGAGGAGGCTTCTGTTTATTTATGGAAATTATGTACAAGGGAAGTAGAATGATAAGGTCCTAATTTAGGGTCTAATACGTGGATGACCAAAGGGAAAAAACCCAGTGGGAAAAAAGTGCCTTCAGGATATGCACATTATTGGAGTACTTATTAGCATGGAAAATATTAATAAAGTACTGAAGGGGTTATTTGTTGATATACATATAGAATTAAACAATGTAATATTCGTGGAAGTTTACCGGGTCGATGCTAATTTGCCAAGGTCAGCACCAAGCGATAGGGAGCGTTGGACAATCGTCAAGTCTCCTATTCGCTCGATGCTGACTCCACTATCGCATGTAATGATTTTAACCCCAAGTTCAACACCAAGCGATAGAGAGCGTTGGGCAGTTCCCAAGCGTCCTATTCACCCCGTATTGACTCAACTATTGTATGTAAAGACTTTAAGAGCAAGTTCAACACCAAGCGATAGGGAGCGATGGGTAGTCTCCAAGATTCCTATTCGCCCAGTAGTGACTCAACTATATTTTTGTAATTACAACACCATGGTCTTTATCATTGGTCTCACCAAGGTCAGCACCAAGTGATAGGGAGCAATGGACAATCCCCAAGCTTCCTATTCGCTCAGTATTGACTTCACTAAATTTTGTCTTCTCGTTGTTGTTTATCATGCCCCAAGGTCTTTGTCGTCGCCTGTAATGGCTTTAACATCAGGTTCAATACCAAGTGATGGGGAGTGTTGGGTAGTCCCCAAGCAACCTATTCACTCAATATTGACTCCATGCCCCCAAGTCTTTGATGTCACTTGTAATGGATTTAACAGCAAGGTCAACACCAAGCGATAGGGAGCGTTGGGTAGTTCCCAAGCGTCCTATTCTCCCCGTAGTGACTCCACTGAAATTTGTCTTGTTGGTTAACATGGCATTGATTTTCCTATTGTAGTCCACTCAAGGTGCGTAGATGGAAGCAAGAAAAAGTGTCTAATGCATATGTCCAATAATGGGACATCCTATTTATGCATACACAGAAATTCATGGAAAACAATATGTTGTGCAAGAAGGATTTTAAAGGGTTCTTCAGAAATATGGTGTAGCTATAAAAGCATATAACATGGCTTTGTAAGCTGGCACCCCTTTAATAGTGGTTTTTGTTGACAAGGATATGTGCTCTCATCCTACTGTGCACTGTGCATGAGTGTTGGACTCTACAACACTCCACCAATTGTAATTTAATAGACTTTGACTCTTAAGCTCATCTCATCCAGCATGAGGGAGATGAATTTAGATATGCTAACTCTTCCAGCTTGAGAGTAAGCCTAATAACTCCATTATCTGTTTGATTCTCCAATTAGGAATATTGATAGGAGTCTTTGATGTTGTTGTAGGCCTTTGTTTCACTGTCAGCATTTGGCATTTGACTAGGAGCATTGGAAAACTTAGTAATCCAAATCTTTTGATGACCTTTGTAACTTATTTGTTGACTTTTCTTTGCTCTAGGTCTTGTTGAGTTCCTGAGATCTTCACGCAGGTCTGATGTAGTTGCAGTTGGCTTGTGGTTGATTGGTAGCCAAATCTTTGTATAAACTGTGTAGAATCCTTGTTTAAGAAGAAGATTCTTTGAGATCCATCTTTTTTCTATATCCTCTTGACGGTTGTGGTAGACTTTAGCATCTTTCAATGTTGTGTTGTTGTATACCTTCTTCTTATATATCCTAGGATATTGTCGAGGTTGATACCCAATGGGCCTTCTTTTTGGAAGGGGATTGACTTCACTTCATATGCTCTAACCTACGGTTTTGGTACCCATATCTGTCTGTTACCTTTATAGTACTCCTGTTCTTTCAAGATCCCTTGTGATGCTATCCATCCCATGTGTTTGTCTTTCTGTGTTGATTTCCTTTCTTTAATCCAAACCGAACCATTGACTCTGACTAAACTGTGTAGAATCCTTGTTTAAGAGGAAGATTCTTTGAGATCCATCTTTTTTCTATATCCTCTTGACGGTTGTGGTAGACTTTAGCATCTTTCAATGTTGTGATGTTGTATACCTTCTTCTTAAATATCCTAGGATATTGTCGAGGTTGATACCCAATGGGCCTTCTTTCTTGGAAGAGGCTTGACTTCACTTCATATGCTCTAACTTGCGGTTTTGGTACCCATATCTGTCTGTTACCTTTATAGTACTCCTGTTGTTTCAAGATCCCTTGTGATACTATCCATCCCATGTGCTTGTCTTTCTATGTTGATTTCCTATCTTTAATCCAAACCGAACCATTGACTCTGACTAAACTACTCGGAACAAACACTTGCTTGGATTTCCTTTGCTTTCTTGAGTATTTTGGCTGAAATATCTTTTCTTTTTTGGTTTCAATTGGGCCAGCAATTGATTGGAAGTTTTGAAAGCCTGACTTGGTTGAGGAAGCTGATCCACAAAGGTTCTTTGATGTAGAGGCATATGTTGTCATACCTTCTTTTCTAATCGGTGGAGGGTTCACTTTAGCTTTACCTTTGTCTTCTACAAGATTTTTCTTAGATTCTTGTGACTTGTGCAACTCTGAATCTAGCATTAACGGTACCTATAAATGTTGTTGGCTACCTCTTAGAAAAGAGAGTATTAGCATTTTATCTTCTTTGTAGGCCTTGTGGTGATCTAACCCACTGATGTCCAAGGATGACATCTGCAAGCATTTCTTTTGAAGGCTTCACCTGAAACTTTACTTGCTCTTCATGTTGATGGATGCTAAGGGTAGCAACCATTTCTTTTTGACCTGTAGTCTTACCCATGATTTCTCTATTATCTAGCTTGCCCTAAGTAATCTTTAGAATACTTTGGATTTGTCTGCAACCATATTGCACTTTGCTTTGTTATCTAGTAGAGCATTGCATCTGACACTTGCACCTTTTGTACTGCTGAGGACTGTAGCTATTCTCATTGTTGGTTCTATTGAAGATTGTTGTCTTGTTTTGTCATGGCATCATCTTGATCTAACTGTGTCTCTATGGAGGGTAGCTTTAGACGTTGTTTTTCAATTTGACTTACATCAAATGATTCAGCTAACAATGAGTGATTTATCTTTGGACTTCCTATTGCTTCTTGACTTTTTGCAACCTCATTCTTCTTAACTTTTGTCTTTGGTGGCATTCTCTGCTCAATAGCTTTCGTGGTTTCTCTTTGCTCTGTTTGATCTGTACTTGCTGTTTCCTGATTTGCTTTAAGCTCTTTTAAGGTTTTGTTTGATGGAGAGGAATCATCTTCAATAAGATCTTCCATTTAAAGTGTGCTTGAGGACTTTGTGTTGTCCTCCGTGGGTGACCGGTCTTGGTCTCCATTCTTGGTTGTCTCTGAAGACTGCATCTTCATTGAACTCTGTATCTCTAGTACCTTTTGGGCCATTGGCATTCCCATTATGATGTTGTCTAGCATATCCTTTGATGTGATCATGTGGAATTAAGCTATGATGATATTTGAACTTACTTCAATGGCAGTGGAGATGATTCCCGAGCATTGTGCTCGTTTGTTTCCTGATATGCTCACAAATTTAAGAGCATCTTCCAGCTGTGGTTGGACACATCTTTTCCAAGTGCAAAAGGACATGAGGTTCTTGTCTAGCTAAAAATCTAGGTTTACTTCTCTTGACAACTTTTCTTCGTTTTCACCAACAATGTTTCACTTGATCGTCTCACGATTTCTTTTTGAATTGCCTGCTTTGTTGTGGCAACGTCCTTTGGTTGAGGTTTATCTGCATTTTCTTTGCTTTGATCATCTGCTTCAGTCGATGTTGACTCGTATGACTGTGATATTCCACCTTTTTGCAATTGTTGAGCATTGTCTACTTGCATTTGAGTAACCTTTGATCTTAGAAGATCCATAGTACTGTCTGGCAGAATCTGTCTCTTTGGAGGAGATTTTGGTGGTGACCTTTGTGTAGCTTTCTGGACTTTAGCTTTCATTGATTTTGAATTTTTTTTGTTACCTGTTCTGGCAGCTTGAGGCTTTGCATTATCCTCAGATAGTCGTTGACTTCAGTCGTACCATCCGTATGGGTTTGTACAAGATCCTAATCTTGCTGAGATGTGTTACCATGTGCATCTTGATATGCATATGTGAGCTTGATCACATGCAATTTTTTGAACACCATTGGATTTGTCGGTTTTTTACTTTGACTTGTGGAGATCAACTAAAACTTTTGTCCCTGATGATCTTCATATGAGCATTTGTCTGCGGATTCTGATGGGATCTGGGTCAATTGGAAACTTCCAACAACCTTATGATCTTTCAATGTTTTCTACTTTGATGGAGTTTGTTGGTTAAAGGCTCTCGAGCTTCTAACTGGTGTAGCATTTTTTGGTACATAAGCTGAGCTCCATGGATTTACAGCTCCCCCCTTCCTAGGGTGATCACTATAGCTTGCTTCATTGTAAGAGTTCTAAACTGTTTAGCTCTGGTTTAATCTCCCCTTTTGGGACTGTGAAGGTATACTTTTGGTAGCACCGTTGATATTTGGCATCTGTAAACCTTCTACATAGTTTCCTATGTATCTTCGTGAAACATGACAAATTATTCCCCAAGTCAAACTGTAGATAGAATTATCTTTGCCCTGATATTGTCTATCCCATGGGTCTCCTATAATATGAGCTTCTATGGTTTTAGGACCCAAGGCATCATAGATGCTAGACTCTCGTCTATATGTGCGATTGTTTTGGTCAAAGTATATGCTCGTTTGGTCACAACATCGAAGTTTGATTTTTGATGAAGGAGAGTTTGGCTCTGTATAGATTTATGGGTTCAGTCGGGTAATATCCTTCAGTTCTAGAGAGGATGGGCTATAATAGAATCTTTCCTCCGAAATGAACCATCCTTTTTGATCTGTCACTGGACGCACTTCTATGAGCTAGTATGTGGCCCGTTCAAACATTGGTTGATCCTAAATTTTGTACAATTTCCGTTTTTGGTCTACATAGTATGTATATGAATTATATGTACCATACAAAGCTAACATCATTCTGTTTGATGTGTCCCTTAGACTCGTGAATGATTGCACACTTGTAGCATTGGATCCAGAATCATTTGCAAACCTAACAGTCTTTTCAACATTCGATGATATCTGGACACCTTGACCAAATTCATGCAAGAATTTGTTGTTCAAAGAATCAATTTTAGTGCATCTTTATGCTGATTTTGAACTTGCAATGTTTTTATTGGTGCTTCTAATGGTTATGCAGAATCATCTTATAGCATTAAAAGTGACGAGTTAAATGCACGTACATCGAGATTCACATTCCAATTTGGTTTGTGCCTTGCTTGGTAGTTGATGTGTCCTTGTTGTCTGGATTTCTTGGACAATCTTCAAAAAAATGTCCACCTTTTCGTCCACAATCTCAGCAATACGCCATGACTGGTGGTATTTGATTTGGTTCTGTCATGTCAAGCTCTTGCTGAGAAGTTTCTGCTTCTATGTTTACCAAGTTGTTGGCATCTTCTTTCAGAACACTGAGCATCAAGCTATAGACTGTTCCATCTTGACCTTTGTATCGTCTTTAACTTGATTCTCCAATTAGACTGGCTTCTATTGGTTGATCTGTTGGATCTTGCAATTCTGGTTCTCGATTATAGATCTGACCACTGTAGTCCATGTACAATGATCCTGCTTGCATATGCACTAACTGTATGTTTTGTTGGCTCGTGCAAATTTCTGGATAACCACTTGGGTTGATTTTCTCCACTTCATCTTTGATCTTGCAATACCTGGCTCCATTATAGTCTGTGAATATCTGGAATTTATTTGAATCTGGCTTTGCTCTGATCAACAGGATCTTGGCTCCTGTGTTGCTTTTGCTGCTCATCAAGTATCTATGTCCTTCTGAATCTGAATACAAAACCTTATCTGAATACAATTTGAATATTTTTTGGGGAAATTTTTGATTTTTAAGGATTTTTTTCTGATAATTTTAGAAGTTTTTTGGGATTTTTTGAAGGTTTTATGAATTTTTTAATTTATTGTGATTTTTTAAATCAATTTTTTAATTTTTATGAATTTTCTTTGAGTTTTTGGAAATTTTTCATACTTTTTGTGAATCATCTGTATATTTTTTTGAGTTTTTATAAAAAAATAAAAAATAAACTAAAAAAATTTTAGATTAATATATAAATAAATAAAATGAAAGTAAAAAAAAATAAAATAAAATGAAATTGAATTTAAATGAAATGAAATTTAAAAGGAATGAAATGAAATTAAAATGAAATTGAAAAGAAACAAAATGAAATGAATACAATAAAAATTCAATGACACAAAAAAAAAGAAAAAGACAAAAGGCGCAAGTAGGCAGCAGTTCAAAAAAGAGAGAAAGAAGACAACATGAAAAGAGAGGTCCTCCTTTTTTTTTCTTTTGTGTGTCTTCTTGTAGGTTAATGAATTGTGTGTGTAGAGGTGCGTTCACGCATGTGTGTGTGTGTGTGTGTGTGGTGGTTAACGACGTTCACGAGTACAGAGGAGGGAGACAAGAGAGAGTTAGTGTAAATAATTGTGAATTGTGGGAGAGAGAGAGAGAGAGAGAGAGAGAGAGAGAGAGAGAGAGAGAGAGAAAATTATCGTGCTTTTGCAGAGGTAAGAGAGCGACAGAGTCGGTGTGGGTGGGTTCACACGAAAAGGGAAGAAGAAGACGAGAATTTTAATGTCGACAAAAAACTATCGCAAAAGACCGTAAAGATCTTGTCGAGGAAATTTCATGCGCGGCAAGGCATTGGCGTCAAAGCTTGAACCGGCTTTTTATTAAATTTTTTATTTTTGAATTTCTAAAAATACCTAAAATAGGCCGAAAATTAGTCGAAAATGTTAAAATTCACCCAAAAATAAAAAACATCACAAGAAAAATCCCAAAAAATTATAAGAATCTTAAAAAATCATTGGCAATCACAATCAAACATTTTTGACACGCATAAACACACCAAAAATTCCAAATTCAACAAAATCGTCAACTCGGTCCCCCGAAAATAATAAAACGCTCAAAATTTGACGAACGAAAGCCCAAATGCGCTCGAAATCAAGCCGTAAACACACACAATGAAAAGATCGCAAGATATCACTTTTTTAGGGAATTAATGCAAAAATTAGCAAAACCTTACAAAAGTTATCTGAAAAATACATTAAAATTTTCTAAAAATTCTCCACACATTGGAGATGAGTGCAGCCAAATAAAATCACAAAAAATCTCATCAATTCAATTGCCAAATAATTTTATCAATAAAATCAAATTAAACAGGTAAAATTTACGGCAAAATTAGGTAAAAAATTGACGCAATTGGAGTGTGTAATTTCTTGTTTTGACCTCAAAAACATAGCAATTCACCATTACACACATCAATTATGCAATCAAAATTTTGAATTAATCATGCAAATTAAATACTTTTTTGGCACACACACACTAATAAAATTGGCAATTTTTACCAATCTTTAGGTGCGCACACAAAAGGGTTAAACTTGTCGAAATTGCAATGTGACTTCACAAATCATTAGTTAGACATGACCACAACACAAATCAATCATCACAATTGAAAAATCATTAAGCACACATTGATTTTTAGGTGCACAAACATGGGCAAATAGTGCACACACACCTAAAATTAAGCATACACACACTCAATTAGAATGGACACACACTTGATTTTAGGGCACACACACTTGCAATTGACCATTCAAGCATGCATTTAACTCGATTAAGCACCCAATTAGTAATGTATAATCACCACTTAACAATTGAACTTGACAAATTCATACGCCACTAAATCTTAAAATTTTCGGCATTACGACGACATGAAAACGAACAATCCAAAATTTTCATAGCATCAACATTGCATTGCATCAACATAGCATAGCATTACATTACATCACGGTGGAGTCTCTACAGAATTCTACACATCTTTAGATTCTAAGAAGGTTGAGAATACCACCTTGATTACCTTTCCAATGAAGATCAATTGATGGTTAAATACTCCAATCCTTCGTAGCAAATTAGTAAGTTAGCAAAAATTTGTGACAGTAGCAAGGGGTTAGTGTGAAATTAGAGTGTGTAAACACACAATTGGCAAGATACGATGACACATTAGGGAATTATGAACACATTGCTTCATGCACACACATCCATAATCCACAAAAACATAAACACACAAGTCAAATTAATAGTGCAATTAGTGAGAAAACACATCCGATTATGCCACAATTACACTAGCGTAGGCCATGTCCCCGACAATGATGCCAAATAGTGGGGGTCCCATTGTTACATAGTTCCAATGACCAACAAAATTATCAATCCGGAAGGATGAGCTACCCGGCTAGGGCATGGAAACACTCAGACGATTAGTAAGCTAATCATGGCAACACAAATGGTTAACTCTACGAGGTGAGCTTCTCAGCCTATGGAAGAGCTAAGCCACAATGATGGGTAATCTCCACATCCACTTCTAATCAACCCAATCACACACACTAATGATTGCAAGACACACACAACACTAATCTTATCATGCAACACATTAATCGCAAGCACACACACATAGATCTATCAAGCACCACGTTCCAATCAAACCTACATGCACACAGAAGCAGAAGAGGGCCATCACAAAAGATTAAAGCAAGATTAACCACTAAGTAGTTAAGGTCAAGCTAATCTAAGCATCATAGGCAATCATAAAGAGCATGAGAGAGGCATAGTGAAAGAGAATGAATCACTAATTAGTGTTAATCAAGTCTCATGAGCAAGGAGAAGCTCAAGGACTCCATAGCCACCACACACCTCAAGATCTTTCATTCAAGAGTACTCTCAAAAAATGAGCTTGAGAATCCTAATTTCCCTTAGACACTGCCTTATATACCTAGGGTAAAAATATGCAATGTCCGGGTGCTCAAGGCCTTTAGGTCTCCACCACTTACTGAATCTGCTACCTAGGCACACTAACTAACCTATTCTTTAGAGCTTGGAACTCCCATTGAGCCTCTAACAATATTGAAATGGCTTGAGATAAATCAAGAATTTATATTACGTGACCATTTTGGGAAAACGTGAAAAATGTGTAACTCCAATCTTCACTCCTCCTTTTGGTTGATCTTTGATGTGCATCCGTAGAGTCTTTGGTATTTAGCAGCTTCTGTTATAACTGACGTTGACTTAGTTAACAATATGTATGCCAAATGGGGTGCCCTCAAGGGCCGCCTGGCCAAATGAATCCAAAGACCGGCCATTAGCTTAAATAAGGCTGCCCAAAAGCCAACATCCGCTCGCCAATTAAAAGGCCACCCTATTTTTAATAGGGTGTGAACCAAAGAAAAGAGGGGGCATGGCGTCGAGCAGGCGGCGTGGAAGAGAGGGTGCAAGGCATGGGGGAGACGTAGCGTCCACTAGGAAGCTCGGATGAGAGCACACGTGAAAAACAAAATATGCTCTGCATGCCATGGCAACCATATTTGGTTCCAACCTGCTACATTCCGCGCACTTCAAGCCCCACCATGCCATGTCATCTTGAGGCCGTTTTTACGCTCCCTAGCAACAACGATGCCGTTGTTGCTAAGGAAGGGGAATTATTAAAAGAGGGTTGGTTTTAGGGCATGGAAAGGAGAGAAAAACAATAATGTGTGAAGGTTGATCTTGGAAGGGAGAACAAAGGCAAAGATCTCTCTCTCGCTCTCATCCTGGGATACCAAAGCAAGGAGAAGAGGAAAGCTCGCTCTTTCTTTCTCTCGCCCTCGGCTACCAAAGCAAGGAGAAGAGGAAAGCTCTATCTTTCTCTCTCTGATTCTTGGCAAGGCAAAGAAGGAAAGAATAAGGGAAACCAAAGCGGGTCTCGCTCTCTCGAGAAGGTGAGGCAAATTAAAGGGTTTTCTCTCTTGCTCTATCTCTCTCGTGCATGAGTAAGAAGAAGCCACACCATCTCTCTGGATATCGCTCTTGAACAATCAAGGGGAGAAGAAAATCTCTCTTGTTCTTGGATTTAAGCAAAGAAGCAAAGGAATTTTCCCTCTCAAACTCGGAAGAATTTCTCGACTATGCTTTCTCTCTCTCTTCATTTCGACTAAGGAAGCGAGAGGGTGAGGCCCGAGGCTTGCAAGGTACGAGGAAAGAAGAAGATTGAAGGGGAGCACCAAAGGCAATCAGAGCAAGTGGATTAGAGGAGAAGTTGAAATCTGAGAGCGGCAATTAAGCCAATGCCAAGCACACAAGAGCAAGAAGCTATAGGATATTTGATAATAACTGAAGCAGGATGATTGAGGCAGTGAGCAGAATTTAAATTTGCAAAATCCAAGGGCAGTTGAAGCAAGTAAAGAGACAGACAAAATTTTCCTTCACCGTCATCAGTCTGAAGATTAATTAATCGTCTTATTAAACCCCAATGTTGGTAATTGCCCAATTACTCTGTAAAGGGAGCTTAAACTCGTACTTACCAGTTAATCCAAGTGTTGGTGCTACTAACAGCCCGCCTTGGCTACCAATTACATTGTATTCAGAGATTGAATTGATTAATTGAGTACTACGGTAAGTGCCAAAGACATATGCATTTGTTTTTCTTGTTCTCTCTCACACCTCTCACAGCCAGAGGCCTGGCGTCTGCTCGTCGGCTCACGTTTTGAACACATATCCCCCGACAGCATGCATAAAATCTTAGTGGTAGCTTCAGCTTGTCCATAAGCATGTGGTTGGTATGGAGCAGACTTTCTATGCACTACCATGAAGTCGTTCAAAAGATTTTTGGCAACTTCATTAAGAAAATGTGTGCCATGATCATTGACAATTTCTATGGGTAAGCCATATCTAGCAAATATATTTTTGTATAGAAGCTATGTAGTGGTTATTGCATCTTATTTCTGTGTGGCCTTAGCTTCAACCCACTTTGTGAGATAGTCTGTAGCTACAATGGTATATCGGACATGATTTGCGTAAGCTAGGGGTGAAATTGGTCCAACAAAATCTATACCCCACTTAGCAAAAGCTATTTCTCCCATCATTGGGCTTAAAGTCATCTCATCTCTTGTCATTGGTACTTTGGTATGCTGACACACATCTCATCTCTTAACATATTCGTCTGCGTCCATGCCACCATATTCCATCGCTTAAGACGATGCACATATCTTGAGCTGATTTTATTTTTCTCTCTTATATAGTTGATTTTCAATTAGTACAAAATCACGAACCTCTATTTCTATGGCCCGTTGTCATGCCCTAGAGGTATGTTCCAAAAATGTTCTCGTGTTCAGATAGTCAACAATGTACTGGCTCCATTTTGGTGCAATTGTCACCTGAAACAATGTAGCATGTTCTATTGGTGGTTTAGACCTACAAGTTGCATAGTTAGTAATGTACTCTTGAACATCAGTGCGCATTTTCGGCCAATAAAATTCTAATTGTTGCAAGTGCCAGCATGTTTTCTATTGCGAGCAAAAATGCTAAGTCCTGAACATGTGCTTCCAAACGATAATAGGTGTATTCCTCTATATTTATGCATAACTGCAAAATGTTGTCTGAACCCAACACTGATACAAACGTTTTCTAAGTAATTGAAAATATAGTTATTGTCAAATCGTTCGTCTTTTAAACTCCTGTCCCATTCTATTGAACTCTCCTCCATAGGATAGTAAATTGACTATCTCCTGAGACAATTTTGGTATCATCATAGTGTTGAAAAAATATGCATCAGGGATGTCATCATCTATCCCTTCTAGAGCTTCTCCATTTGGTACTCTGGAAAAGGTGGTCTGCTTGTAGATGTGTCGTTCCTTTTTTACCACAACAATAAAATCAAACTCTAGCAATATGATAAACCATCGTGCAATTCTTCTGGTATTGCATGGTTTGTTTACGAGGTATAAGAGGGCTTGATGATCGATGAAAAATACAAATTTGTTTGCAAGGAGATAATGCCTAAATTTCTTAACAGCATATATCATCCCCAACCCCTCTCTCTGTGTGGTTGTGTAGTCATTTTCAACGCTATTAAATTTCCTGTTGGCATATCAGAATGGGAAATCCATATTTCCTTCTCCTGGTTAGGGGCCAAGATGCATACAATAGCAAATGATGAAGCATTGATATGAACATAAAAGATCTTTTCCCAATTTGGTGCTTTAAATACTAGAGCGGATATGAGTGCTCTCTTCAACTTTTCGTAGGATTATTCACACTCATCCGTTCACACAAAGGCTACTATAAGTTTGTACAAGGGTTGGGAAATGATAGCGTACATGTGTATAAACCTCATGTAGTAACCACAATGTCCCATAAGGCATTGTACCTGCTTTGCATTGTTTGGCATAGGTAACTTAACAATTACTTTTATCTTGTCCAAATTGGTAGATATGCCATTCTTCAAGATAATATGTCCCAAAATTCTGCCTTGTCTCACCATAAATATGCACTTTTCTAGGTTAAAAAATCTCCTCTAAGTCCTACACTTCTTGACTACTTTTTTGAGATGCTCTGTATGTTCATCTCTCAAGAGAGAGTGCACACATAAGTCATCCATGTATACCTCCAAGAATATCCGCAAGTATTCCTTAAAGGCATGATCCATTAATCTTTGGCCCGCCGGTGGTTGGGGCATTGGTCAAAAAGGCATCACCCTATACACATATATAACCCATTCTATGGAAAACACTATCTTGTATTGATCTTTAGGATCAATGGCGAGTTGGTTATATCATGAGAATCCATCTAAATAGGAGTATGATCGCTTATCGTCCACTTGTTCCAAGACAAGGTCATAATAGGTAAGGATAAGTATCCCTTATCGTGGTGGCATTAACCTTCTTTAGATTCACAAACTCGTAGTTTTTCATTTCTCTTAGTCACTACCACAATGAGAGATATTACCCAGTCCATGTGTTCTATCTTGTAGATAAACTCAGCCTCCTTTAATTTATCAATCTTCTCGTTGATACGCTTAGCAAGCATATCATTGTACCTATAAGGTCTCTATTGGCTAGGATTTGCATCAAGATTTAATGGGATCGTATGCTGACTTATTGTAGGATCTACACCCAGAGTAAATCCATGGCAGAAGAAGGAAAGGCAAAGGATGAAAGCATCAAGATACTGATGAAGGAAGTGGAGGAGGTAAGAAAACAACTATCAACAATTGATTAGTTCCAAAACCTCCTAACTAGAGAGAAACGGCCCTTGGAAATAGGGCCAAATTTTGAGCAAACAAAAGAAGAAACAGAGCAAGAGAACAGGAAGTTCGAAGGCCCGATAGATGTGCCATACTTCAACTGAACCCCACAAATTGTCTCAAGAGTACTCGCATCTATTGAGAACATTGGGTAATGACTAAGGAAGTTGTGGCCAGGAACCTCCACTACGAGCACCATTTATTAAAGTACATCACTCCAAAGCCTCTATGAGAGAAGGTTCATGAGCGAGAACTTCTCTATCCACTACTCAAGTGGCTAACAATAGAGGTTCCATATAGTGACGAGGGTCATGTGAGACATACTTATCCACCTTGGATAACCATGTGGTGAAATATGCCTCGAACAAGATAATTGTGCCTCACCATGGTCATGCAATGGGGAGGTTACCCCTTGGGACTATCTCACATGGGCATTGAGGGGGTTGGATCTACGGTGGATGAAGGAGAGCCATAGATCGTGGCAAAGTAATCTTCGGTGCCACAAAGTAATCTCAGGTACCCGAGATTACTTTGTACTCAATATTACTTCCCAGCCGAGCCTTGAACCCTTGACCTCACCTTTGCGACTCCCATGTCCTATCCTCGATCACCTGCGCGTTTATTGTGATGGAATGGGGCCGAGATTAGAGGACTATACGACACGGGCATGGGGTATGGGATCTATGGTGAGAGCATCGAGCGCTGTAGATCTTGTCGGCACCGCAGAGGTGAGGTCAAGGGTTCGAGGCTTGGCCGCGAAGTAATCTTGGGTACGAAGTTATCTCAGGCACCCGAGATTACTTTGCCGCGCCCGAGATTATTTTGCCACGATCTACGGCTCTCCCTCATCCCACCGTAGATCCCACCCCCTCAATGCCCATGTTAGATAGTCCCAAGGATAGAGGGCTATGAGAGAGCAGAGAGACTGCCATTACTCACGTGAGGGAGAGCTGCCAAGCTTCCACATTGCTCATTGCTAACAAAAATTGCCACTTTTCAGCTTTATAAAATGACTTCAGGGGCATTGTTGTGCAACTATACCAAAATCAGCATAGTTACACATCTTGGTGCCTAGTTCTACTAAGCTCGTCTCTTTATAGTACGTGACCATGGTTGGGGCTCACTTATATGTCAGAATTACTAATAACTGAGCCTCGTGTGACCATTTTCTTTGAGGGATGGGAGAGTAAGTTCAAATAAGTGCTTACAACCACATGGAATTTTCCATGTGTTTTAATAAAAAAAAATTGTATTATCTAATATGTGCTAACAATTTTGGATGTGCTTTTACAAAGGGAATTACCAAGAGTCTCGCTTGGTTGAGGAAACAGCTACTGCACAGAGTAGGAACAGACAGTTGTCATGTAGGCCAAGAAGTTGCAGGCTACAATGTGTGTTTTTATTTATATTATGGCCTTCGCATGTAAGGCAGGAACGTGCCTACGGTGCATTGGCTTAGCGCAAAGTAACATCTATCTATGTGACATCTTGAGGACGATCTCACCCCTCTGTATGTAATTGAAATACAATTTTAGAGGCTACTCAATAGAACAACTGTTGCAAGGGATCTCCTAAGATTCCGTGTGATGAATGTTTGTAGAGATATAGAGTCTCCCCAGCCTAAAAAAAACAAGGTGAAGTGTCATGAAGGCCTGATAAGTTAAGGGAGGAATGAAATTTAAAGAAAGTAAGTTCCAACGAGTGCCTACAATCACATTAAATTTTTATTGTGTTTTAATATAAAATTATATTATCCATTATACATATATAATCACAAATGGTTCATATAGTAGAAAAGGCCCCACTTAAATAATGAGGTGAAAGATGCACATTGAACATTATCATTTGAAAACAAAAATAAAACTAAAATTAAAATATACATTATATATACACAAGCTAAATTCACAAGAGTCGACGGCAAAAACCTCGTACTCTTTCTTCCACCTCTCTTTTCATTCAGAAGGGACGGAGGTAGCTCTATAAAATTTATTCTCTATGATTTTGACATCCAATGAGTAGTGGTAGTGTTTTTTAATATGTAACTGTTGGATTCAATTCAATCACATCGATCCACGTTTTGTGCTGAAAAGTGGATGGCAGAACTGCTCTTCTGAGGCGGGAAGGTTTGCTAATTTATTTGTGGGTCGAGAGAAGTATAATTTTCTTTTGTGCCAATGGACAACCTCCATGGTGAAGGCACACGTTATCATTAAAAAAGATAGATTTAATAAACATAGAGAATAGTAAATCAATTTAACAAAATGAATATTGGTGAAGTCTTTAAATGAAAGGACTCTCTATAAGTGAGAGTATAGATAAACAACGTGAAAATTCACTATGGCCTACATAAGTCCATTGACAAAAATTCCAAATAAAAAGCCTCTTTGAGAAAAATAGAAAGTGACACTATTATTTTTACACATGTAATGTCACAATACAATATTATGTTTTTTTTTTAAAGTGTAACAAAGAATTATTTACAATACAATATATTTCAAAGGCATAAAAAATAATGTTTGACACAAAACTTAATTCCCCTCATTAAAGACAGAAGTGCAAAAATGTCAACAACCTCTCACAAGGGCTTAAAAAAATAATTTAAAATTATCAATAGCTTGTCATGTGGCATTAATCGACAAGCTTTTTCCAATGGTCCAGATTTGAACCCAAAAATCCACCCTTCACTAAGGACTCCTTATGTAGTCCAAAAAACTTGAATCAATACTTCACATCATATATGGATCAAAGATCATCATCAAATTGCCATGGAGACTCTTCCATCCTTTGTTCTTTAGTCTTTTTAAGCATTCAAAAGAAAATGAAAGTAGCTTTGGGAAATAGCATTTGACAAATTTGAAAGACCTTCACCTTCACCCGTATGGATACTAAGGTCTTTAGCAAGCCAATAAAAAGCCTTTCAAAACATCTTTTATACTTCTATACTTCATATAATGCATCTTAAAATTTTCAAGGAAGGAGAGGGCCTCCACGTGTCAAACATTGGCTCACTTCAAAGAAAGCCTTACACAACATCCAATCTTAACTTCAAAAGTCAAGCCTCAGGGAAAAAGTAGAGGCTAAGATTTATAATGCAAAACAAAAAGATAAAATTTTCGAGGAAGGAGAGGGCCTCCACCTATCAATCATTGGGTCACTTCAAAGAAAGCCTTACACAACATCCAATGTTAACTACTAAAGTAAAGCCTAAGGGCAAAATAAGAGGCTAAGATTTATAATGCAAAACAAAAAGAGAAGTGTGTAGGGAATAAAAATATTTTCTACATTGTAAAGTCAAAACACATTTTATTGTACATAGATAGAATAAATATTTTTGGAATTAGGGTTGCAGGGAAACGCACACAACTTGTGGAAGACAAAGAAATCTCAAGACACACAATAGAGAGTATTCTACGTAGTGTGCAATGGAAAGATAGGTAGCCCTAGAATGATAGGCGTATATACAATGTGCAGGAGAGAAAACCTCCTAGTGAGGGAAAAATGCCCCGGCAGTCCTAAGTGTGTTCACACACATCACTACCACATGTATATGGTAACAAATCCCCCCTGGAGTGATGTGGTGAATGAGAGCTGGCACATGAGTAAAGAGAAATGCCATTCCCTGAGGACATGATCAATCCACAAAGGGAAGTAATGTAAGGACATGGATCCTAAGGGCAAGGACACCGGCAAGGTCGAACAGTGTATATGCTAGGGGGAGTCTATAAGATAGTACGGTTAGGTGGAAACTAGCACATGCATAACCACCACCCTGTCACTGGTATCAGAGCTATTTTTGGAGAAAGGGAAATGTGGGTTGCATGTGTATGCGACGTGCTGCTTCTCTCCTGCGATCTGCAGACAATGACGTCTCCGCCGTGCAGCAAAAAGAAGGCACGCACAGGTTCTCGTGTGTAGATAGAATAAATCTTGTTGGAATTAGGGTTGCAAGGAAACGCACACAGCTTGTGGAAGACGAAGGAATCTCAAGGCACACAATAGAGAGTATTTTACTTAGTGTGCAATGGAAATATAGGTAGCCTTGAAATGATGGGTGTATATACAATGTGAAGGGGAGAAAACCTCCTAGTGAGGGAAAAAATGCCCAGGTAGTCCTAAGTGTGTTCACACACATCACTACCACGTGTATATGGTAACAAATCCCCCCTGGAGTGATGCGACAAACGGGAGCTATCACATGAGTAAAGGGAAGTTCCATGCCCTGAGGACATCATCAGTCCACAAAGGGGAGTAATCTAAGGACATGGGTCCTATGGGCAAGGCCATCGGCACGGCCGAACAGTGTGCACTCTAGTGGGAGGCTATAAAATAGCACGGTTGGGTGGAGACTAGCACACGCATAACCACCGCCCTTTCACTGATATCAGAGCTATTTTTGGGAAAGAGGAAAAGTGGGTTACATGTGCATGTGACATGATTCTTCTCTCCTACAATCTGCAGAAAGCGACGTCTCTGTCGTGCAGCAAAAAGAAGGCAGGCACAGGTTCCCGTGTGCATACGACAACGACAGCCGACCACAGGCGTCCACTAGGACGGGCGACCAAGGCAAAATCGCTCTACAACTTTACGACACCAAGGCTCCAAAGGCTTTCATTGGTGTCGTTGGCTGCATGCGTAGGAAGGCCCGCTTAACCTTTGCATGAAGGAGGGTTGAACCCACCCCATGAGGTTAAGAGGCCAATACTTTACCATCAAGCTATTGAACCTTGTTGTGTATAATAAGGAAAGATAGCATACTTTTGTTGAAAACAAAGTTAGAAGAAAAGGGAAAGCTTTAGACTTCAAGGAAGTAGTTTCACCCTTCCTTGGAGGAAGCCAAGTTTTCCTGCAAAAATTCTTTTTTCCTCAAGGAGATAACTTCAAAGTGAACAAAAGCCTTCACAAAAACTTGTTGTTTTTGTGAAGAATCAACAAAGGTGTTCTTACGACGAACGACACGTGAAGTGCTACCATTCTTGCAAGGCGAGGTTTGCATGCTATGCAAATTGCGGAGCAAAAAAAACACAAAGACTTCAAGCTTCACAAGGTACAAGTTGACGTTTTTTTCCTCTCTTTACGTTATTGTGTGTTTACCATGGCTAGTGAGGATATCCCATCTACACACACTTTTGATTTTGAGTGCGTAGATCAAAATCAGGGCACCACGGATGCTGCTGACACTAATATGCATGACAATGATGATCTAGGAGATCATGGCCTTGTAGATATGGCTGCTTTCAAGAATTTGGAAAATTGCCAAAGTGACTTGAACGCAACCTCTCTACACTCAATTCAAATGTTACATATCTTACGGAGCTTCTTGTGAAACTTATGAATTCATAGACGGCTCAAGGAGCCACAAGTGGCACGATTCAAGGGAACCAAGCTCGCACAACTCAAGGATTCCAAGAGACAAGTGCTTCACAAGATGCAAAAAATAGCAATGCATTACTTAAGAATATCACCATTCCTGAGTTTCACGGGGAAGAGCGTGATCACAACAAGGATGTGGTCAATACGTTCTTACACAAATGGAGTGACATTCATAGATTGAGACACACCACGGATATAAATACAGATGTGCAACAAGTCTATCTCTTAAAGGCAAGGCCTGTAAGCGGTGGATGACATTTCCAATAGATGCTCGTCCTCCGTCTTGGGCTGCATTTCAAGCATGGGATACATGCCACATGTCTGGCCTCTCTCTCACATAGTACCTTTCAAAGTATTGAGAAATTGTATTGAAACTAGAAGGTCTAGATGAATTTGAAAAGATACGGGGTTTTTGGGGTTTTAATAGGGGTCTTGACAAAGACTATCATCTTCATGTCAAGACCCAACATCCAAAAACTTTGGAAGAAGCCATCAGTCATACCCAAAGATATGATGATGACCAAGAGAGGAAAGGAAATGTTCTCTACTCTAAGAATAATTTTTCTAAGAGCAATGGGGCTAAGAGCCAATGGCGAGGTACATCTCCCACACGTTCCAAGAGGAATAAGAGACAATCTACTTCTCCACGCCCACAAGAGGCTACGAAGTCTAAGCAATCACGAGATACTCCACGTGGGTCTCTCAGCATTGTTGATTTTGAGCGTGCAAAGAAACACAATTTGTGCTTTGGATGTATTTTGGACCAACATAACAAGAAAGATTGTCCTCTTTTGCAAGGCGAAGAAAAGGCTATGCACACGGTGCAACGCCTCACATTAGATTCATCTCCTAAATATTGTGTTGTAGAGGTTCTTCATATGGAAGAAAAGCACAAGTGTTGTGTTCCTGCTTCAATGTGGCCACCCACCTTTGGCCCCCATGATTTGATTTGCATGCATAGCACTATTAACGGACAACGTGTTTGTATTTTAGTGGATGATGGTGCAACTCATAACTTCTTGAACTATAAGCTAGTGAATAAATTGAAGCTTACACAGACTCCCTGCTCCCACAAGTATGTGGTGGAGCAGATGTCTCGCAATGATAAATAACTATGGGACACGGTAGTTCAAGGGGTTGAGCTTATTGTTCAAAATCATATGATGACCCTTGACTTTAAGTTATGAACATTGACCATGTTGATGTAGTTTTAGGACGTGAGTGACTGCATGGTTTAGGAAACACATTCACACTAGTTATGAACACAACTTCTTATCCTTTATGGCTAATGGTAAACATGTGCTTTTGCTTGGTGAGAAAAATATACCATCTGCACCTCTTATATGTACAGCCAAGATTTCTATTTTGCAAAGAAAGAAAATTTAATAGATGAAGTCTTTTTGTGTTACTACTTGTCTCCAAGTCTTATGAATTCTCAAGAGCAAAGTGCTGTGAATTCTAGTAATGGTATGCAAAGTGCAATGAATTCTAATGATAAGCAAAGTGTTAACAAATCTAACAAGCAAAGTGCTCTCAATTCTTAATTCTATAGAGCAACGTAGTCGGGGGATAATTGTGCGAAAGGTGAGCCAGGAAGGCACCGGGCCCCTGGCTGTGAGAGGTGCAAGGAAAAGAGGTGCAACAGACACAATTAACGACAACAGAGTGTAAAACAAGCCGTTCGCGTAATTCTAGTTAATCAACAGAATCCATGGTTAATCAATCAGTAATGGAGGCTTAATGCTCCTTACAATATGAAACCTGGCTTAATCCAGGTGCTAAACAAGAAAAGTGATGATGTCCTGCTTACACTACCTTTTGCTTTCCAATTCGAATGGTTAACGGGCTTCGAGCAGGCGTAGGATGGCTTTTGGAAGTTAAGTTTGAGGATTTAAATGGCTAATCAAGCTTGAAAGCTTTGGCTTGGCTTAAGGATTAGGCTTAGAAATAGAAGCTCGAGATTAGGCTAAGCTTAATTAATGTAAGTGAGGTTCGGCTTATGGAAATTAGTCTTAGAATTAGAAGCTCGATATTAGGCTAGCTTAATTAGTGAAAGTGAGGTTCGGCTTATGGAAATTAGGCTTAGATTGTTTAAGGGTGAGATTCCCCTATGAAGCTGGGCTTGTCAAGCTTAAAAAGCTTAGCATGGTTATGGATTGGAGAACTTAAGTGCGTTTAATGAGAGCTTAGAAGATTTGGCTTATGGGGTTAAAGAGGTTTTTGAGAGCTTACGAGGATAATAGCCTTTTGTGAGAGCCTAGGAGCTTGGCTTCTTCTTCCGGAGAGAGGACCTTCCACAAGATGATGAGGGACATCTCAAAATAACCATACACCTCCCATTTTGTAGGTTGCATGCCCCCCACTTGCTAAAAAAATCTAGACACCCATTTGCGACGTCGCTAATGGGTCCCCCCCCTTGGTGACGTGGCAGTGCTTGATTTGATCAGCGCAGACTTCGCTAGGAATAGCTCCGAAAATGAGCGCAAGAATGGCCTGAGCAGATTTCGTCCCTATGGCGAGGGCATCAGAGCCGGCATGCAACTTGCGCGAGCAAGAGAACCTCCCCGTCGTCATTTGCTGCTGCATCTCACGCCATGCTTTCTCTTCTTTTATTGGCTTCACACTCAATAAAGTTTAGGGTAGCCATTAAATGAATGACCGGTTAGCTTGGGCGGGCTTAGCTTTTGGGTTGGCCCTTGTAGGGCACCACATTTGTTATGGCTATCAAGCAATGCCTTGCTAAGCTTCCCTCGGTCTCTAAACTTCATTAGGGCCCCACATTAAGCATACATACCGACCAAGGCATCGCCCGCATTCATTGCATTCCAAAAGACCACATTTTTGACAGAGAACTCAACAAGAACTTTTTGTGCCTTTGTAACAGCACAACATTTGGCATACATATTGGCCAAGGCTTTGCCAAGCACGACAACTTCCTTCAGCAGTCCGGTCCAACAATCTCTTCAAGGAATCTCTCACCTTGGGGTAAATCCCTCAATCAATGCATTCCAAAACCCGGACGAAAGACAAACTTCGAGATGGCACTCCCACAGAGTGGACCGAGTGCGGACTCGGCCCCCAGTAAATCTTAAACGGTCAATAACTTGGCAACCATAAATCCGATCACCGATCTAAAAAGTCTTCCGCACTCCACAAAGTGAGCACTTTAACCCGACACATTCATTTTCATTTTTGTCCCCTCAGCTGCAGTTGCCCAATCCGGCATGGATCTGCACAATCGTCTTGAACTTTAAACTGCCATAACTTCTTCACCGTAGCTCCAATGGACGAGCCGTAAAGACAGGCTGGTAGAGCACACCAAGCACTGCAATTCTAGGTCACAATATCCCATCCATGTCCAATTCAAGCATAACACCTTTTAGCATCATTAAGGCATGTTTTGGCCCTTTCAACCTCATTTGACATACATTTAGCATTGAACTTGGCCTGTTACTAGGCCTTAATCACTGTTCATTAAACATATAAGCTTCAAACAATTTGATGTGCATTTTTTTGGCATCTTTCTTAGCATGGGAGCAGAGCTGCACGACATCCACCCCCTCTGAACCTGCACAGCCTCCGGTCCGTGCCAATTGCACTTAATGAGCTTCATTAAAATCATGATCAGACATATCATCTGATGTATAGATAACATGATCCTCTAGAGACGGATCTAAATGGGAATCTTCAAGAACAATCTCGCCTTCTCGCTTCTTGAACAACTTGATCCTTTTTCCTGCAAACAATAGGCACCTTAAGCATAGTACCATCTAGTTCACATAACTGATATGTCGCATTATCAAAAACATGCTGCACCACATATGGTCAAAACCACCGTTTAACCATTTTTCGCATAGCAGAGTATTGGTTCTCCAAGTTACTGTCATAGACAAGTAGCCAGTCGCCATCTTTGATAGCATGTGTCGTAGCCTATGCTTTCCATAAAATGCTGCCTTATTCTTCAATCTTGCCTCCTTAAGCTTCTCTTTAGCCTGCTCAATATCCTCTTGACGCCCTCTCAAGATGCCGAATACGTAGAGCAAGCAAGTCTTCAGTAGACATACCTTCTTCCCATGGCATTATGGTCCAAGTTGTAACTGCTTCCTCTGTAGTCATAATGGGTTTTTGCCCATGCATCAATTCGAACGGCATAAATCCTGTAACTGAACTGTGTGTAGTGCGATCAGCCCCTTACAAAGCAAATGGCAAGAGTTTAGGCCAATCACCAATATGTCCTTCACACGCCTCCGCTAAAGCTTTAACAATAGGCAGATGTCCTCTTTCACTTTTTCCGTTACCTTCTGGACTGTATGTTATAGTAAGAGCAAGTTTAATGCCCATGCAAGCAAAAAACTCTTGAGCTTCATCTGCATCCAGCTCTCCACTATCTGTAGTAATTCTGCCGCAACACATCCATACCTGGAGATAACATCTTCAAGCAAGAACTTGCATACTGAACTGGTAGCTTTGGTACGCAAAGCTCTGCCTTCAACCTGATTAGTAAGGTCTTCCCTAGCAAGAACAATATATCTCATCTGCCACACTCCTACTGGCATTGTAATAAGGTACACCACCCAATTGTAGTGCATAGCCAGTGGATAGGTGGGATGCAATCCATCTCTATGTCGCACATTATAGTACTGTTGACATATTGAGCATGATTCCATAGATCGAACCACATCTTTGTACATATCTTTCCACCAATACCGGTCTTTAATCTTAACAAAGGTTGCCCCGACTCCTCTGTGTCCAACCCATAGACTTTCATGAAACTCTTTAATCACCTATTTTTGGGTTGCTTTGTTGAAAATAATTCGTTGTGGTACCCCTCCTGGGTGCTTCGGTTGCTTCCATAAATGTCCGTCTTTCAGGAAATAGCCATAGGCCTTTTTCCTGATCTTCATAAAATCTTGGTCACTCCATCCTTCTTGTCTAGTGAGAGTACTTAGGTAGCAGCCAATCATAAGCCACTCTCCATCATAAAACTCTTCAGAAAAGACTTCAAAAACATGAGCAATATTACCACAGTTGGCATGTAGATAAGAAGACGTGTAGAACTTCAAGCCAACATCATCACTCGTGGTCAACATCTTTTCTTCATATTCAAACCTGGCTCTTGATAACATATCTGCAACAAGGTTATCTCTACCTGCAATATGACAAAATTCAGGGTTAAGAGACTTATATACGCTATCCATCATAGCATGGAAATGTCTGGAGTAGAGCAGTTTGCAATCATCCCTATCAATGGCAAGCAATCTGTCTCTACCACAACAGAAGCTCCATTAAATTATTCTTTATCGGTCCTTAGAGCAGTAGCAATGCCCCAAAGTTCCCTCTTAACCTGTGGATATCCTCGTTGACGAGCATTGAGCACCTTGGCTCCAAATATCACTGCATACCTGTGTCCTTCAGCATCATCTTGACCTATAGCCCATCCAATACCTATCGGGCTAGTGTCAACTGTTAAAATAACTGGCCTGTCACATTTATAATCAACTTTCCTCAAGGTCGAAGCCTCAAGAAGCATCTTCTTTAATTTCTCAATAGCTTGTGTGTGAACTTCTTCCCAAAAAAACCTTTTACCTTTTCGTAGCAATTGATACAGCAGCTCTGCAACGTGAGTAAAAGTGTGGCAGCCAAATACGATAGAACACACATGCGCCTAAGAATCGACGAACCTCAGTAATTGAAGAACATGTTTCCTTCATCTTTTGGATTGCTTAGACTTTTGTTGGACTTGGCCTTCTTCCTTTAGAGCTGCACATATGTCTCACAATTAAGACATCCTTAGCACCAAAAGTTGATTTTTGACGTGAAAGTGTTAGTTAACTTCTTCAAGCCTCGATAATATAGCATCACAGTCAGCAATATGTTGAGTAACAAACTGTCGGCACCCCCTCGGGTCTTTTGCTTCATCTTTTGAGCCTTCTTCACAGCCCTTAATTGGTAGATCATCAATGAAAGGCATAGTAACATGTGGGATAAATTCCCTTAATACCTTATTCATGACGTTCATCATATAAGCTACTAAATTAGTAGCACCCTATGGTAGAGTGCACATCCTTACCAAACCCAGAGGAGTACGCATTGTAGTAAGATCCCTGCTCTCCAAAGCTAACTAGAATTGATCATATCCTGAATAAAGATCACCCATGGAGTAAATAGATCTACCTGCAAAGGCCTCAACTGTAATGGAAATGGCCTATGAACTTAGAGAATAGCGGAATTAAGAGAATTAGAGTGAGCAACTTTGAGAGCATAGATGGTGAACTTAATTGGTCGTAGCAACTTAATCATAACACTTAATTAACTAGGCATGAGCAATACCTTTGCAAGAGAGAGAGAGAGAGAGAGAGAGAGAGAGAGATTATAGAGAATATGACAACATTTGAGGATCGGATTTATGTGGAGATGGTCCCCCCTCCAAAAGGCATTTGTATTATAGATTCTCTCATTAAGAGAGACTTGGTACAATACAATCTTTGTGTTCCTTGCGACCTCTTTGGCAGTATGGAGATGGAAGCTTCATACACCAATCTTTTGCATAATATCAACAATCAATCTTAGCTTGAAAACAATCAAGAACTCGTGAACATCATTAGTCTTTGTGTTCCGTAATTCATTTGAGTACATGAGGATGTATACTTTTATGCATCAACTTGTGCCTAAAGCAACAATTAATCTTCCTTGCAATACAATTAATCTACTTGCAACAAACCATTAGCCTTCTTGCAATAAGCATAACATGCACTTTGTGGAAAGCATTAACTATCCCAAGCCTCAGTCCCAAGACCTCAAACACCTTTGAAGGTGGAGAGAGCTAGTAGGGAATGAGGGTAGGAAAGAGGAAGAAGAAGTATTCCATAGGAGAAAGAAATAATTTCTCACTTATCATCACTCTTCTTGCTTAGAATACATAATAGCATAGTAATGAAGATGGAGAAGATGGAAATCTTAATCATTGAAGCATAGCTCTTGGTTGGATTTGCATTCCATAGCCAAGAGTGTTGGTGTAGGCTCTCAACTTCTCAAGGAGCTTGGAGAAGGAGATGGAGCTCTTGCACCTTGCCTAGCACACAATGAGAGTGTTTGTGAGTGTGTGTGGGTGAGTATACCCCCTAAGAAACCCCCTTGCTTGCTTGGGTCGACCCCCCCTTGTAGCTCATGCTTGAAGCTCATTGGACCCCTCCAGGCCTAGCCAATCATAAGCAGGAGGCATTACAAGCAGCAAGGGTAGCCTTGAGACAAGTGTCCCCCTTTCCCCTTTGAGAGAGAGGACTTGATAAATGAAAAATAAATTAATGAAATCCCCTAAATTATCATTGGACTCCTTGGGTGGCCAACCACCAATAGGCTTTAGGCACACCATGAGGGCAACATGAGGAGGAACTTGACAAGTGTCCCTTTAGCTTTCTTTGTACCATGCATGCCTTGTGTGAGTGTGTGGGTGTTCTCTCTCATCCCCCCTCATGTAGGGCTCGCCTCCTCCTTGTAGGTATTGAATCTTTGAATTTTTGACACCTCAACCCCTCATGCATAGGCCCAGTTCCCACCACAAGCTTGGCCCTTAAGCACTTTATGCTTGGGCTGGGTTCTCAAATCAAGTGCAACCCTAACATCTCAAGCATGTCAAGCACCTCAAGCATCTCAATCATTAAGCACCTCAAGAATCTCAAGCACCTCAAGCACCTTAGTCATCAAGCATGACAAGCAGGACAAGCACCTCGAGCTGGGTCGGGTTCCCGCGCCTCAAGATCAGCCCTAGCTTACCTAAGGTCAAAGGACTTTTACACACATTATTGGAGGTCTTCAATGAAGCTAAACCTAAGGTTTTATGCTCCATTGGTTAGCCTTGCTCTTTGATAGACCATCTCTCATTTGGGCTCCTTTACGATTGGCCCCGTGTTGAGATAGATCTATAAGCACATGTCTATATCTTATTAACCCTTGTTTCCGTTTATTCTCCCACATTAAGTGATCAGTTTAATATGAGAATATCATTTGGTTTGGTTAGATATTAGTTTATATGAAATTACCTCTCTCTTGAAATCATAGTCGTCCTCGACTATGAGGTAGAGATGGTAAAGTCTCACCCGTTAGTCCATTGGTCTTAGCTGGTAGAGGATCCATTTTTACTCTACGACATCATTCCAGAGTGGATGACTAATCCACTTGGTGCTTGAGAAACATTGTCTGCCGCAAGCATGTCTACTCTTTTTAGTCCATATCATACTTCCAAAGTAGAGTGACAAGTTCTACTTGGTGTTTGGGAGACGTAGTCACCACAAACATGATCCTAAGTATGCATACTTCTTAAATTTGTGCACGAAACATAAAAAGAAAGTCTTGTAAGACAAAAACATGGATCATTTAAAATGCATTTCTTTTACATTTGCTTACTCTTTTGTGTCATTGTAAGCATCATTAACAAGGTTCATATTATCCTTAAGCTATGTTCTTTGCATGCATTTAGCATCTTTGAAAGGATAATTCTTAACTTAAATAAGATACTGTCAGTAATCTTACCATTTCTTAATACCTTGTGTTCCTATCGAAGGATGAACTTGGGTTGGATCTCGTTTGCTTCATCCTCGATCTCTAATGGGTCTACAATTATAGCCTCTATTGGTGGCTCTCCTTAATAAGGCTCGAATAGGCTCTCATGAAAAATGATATATATGAGCCAATAGTTGGGAAACTTTAATTGTTTAGTAAGACCCAAATAAATATTTCTTTTTCTTTAAAGGATAAGGATCTTTTATGCCTAATGGCAGGAGCCTCTTTTGCCTAGCTAATAGATGGATATAGCCTGTTTAATCTTCTAAAAAGATTAACTTTGATCTTGGCTATACTCCTTTTCAATGAAGATCTTCCCAGGTACCTTAAGCTACAAGGGATGTTTGGATCTTCCATCTTTAGCCTCCAAAGGTACTTTCCCCTTAGAAGTATTGTTGGACGGGAAGCGACTCACACACCCATGAAGTGCATGCAAACACTACCTAGATCAACATAATGTCAATCGAGGACACAGATGACACGATAGGCACACGAAGGAAATCTCTTAAGCTTGTCAGGCTGAGACCATCCTACACATACAACACTCTGGAAGTCCAACTAAACCACAATCAAGAACTTCACTGCTCTCATATACACCACCTAGCCACATACACACATACGGAAGGTAACTCACCAAATCATGCCTGATTCATACGAAACTTAAAGAACACCATCCCCTCACTAGGATACACCTATCCCTAAGCTTCTACACTCAAAACCCTCACTCTAAACCCATCTGCGGAAAACGCGTAGGATGCCAGAGCCGAATTTCAAAAGTGCCCGAAACTAAAATTTATGAGTAACTATGCGTAGCTTATGTCGCCATGATTCTATAGACTACTAGCACGCAGAAAACAGACATCGTTTGATACACTTACGGCCACAAATAGCTCGTAGATGCATCGGCGTGTGCGCTCCTTCTCGCGTGGAATGCTTGGCGTTGTCGCGTAGCTCTCCTCAAGCCTACCGCAATGGTGCAGTCGGATCTCCAATGTGTTGAGCGAGCTGGGCGTCGCGAGAGGATGAAGCTCACGCTCACTCTCTTTCTCTCTCACACATAGTAGACAGCAGCGCTAAGTTTTGATTATGATAAAAGTCTCCTTTACAAAATGACCTAGGTACTTTATATACTAAGGCTACCTTAGGTTTAACCAAAAATGGAGTTGAAAGGGTCAAATGGCTTTGTATTTACAATATGGAAGTGCCATTGCACCCCGGCTTCTGAAACTAGAATAACTACTCATTACAAATGATGTTTATAGCCATAATCCACAGCATTTCATAACTCGCAAAAGATAAGACTTTGGTATGAAACTTGAGTTATGTTGTGTTGTTGACCCAGCGGTCAACATTCCCCCCTTCCACGTTCATGTCGTCCCCGACATGACCTGATTGTCGATGGCGATGTGGTCTTTTCTGTCGTTTTGTTGTTGGAAAGAAAGTCTAGACTATAGCCTTTGCAGTAGCTTGTCTTGTTCGTCCAATCCGATGTACATAGTCTTTACATGATTCAAGAAAATCATAATTGATGACGAACTTTATGTCTTTCACATCCACACTCCGAGCTGCAGCATCTGTTTCTGTCATTATAGGTCTACTGCCAGATCTAAATTCAAAAAGAACCCAATGTCGTTTAACTTGACTCTTATCATCATGGATAGAGAAAGCTCCATCCATCACTTGCTCTAGCAAATCTGTGAATTTGGAGTATTTGTGATTCTCAGAAACAACTTCTACAATCTGTAGAATTGAGTGATTGGCATTCTGATCTTGGAGCCAATGACAACTTTGTAAGGAGTTATGTTGTGATGTTGACCCAGCGGTCAACACTTTGCTGTTGTTTTGGCTTCATCTGTTGCACTGCTTGTATCTTTGTCGAACCACAACAAGAACTATGATCCATTAGAGCGGACGTCTATCATCGTAACCATTCATCTTTTGAGATCCTCTGTTTTCTTTTATGTCTGCTCTTCTTCATTGGGGACTTCTTTTTTCCTGTGCAATCATGTTGTGAGTGTTGTCTGCAGCTTTGTCATTGTAGGCCATTCTTCGACTCGCCATTGAGAAGAAGTATGCTATGATCTGAAATTGGTGCTCTAATTCATTTGTCAATTGATTTGAGTAGCATTTCCTTATTGTTGATGTAGAAGGAATATGTACAAGAGGATGGTGATAGGTGTCTTTAGATTAGGGTCTAAAACCTAGATGACCAAAGGGAAAAAACCCTATGGGAAAAAAATGCCTTTGGTATACGCTCTTATTGGAGTTGAGCAGTTGAACGTGAAGTACATGTTCATGAAAGGTGAGTGCTTGGGTGAAACACGGAAAGAGTGCCTGATGCAAGTGCCAATTATGGGACACTCTATATGCAAATGAGAAATTTGTCAACAAAAGCATGCCATGTGAATGAAGGAAATGATGGGTGTTTCGAGGAATAAATGTAGCACATGTGACATCAAAAGATGTCTCAATAGCTTCCACCTTTCCAAGAAGGGTTTTCGATGTAGAAGTTTCTCCCCTCGCATCTCACTGTGCTCAGTACGTGAGTGTCTTTTGGACCTTCTCCTTCACTTCACGAGACTTAAGTACTTAGACTTCGACTCTTTTGCTCACCTATACCAGCATGAGCGACACAACGTAATTATGCTCAACTCTTCCAGCTTGAGCAGTACCTAGAATAGCTAAGACGCTTAGACCACAGAGAATATTACTTGAAGATTTGGGACTAACACCTCACTCATTTTGTGGCTTAGCTCCTCGAATCTGACTTTTATGACTTGTCGGTTGCATGTTGACACTGCTTTGTGACAAGTTCTTCGACTGTTGTAGTGGCAGCTGAGACATACTTCGTGAAGTTTCATCGTTTCCCTGTACCTTCTTCTCTTTGTTGTGCTAAGGATTCTCGTCAGTCTTTTCTTCATGTGGATTATGGATTTTTTTATTTTTTTCTTAAAAATAAACAAAGAAAATCTTAAAACAACTCAACAAAAGAAAAATCATTCAAATAGAAATCTAAATGCTATGTACACTATACACATGTCCCTAGGGGCTCATATATGGATTTTGTCCCCATACTCTCTGTAACACTACTATGAGGGCATATACTCTAAATTTTATTTTAAAAAAATTATCACAATAAAACGAAAAAATTCCATGCATCTCACAAAACATTGCCCTCTAATAGTCATAATGTTAGGTCCGCATTCAGAATGCCTCCCCCCTTCCTATTTGGAGTCATCCTTTACGACAGGGTATCGCAAAGGGTATGTGTTGTGCTTGGGCAAAAAGTTGTGCCTATGCAGGCCTTGTAATGTAGCCCTATTATGCATACACAGTCAATGCATGGAAAAGATTTATGCTGTGCAATATGTGGGTATAAGCAATTTGCTTATTGGCATTTGTTGGCGAGGCTTCCTATTCTAAGCAATGTAATGGTCTTTGAAGCTCCTGTATCGTTGCTTGATTGAAGCGACTTGCTCTCTTCTAACTGTAATGTAATCGTAGGAAGAATTGTAAGAATTCAAACGGCGATGCACTGACAGCAGTTTTGTTGTTCTTCTTTGGGACCCATTTCTTTGTGATTATTGGCTGTTTTGTTGCTGGCTCTCGTTTGGGAACCCATACTTGCCCGTGCTTCGTTTGTGTTTAAAGAGACTTCTTTGGGATCCACCTTTTTGTTGTGTGAGTCGACACTGGTCTTTGCTTCAGCCCTTGTACGCTTGGTTGGTGACGGGATTCAGGCTTTGAAAGTTGATATTGTGGTTGTTTTGGAATCCAAATGAATTCCTGACTTTTTGGTGCTTGAATAACCTTCTTTGGAGCCCAAACCTGAGTTGTGAAAGCTTGCGACTTTGTGATATTCTTACCCGTTCGTGCACGCTTTCCTTGTTTTTGTTTTGGTGTTGGATCTTGGATTTGTCATTAGAGATCTTTGTCTTCTTGATCCATATCTATTTTTGGTGGATCTGGCTTTTTGGTATCCAGATTTGTTGAGCTTTTTGGATTTGACTTGTTGTCCTGTTCTTTTGACCTATCATGGTTGTTGCTGAAGGGGTTGGTGATAGTGATGGCCTGAGTTGATGATAGGGGATGTCTTAAGATTCATCACTATCGCTACTATCCTCAGCAATGTTGACTTCTTGTACTTTCCCTTGATTTTTTGGCTGGTAGTGGAAATTTACTGTCTGTTTGCTCGTGGGTGGTAGTTTCTTGGAGGACTTGTCTAGCCCATTGATTAGAGCATTGTTAGCTCGTTGCTCTGGTCGTATTCTTCCTAGCTGAGTCTTTGCCTCCTTATTAGGAGCCATGTATGAGGATGCTTGTGGTGGTTGTGTCTTCACGGAGGACTTTGGAATCCACTTTTGATGCACTTGATTCATGTAACGATGACATTGATTCCTGGGTCATTGATCTTCTTGAAGTTCGAAGTGTTCTACAGAGTCATAAAAATCGTCGACTTCTTCATCTTTTGATTCTCCACATTTCTTTGTTTGCTCCTTATGTCGAGAGCTTGTTGATGTCTGGTTCACTTCGTTTTCCTGGATTAGACTCACTGCAAAATAAGGAATGACATCATATCCATTTTCATCACAAAACTTTTTTGTTGGAGCATGCACACGTCTAGAGTAGCCAAGATGTGTTCCCATCCAAAAGGCTCTAACTCTTCTTCAGGAAATGGTTCTGGGATATAGTCCATATCCTCTATAACCCGCTCTAGGATACATTCCTCACGTTTCAAGCTACCACATTGTGAAGCTCCACACATCCACAGTTCTTTAGGTTTACCTAACCAAGCTGGAAGTTCTGATCCTGCAACTATGGCGGAATCAAACTCCTCAACCGGTGTTCTCGTCACATCCCTATGGCTATGGTCCCTCAAGTTTACCTTTGTTATGGTTTCCATATGTCTCAGGTATATATGGTCATAACCCCAATCTTGGACCATTTTCAATTGTCGCATGAATGGTCTTCCCAGAATCATTTCATAGTTTTTCTTCTTGCCAAAGTCAACAACAGCAAAAGTGTGTTCATATTCAATGCCACAAGAAGTAACAAGTACTTTTTCTAGCAGTCCTAGGGGCTTTTCCTTGTGTCCGTCTGCAAGCTGCAGGGTCATTCGTGTGGATATCAAGGCAGGTTTTCCCCATTTTTTCCAAACCTCTTTGGTTGCAATGGCCACACTAGCACCACTATCAAGGATTGCCATGGTTTTTACATCATTGAATTCCACAGGAAGGGTGGTGTTTCCATATTCTCCCTCGTAATACTCGCCTACCTTGTTTAATGGCACTGGCCTAGTATTTAGTTGAGGCATTTCAAGCTCTTTGATGCCTTCCTCAATTTGAGTCATTGGGGTTTTTACACCAAATTTCTTTAGACATTTACCCACATAAGCCCACATGTTTGGTCTTATTCTGAGCAACTCGGCTAACATTATTGTAGAGGTGACTGGGGTAGATAGAATATCTACTAGCCCCTTTGAATCAATGGCCTTGTTGGGAGACAGTCTCTCTGATAGAACTGCAACCACATCTGACTTGTTCTCGTACTCTTCCATGTAGGACGGTAGTGTTCTTAGCAAATGGGGTTGACTATCCATACATTGTACAGATCCTTTGTCGCCCCAACACGCTCGCACGTCTAGATTCATTTGAGATCTAGTCTCAAATTCCTCTATTGGTGGTAGAAACACTCCTCGTTCATCACCAGTATTGTCTACTAGTCTACTTAGGTCATTGGCTTCATTGGCCTCTCTGACTTGTTTCCACAATTCGTCAAGACCATCTATCTCTTTACAATCCTCAGGTATAGCTTGGTGAAATCCCTCGGAAGAGTTATCCGTGGTATTCAATACTATCCTTGGTTCTAATGTTGGGTGTTTGAGGTTTGGTCTATGCTCATGACTAGAATCTAGATCTTTTAGTTCTTGGTTTCGTGGGATTATTTGTGTAGGCATGACACGTATCACATCCTCAGGTTTTGCAACTGGTGGTTCTAGTAAAGCCTGGGCTGTTTGAATCATTTTATGGCACATTTCAAACCTTTGCTTTTCTAGTTCCATATAGGGATATGTCATCCACCTTTGTTCTTGGGTTTGATTGTTTTTGAGCCTCGCATCATAGGCTTTCAAGAGGGCATCTAATGTCTCATTAACCTTCTCTACCAACACAGATCCTCCTGAACTAGCACTTCTCGGTTTCTCATCCGTGGATGGTTCTTCTAGAGGTTTAACCATCTGTGTAAGAGAAGGTGCCTCCTTTTCCTCATGTTGTTTTATCTTATCGTGAGCTTCGATAAGGTTCTCAGCTAGGGATTTTTTCTCTCGTTCCTTGCGTGCTTTCATCCTAGTCTTTCTAGCTTTCCAACTATTTTGTTTGCTCTTGGTTTTCTGACTAGATGCGTCTGTCTTTGGTCCATCATCTGTCTTTGGACTCATGTGACTTTCCATGTTCTTTGTCTCTGGATTCTCATCAGCTTTCTTTTGAGCTTGTGCTCTCGTAACCACTTAAACTAGTACCACATTTTCATTTTCTGAGCTACTAGGTAGCTGAACAATCCCTAATACATTTGTCTTGATTTTCCTAATTTGGTTTGGTTTTTTCGGGCAATCGGGGATCAAGTGAGTGATGCCACACTCTAGACAATAGGAATTTACTTCAGTGATCTCCGTATGAGGACATTGTTTGACCAAGTGGTTGCCACGACTTTTGTGGCAATCTATCTCTGGTTCAGGAGATTCTTTTAGCATTTTCTCTTGGCTATAAGCAAGCTTTGACCTAGATAAGCCGCTATTTGCAATGAATCGCAATGTCGTTTCGTCCATTTCATACCTTCTTTCTTTTGATTGAAACCCAGGAGGTGGAGGTTGTACCGGCCTCACCACTCCATGTGTTTCTTTCACATTTTGTTTCTCTGAAGGGTAGTACTTACTTTGGTTGCTATACCACATTGTAACTGGTACTGCCGTTGGTTTATTTGATGCTTCCATCATTGGCATGTATCTCATGTCTACCTGCATTCTAGCAACTGGCAGCGGAGGTTGTTGTCCTAAGACAAGCTGTGGCCTTAAAACTCGTACTGGTCCTGGCGCATTCCTCGTAATGTATCTAGGTGGAGTAGGTGCCTCTGGAACAGGTTTTACATACCTCTCCCTAGCATTTTCCATGCTATAATAGCACTCTTCCCCCGTATGGTTCGTCCATTTTCTCTCAATTTCACACCACTTCCGCTCTCCCGAATCAGACCTTACAAGAGGAATCAACCGCTTGACCAAGTCGTCGATAAGATTTTCTTGATCAATACGTGCCGTTGGCTTGGCAATGGACTCACTTATCTGTGACACACTGTGCTGAGAGGATGTGTCATCTCCTTGCCTCACAGTTATCCACTAGATAAAGAGCTTCTTTGATCAATTTAACGTCATCCTCCTTATCATATGCAGATCCTTCTGAAGGCCCGCATGTCTCATTCCCTAGACAAAGATCAGCATCACTCGTGCTTACGTAGCTAATTCCGCTCTCGGACAGAGCTTAACATCTCTCTTGAGCCGTAATGATGCTTTGCGTACTGATTCATTCTGTTTCTGTTTGAATCTATGGATTTGCGAGACCGTGTTGTGAGCAATGCCTTTTGGCGAGAATTCTTCAATGAACTCCTCAAACAGCTCATCTAGGGTCTCGAAATCGCATTTTTCCACCGAGTCGAACCATGTAGCTGCTTCATCTTCTAGAGTCAATCCAAATCCTGCAAACTGTGTCGCAAAATCTGAAACTTCCTTGCCTCTAATCACTCTTCTAAAAGCCGCTACGTGATCTCTCGGATCTTTATCTCCGGAGTATTTTCTGTTTACCCATTTCTGGACTTGGGATGGTCTAACTCGTTGATTGTCTACAAGTCTAACCAGAGACTCTCCCAATCCTTCTCTCGTTATTGCTCTTGAAGGGAATCCTGGTGGCTCTCTTCTTGGAAGTCCTATAGGAATTCTCGTGTTTGGTGGAGGCATTTGTGGTCCTTCATTGACCAATTATCCACCTCTTTCTAGTACAGTCTCTGGATTTGTGCTTTCTATAACTCTGTATTTGCGTCCATACTTGTCGACAACTATAGATCTCCATTGACAGTCGACTCCGTATGTGTAGACATATAAGAGCTTGTAATCCGTTATCTCTTCTAGGTATGGATCTGAGCACCTATAAAGATTGACCTCATTGTCGTCAATGTATCTATATATTCCTTCACTCTCATGACCAATCATCCAAACTCTCTCAACAAGATGGGTCTTTATCAATTGCAAGTTTGGAAGATCCATTGTGGGAGGATATTCCTCTATCGTCGGGCTCTCCAAGCTTGTGTAAGCTGCGTTTGAATCTAGGGTAGACATGATTTCTCGGCTTAAGAGCTTTTGCTTGGTTCAAGTACACTTAGTCCACTGTGTTCAAGTGCTTTGGTTAGGGAAAAGTCGAAACTATCTCCAAAACCGCAGCCGTTTCGTCACAATTCTCGTAAATTGTCGATTTTAGACACCCCTAACTTCCGGATGAATTTTGAGACCTCAAACCATGTTTTTTTTTCAAAATTGAACTAAATGGTTGCCATCGGCATGCATTTAGTTCAGGTTTTGCTCTAAGATCTGTAGAGCCGCTCTCAAGCTACGTTTTGATATAAAAACTTTTCCGATCCGATACCGTTTGTGAAAGTTATGGCCAAAACAGTGAAATGCAGTTTGGACTGGTCAAAATGAGTCCAAATTCAATTTTGAAAAAAAAATTGGGATCTCTGTGACACTGTGAACACTCCTGTATGGTCAAAAGTGCAGTTGGACCGTAAAAATGGCCTAGAGACATCTTACGCGTAGGATGTCTATATGCTCAGAATTTAACAAAATTTGGTCCAGTGACTCCCCTTAAGTCTAGCAACAGAATGGTATGCTCAGATTTTAATTTGGACCTAAAAATGGCCTTGAGACATCCTACGCGTAGTATGTCTTTTTTCTCATAATGACTTGAAATTTTCACCCCAGCTTCTCCTTGATGTGCTGATCACAGTGGTGTGCTCATAAGTTGGTTTGGAGTCCTAAATCAAGCCGGAGACATCCTACGCGTAGGATGTCAAACTACTCAGATTTTGTCCAAACTTGCACTCTAGATTCCCCTTCATGATCTAAACTCACAGCTATTTCTACTTTTTGATTCTGACACCTATAGGTTGGTCAAATGATCAAGAATCTGTTCCAAAAGCCTGATGTCTGTTCTGATGAATTCCCAAGTCAAATCAACTCCAAATTGGACCAAATTTGCCTAGGGGCTTGCCTAAGGCTAAATGACAGCATGGTATGGTCACAGTAGAATTTTGGTTTCAGAATTATGTAGTAGACATCCTGCGCGTAGGATGTCTAACTGCTCAGAATTGCCCCAAATTTGAACCATAGACTCTCCTTATGGTGCTGATCACAGTGGTATGCTCAAAATTAAGTTTGGAGTGCAAAATCACACATATGGCATCCTACGCGTAGGATGTCTTTTTTGCTCGTTTGACCCTAGACTTGTCCCACAGCTTCCCCTTGATGTCAGCAACCGAGTGGTATGCTTAGATTTTGGTTTGGATTTCAAAAGTCCCAAATTTTAGCTGTTCTCGCCTTTTTTAGTCAAAAGTGCTACAGTCCTCTTTGAACCCAATTTTCTCACCCAAATGAGCTTAAAACTCTCACATGCACTCAAAACATCATGTATAACATGCACATGAAGTCACCCTATGGTTTGGTCTCAAAATTATGCCTTGGGCACAATTTGGGTAGGATGTCTGGCAGTTCTCGTCTTTTGGCTTTGATCTGTCAAAATTTGGTCAAATTTCCACTTTCCACATGAAAATACGGTAAAACCTACCTTCTAAACACACTGGTAACCTCAGATTTTCAAAATTTCCACCAGATCACCCTGTAGACATCCTACGCGTAGGATGTCTACTGCTGATTTTTTGAGACTGAAGTGTCCCTGATGCTTCGTTATGCTCTCAGCAAGTGCAAGTATGCTTTACAATTGCAAAAACATGCAAAAATCACTCAATTTCAGCCTTTTCTGAAATTTTACGTTTTCTGATTCCGCCTTTTGGCTTTTGGTCAACAAAAATAGGGAAAAACACTCAAGTCAATATGTTACTAGGGTAAAACCTACCCTCTGAACACACTGGTGCAGTCAGAATTTTCAAATTTGGTCTCCAGAACCCCCTTGAGACATCCTACGCGTAGGATGTCTATGTTTACAGAATTGCAGGTTTTCTTCACAGAACCCTTGCATATGCTCTTTTATATACACAGCATCAGTCAGTCATACAAAAATATCCACAAAAGCTTGTTTGAGTGAAAAATCACACATATGACATCCTACGCATAGGATGTCTTTTTGGCCTGTTTGACCCTAGACTTGTCCCACAGCTTCTCCTTGATGTCAGCAACCCAGTGCTATGCTTAGATTTTGGTTTGGATTTCAAAAGTCCCAAATTTTAGCTGTTCTTGCCTTTTTCAGTTAAAAGTGCTAAAGTCCGCTTTGAACCCAATTTTCTCACCCAAATGAGCTGAAAACTCTCACATGCACTCAAAACATCATGTATAACATGCACATGAAGTCACCCTATGGTTTAGTCTCAAAATTCTCGTCTTTTGGCTTTGATCTGTCAAAATTTGGTTAAATTTCCACTTTCCAGGTGAAAATAGGGTAAAACCTACCTTCTAAACACATTGGTAACCTTAGATTTTCAAAATTTCCACCAGATCACCCTGTAGACATCCTACACGTAGGATGTCTACTACTGATTTTTTGAGACTGAAGTGTCCCTGATGCTTCCTTATGCTCTCAGCAAGTGCAAGTATGCTTTACAATTGCAAAAACGTGCAAAAATCACTCAATTTCAGCCTTTTCTGAAATTTTACGTTTTCTGACTCCGCCTTTTGGGTTTTGGTTACCAAAAATAGGGAAAAACACTCAAGTCAATATGTTACTAGGGTAAAACCTACCCTCTGAACACACTGGTGCAGTCAGAATTTTCAAATTTGGTCTCCAGAACCCCCTTGAGACATCCTACGCGTAGGATGTCTATGTTTACAGAATTGCAGGTTTTCTTCACAGAACCCTTGCATATGCTCTTTTATATACACAGCATCAGTCAGTCATACAAAAATATCCACAAAAGCTTGTTTGAGTGAAAAATCACACATATGACATCCTACGCATAGGATGTCTTTTTGGCCTGTTTGACCCCAGACTTGTCCCACAGCTTCCCCTTGATGTCAGCAACCCAGTGCTATGCTTAGATTTTGGTTTGGATTTCAAAAGTCCCAAATTTTAGCTGTTCTTGCCTTTTTCAGTTAAAAGTGCTAAAGTCCGCTTTGAACCCAATTTTCTCACCCAAATGAGCTGAAAACTCTCACATGCACTCAAAACATCATGTATAACATGCACATGAAGTCACCCTATGGTTTAGTCTCAAAATTCTCGTCTTTTGGCTTTGATCTGTCAAAATTTGGTCAAATTTCCACTTTCCAGGTGAAAATAGGGTAAAACCTACCTTCTAAACACATTGGTAACCTTAGATTTTCAAAATTTCCACCAGATCACCCTGTAGACATCCTACACGTAGGATGTCTACTACTGATTTTTTGAGACTGAAGTGTCCCTGATGCTTCCTTATGCTCTCAGCAAGTGCAAGTATGCTTTACAATTGCAAAAACGTGCAAAAATCACTCAATTTCAGCCTTTTCTGAAATTTTACGTTTTCTGACTCCGCCTTTTGGGTTTTGGTTACCAAAAATAGGGAAAAACACTCAAGTCAATATGTTACTAGGGTAAAACCTACCCTCTGAACACACTGGTGCAGTCAGAATTTTCAAATTTGGTCTCCAGAACCCCCTTGAGACATCCTACGCGTAGGATGTCTATGTTTACAGAATTGCAGGTTTTCTTCACAGAACCCTTGCATATGCTCTTTTATATACACAGCATCAGTCAGTCATACAAAAATATCCACAAAAGCTTGTTTAATGCATTTTTACCCTCAAAAGCACACTTTTCCGTGATTTTAAATGCAATCAAGCTCTTTAGCAAATAAGTCAATGCTGAATAGCTCTAGATCAGAATCGGATCACTTACCTAAAGCTACTACTACAAATCATATGGGTTTTGCATCTATGAGTAGAAAAACGCTTCACTGCCACACACGGACTAGTAAACGCTTTTATCACCTCACAAATCACTCGACCACCAAAAACTACGCTAATCCACATATCCTAACTAAACCTATCTAGTCGCAGACCCTCGACAAGACACACGCTTCCTGGCTATCCTCTTGATCACGGAATGTCCTCTTTTGGATCCACTTAAGAAAAATGCTTTCTTTAGCCGAAACTAAATCAAGCAACCATCACACGAGTGTTAGTAGGAAACCTACTTAGGTCCTTGTGTCCCCGGCAGCGGCGCCAATGTTGGACGGGAAGCGACTCACACACCCATGAAGTGCATGCAAACACTACCGAGATCAACATAATGTCAATCGAGGACACAGAAGACACGATAGGCACACGGAGGAAATCTCTTAAGCTTGTCAGGCTGAGACCATCCTACAAAAACAACACTCTGGAGGGCCAAATAAACTACAATCAAGAACCTCAGTGCTCTCATCTACACCTCAAAACTTACCAATTCATGCTATTGCCTTTTGAACTCCTCTTGTGGATCTTATAAAGCTCAATAAGGAGGCTTATTAGGTAGTGAGATTCGTGGTAAAATCTCCATTGCATGGTCATTGTCCCCTCATTGTGCAGATAGCTCATGGGGGTATCATCAATAAAAAAATTTTGGAATCCATTTAGGAATGTAGAAAATTATAATTCCTCTTGATTCTCGTCTTTTTTTTTTATTGTTATTGGTTGAAACATCACAAAACTTTGTTGTGGGAGCATCCTCCACGGCACACACGTCCAGAGTAGCCAAGATGTGTTCCCATCCAAAAGGCTCTAACTCTTCTTCAGGAAATCGTTTTGGGATATGGTCCATATCCTCTATAACTCGCTCTAGGATACATTCCTCACGTTTCAAGCTACCACATTGTGAAGCTCCACACATCGATAGTTCTTTAGGCTTACCTAACCAAGTTGGAAGTTCTGATCCTGCAACTGTGGCAGAATCAAACTCCTCAACCGGTGTTCTCCTCTCATCCCTATAGCTATGGTCCCTCAAATTTAGCTTTGTTATGGTTTCCATATGTCTCAGGTATATATGGTCATAACCCCAATCTTGGACCATTTTCAATTGTCGCATGAATGGTCTTCCCAGAATGATTTCATAGTTGTTCTTCTTGCCAAAGTCAACAACAGCAAAAGTGTGTTCATATTCAATGCCACAAGAAGTAACAAGTACTTTTTCTAGCAGTCCTAGGGGCTTTTTCTTGTGTCCGGCTGTAAGCTGCAGGGTCATTCGTGTGGATATTAAGGCAGGTTTTCCCCATTTTTTCCAAACCTCTTTGGTTGCAATGGCCACACCAGCACCAGTGTCAAGGATTGCCATGGTTTTTACATCATTGAATTCCAGAGCAAGGGTGGTGTTTCCATCTTTTCCCTCGTAATACTCGCCTACCTTGTTTAATGGCACTGGCCTAGTATTTAGTTGAGGCATTTCAAGCTCTTTGATGCCTTCCTCGATTTGAGTCATTGGGGTTTCTAGACCAAATTTCTCTAGACATTTACTCACATTAGCCCACATGTTTGGTCTTATTTTGAGCAACTCGGCTAACATTATTGTACAGGTGACTGGGGTAGATAGAATATCTACTAGCCCCTTTGAATCAATGGCCTTGTTGGGAGACAGTCTCTGTGATAGGACTGCAACCACATCTGACTTGTTCTCGTACTCTCCCATGTAGGATGGTAGTGTTCTTAGCGAATGGGGTTGACTATCCATAGATTGTACAGATCCTTTGTCACCCCAACACGATCGCACGTCTAGATTCATTTGAAACCCAGTCTCAAATTCCTCTATTGGTGGTAGAAACACTCCTTGTTCATCACCAGTCTTGTCTACTTGTCTTCTTAGCTCATTGGCTTCATTGGCCTCTCTCACTTGTTTCCACAATTCGTCAAGACCATCTATCTCTTTACAATCCTCAGGTATAGCTTGGTGAAATCCCTCGGAAGAGTTATCCGTGGTATTCAGTACTATCCTTGGTTCTAATGCTGGGTCTTTGAGGTTTGGTCTGTGGTCATGACTAGAATCTGGCTCTTTTAGTTCCTGGTTTGGTGGGATTATTTGTGTAGAAATGACACGGATCACATCCTAAAGTTTTGCAACTGGTGGTTCTAGTAAAGCTTGGGCTATTTGAATCATTTTATGGCACATTTCAAACCTTTGCTTTTCTAGTTCCGTATAGCGATATATAATCCACCTTTGTTCTTGGGTTTGATTGTTTTTGAGCCTCGCATCATAGGCTTTCAAGAGGGCATCTAATGTCTCATTAACCTTCTCTACCAACACAGATCCTCCTGAACTAGCACTTCTCGGTTTCTCATCCGTGGATGGTTCTTCTAGAGGTTTAACCATCTGTGTAAGATAAGATGCCTCCTTTTCCTCATGTTGTTTTATCTTCTCCTGAGCTTTGGTAAGCTTCTCAGCTAGGGATTTTTGCTCTGGTTCCCTGCGTGCTTTCATCCTAGTCTTTCTAGCTTTCCAACTATTTCGTTTGCTCTTGGTTTTTTGACTAGATGCGTTTGTCTTTGGTCCATCATCTGTCTTTGGACTCATGTCACTTTCCGTGTTCTTTGTCTCTGGATTCTCATCATCTTTCTTTTGAGCTCGTGCTCTCGTAACCACTTGAACTGGTACGACATTTTCATTTTCTGAGCTACTAGGTAGCTGAACAATCCCTGATACATTTGTCATGATTTTCTTGATTTGGTTTGGTTTTTTCGGGCAATCGGGGATCAAGTGAGTGATGCCACACTCAAGACAATATGCATTTACTTCAGTGATCTCCGTATGAGGACATTGTTTGACCAACTGGTTGTCACGACTTTTGTGGAAATCTGTCTCTGGTTCAGGAGATTCTTTTAGCATTTTCTCTTGGCTATAAGCAAGCTTTGACCTAGATAAGCCGCTATTTGCAATGAATCGCAATGTCGTTTCGTCCATTTCATACCTTCTTTCTTTTGGCTGAAACCCGGGAGGTGGAGGTTGTATCGGCGACACCACTGCATGTGTTTCTTTCACATTTTGTTTCTCCGAAGGGTAGTTCTTACTTTAGTTGCTATACCACATTGTAACTGGTACTGGCGTTGGTTTATTTGATGCTTCCATCATTGGCATGTATCTCATGTCTACCTGCATTTGTGGTCCTTCATTGACCAAATATCCACCTCTTTCTAGTACAGTCTCTGGATTTGTGCTTTCTATAACTCTATATTCGCGTCCATACTTGTCGACAACTATAGATCTCCATTGACAGTCCACTGTGTATGTGTGGACATATAAGAGATTGTAAGCCGTTATCCCTTCTAGGTATGTATATGAGCACCTATAAAGATTGACCTCATTGTCATCAATGTATCTATATAGTCCTTCACTCTCATGACCAATCATCCAAACTCTCTCAACAAGATGGGTCTTTATCAATTGCAAGTTTGGAAGATCCATTGTGGGAGGATATTCCTCTATCGTCGAGCTCTCCAAGCTTGTGTAAGCTGCGTTTGAATCTAGGGTAGACATGATTTCTGGGCTTAAGAGCTTTTGCTTGGTTCAAGTACACTTAGTCCACTGTGTTCAAGTGCTTTGGTTAGGGAAAAGTCGAAACTATGTCCAAAGCGCAACCGTTTCGTCACAATTCTCGTAAATTGTCGATTTTAGACACCCCTAACTTCCGGATGAATTTTGAGGCCTCAAACCATGTTTTTTTTCAAAGTTCAACTAAATGGTTACCGTGGGCATGCATTTAGATCAAGTTCTTCTCTAAGATCTGTAGAGCCCCTCTCAAGGTACGTTTTGATATAAAAGCTTTTCCGATCCGATACCATTTGTGAAAGTTATGGCCAAAACAGTGAAATGCAGTTTGGACTGGTCAAAATGAGTCCAAATTCAATTTTGAAAAAAAATTTGGGATCTCTGTGACACTGTGAACACTCCTGTATGGTCAAAAGTACAGTTGGACCCTAAAACTGGCCTAGAGACATCCTACGCGTAGGTTGTCTATATGCTCAGAATTTAACAAAATTTGGTCTAGAGACTCCCCTTAAGTCCAACAACACAATGGTATGCTCAGATTTTAATTTGGACCTAGAAATGGCCTTGAGACATCCTACGCGTAGTATGTCTTTTTTCTCATAATGACTTGAAATTTTCACCCCAACTTCTCCTTGATGTGTTGATCACAGTGGTGTGCTCATAAGCTGGTTTGGATTCCTAAATCAAGCTGGAGACATCCTACGCGTAGGATGTCTAACTGCTCAGATTTTGTCCAAACTTGCACTCTAGCTTCCCCTTCATGATCTAAACTCACAACTATTTCTACTTTTTGATTCTGACACCTATAGGTTGGTCAAATGATCAAGAATCTGTTCCAAAAGCTTGATGTCTGTTCTGATGAATTCCCAAGACAAATCAACTCCAAATTGGACCAAATTTGCCTAGGAGGCTTGCCTAAGGCTATATGATAGCATGGTATGGTCACATTAGAATTTTGGTTTCAGAATTATGTAGTAGACATCCTGCGCGTAGGATGTCTAACTGCTCAGAATTGCCCCAAATTTGAACCATAGACTCTCCTTATGGTGCTGATCACAGTGGTATGCTCAAAATTAAGTTTGGAGTGCAAAATCACACATATGGCATCCTACGCGTAGGGTGTCTTTTTTGCTCGTTTGACCCCAGACTTGTCCCACAGCTTCCCCTTGATGTCAGCAACCGAGTGGTATGCTTAGATTTTGGTTTGGATTTCAAAAGTCCCAAATTTTAGCTGTTCTCGCCTTTTTTAGTCAAAAGTGCTACAGTCCTCTTTGAACCCAATTTTCTCACCCAAATGAGCTGAAAACTCTCACATGCACTCAAAACATCATGTATAACATACACATGAAGTCACCCTATGGTTTGGTCTCAAAATTATGCCTTGGGCACAATTTGGGTAGGATGTCTGGCAGTTCTCGTCTTTTGGCTTTGATCTGTCAAAATTTGGTCAAATTTCCACTTTCCACATGAAAATACGGTAAAACCTACCTTCTAAACACACTGGTAACCTCAGATTTTCAAAATTTCCACCAGATCACCCTGTAGACATCCTACGCGTAGGATGTCTACTGTTGATTTTTTGAGACTGAAGTGTCCCTGATGCTTCGTTATGCTCTCAGCAAGTGCAAGTATGATTTACAATTGCAAAAATGTGCAAAAATCAGTCAATTGAAGCCTTTTTTGAAATTTTACGTTTTCTGACTCCGCCTTTTGGCTTTTGGTCAACAAAAATAGGGAAAAACACTCAAGTCAATATGTTACTAGGGTAAAAGCTACCCTCTGAACACACTGGTGCAGTCAGAATTTTCAAATTTGGTCTCCAGAACCCCCTTGAGACATCCTACGCGTAGAATGTCTATGTTTACAGAATTGCAGGTTTTCTTCACAGAACCCTTGCATATGCTCTTTTATATACACAGCATCAGTCAGTCATACAAAAATATCCACAAAAGCTTGTTTAATGCATTTTTACCCTGAAAAGCACACTTTTCCGTGATTTCAAATGCAATCAAGTACTTTAGCAAATAAGTCAATGCTGAATATCTCTAGATCAGAATCGGATCACTTACCTGAAGCTACTCCTACAAATCATATGGGTTTTGCATCTATGAGTAGAAAAACGCTTCACTGCCACACATGGACTAGTAAACGCTTTTATCACGTCACAAATCACTCAACCACCAACAACTACTCTAATCCACATATCCTAACTTAACCTATCTAGTCGCAGACCCTCGGCAAGACACACGCTTCCTGGCTATCCACTTGATCACGGAATATCCTCTTCCGGATCCACTTAAGAAAAATTCTTTCTTTAGCCAAAACTAAATCAAGCAACCATCACACGAGTGTTAGTAGGAAACCTACTTAGGTACTTGTGTCCCCGGCAGCGGCGCCAATGTTGGACGGGAAGCGACTCACACACCCATGAAGTGCATGCAAACACTACCTAGATCAACATAATGTCAATCGAGGACACAGATGACACCATAGGCACACGGAGGAAATCTCTTAAGCTTGTCAGGCTGAGACCATCCTACACAAACAACACTCTGGAAGGCCAATTAAACCACAATCAAGAACCTCACTGCTCTCATCTACACCACCTAGCCACATACACACATACGGAAGGTAACTCACCAAATCATGCCAGATTCATAGGAAACTTAAGGAACACCATCCCCTCACTAAGATACACCTGTCCCTAAGCTTCTACACTGAAAACCCTCACTCTAAACCCATCTGCGGAAAACGCGTAGGATGACAGAACCGAATTTCGAAAGTGCCTGAAACTGAAATTTAGGAGTACCTATGCGTAGCTTATGTCTCCACGATTCTATAGACTACTAGCACGCAAAAAATAGACATCGTTTGATACACTTACGGCCATAAATAGCTCGTAGATGTGTCGGCGTGTGCGCTTCGTCTTGCGTGGAATGCTTGGACTTGTCGCGTAGCTCTCCTCGAGCCTACCGCAATGGTGCAGTCAGATCTCCAATGTGTTGAGCGAGCCGGGCGTCGCGAGAGGATGAAGATCACACTCGCTCTCTTTCTCTCTCACACACAGTAGACGGCAGCGCTAAGTTTTGATTATGATAAAAGTCTCCTTTACAAAATGACCTAGGTACCTTATATACTAAGGCTACCTTAGGTTTAACCAAAAATGGGGTTGAAAGGGTTAAATGGCTTTGTATTTACAATCTGGAAGTGCCATTGCACCTCGGCTTCTGAAACAAGAATAACTACTCATTACAAATGACGTTTATAGCCATTATCCGCAGCATTTCATAACTCGCAAAAGATAAGACTTTGGTACGAAACTTGAGTTATGTTGTGTTGTTGACCCAGCGGTCAACAAGTACGTTCATGGTATTAGAGACATATTGTTGTTAGGGTAAGTAATTCTCCCATTTTGAGCATTGATCTACGTTGAATTACAAGCTTTTAGTAGATCAAGGATCATTGGTTTTCTCATTTTCCTTTTGGCCATCCGTTGGAATAATAGGCCAACATAAGAGGGTTACACTAGTTCTGATAGAGACTCTATCAGAAATTAGTGGTCATGGTAGGATTTCTATCTGACACAATTAGATGTTGGCATGCCATGGTCCTTCATCTTTTGGTATACCATACATTTCGAAACAGACTCTTGTATGTCCTTGTTTCTTGGTAAGCCAATACAAGTATGCTTTTATTCCTAAAAGAATAAATTTGAATTCCTCTTTGCCCCGCATATGGGAGTAGCATGGAAAGTGAGGAAGATATAGCCTATTGAGGTATGGAAGATAACCATCCTCTAACGTGAGTGGTTATTTTTCTTCCATTTATAAGGCTATTATTATATCCTAGAGCCTGGGTTAGAAGCATACTTAACTATCATAAAATATAGTTCATTGTAAGTTGCTATTGATATCCTATCTACCCTTGGCCATCGGGAAAGTGCATCGGCTATATGTTTGTGCTTGCCAGCAATGTGAGCAATGTAAAATTTAAATTGCAAAAATAAATTTTCCCACCTCATTTGACTGTCGAAGAGCTTGGTTTGTATCATGGATGGAGTACAACATTCCCTGATTGTATTTGAGTCTTTGAATCTTGTATTCTATGGTATTCCCTTCTTGAAGCAAATTTTTGCTTGAAGGCATGCATCCAGGCATTACATTGGACCTCAAATAGCTTTTAGAGATCCCGTAGTGTAAGCATAAGTTGAGAGATAAGTTTCTCTTTGAATTTTTCAAAATTATTTTTCTCTCTTTGTAGTCCATGTACACTTAACGTTCTTTTTTGTTAAGTCATGTATTGGACCTGCTATAAGCATGAATTTTTCCTATGAAGTATCTTGAGTATGCAATCACACCTTTAGAGCTTCGCAACTCATGTAGACTCCTTGGATTAGGCCATCTTTTTATTACCTCTACCTTTTGTGGTTCCATACAAATACCACCTTTAGACATTATGTGACCTAATTATTGAATCTCTTTTTTTTTAAAAAAAAAATCCACTTTTCCTTTGGTTAGAGGAAAGCCTAATCTTTCTCAAAACTTACCAATTCATGCTATTGCCTTTTGAACTCCTCTTGTGGAGCTTATAAAGCTCAATAAGGAGGCTTATTAGGTAGTGAGCTTCGTGGTAAAAGCTCCATTGCATGGTCATTGTCCCCTCATTGTGCAGATAGCTCATGGGGGTATCATCAATAAAAACATTTTGGAATCCATTTAGGAATGTAGAAAATTATAATTCCTCTTGATTCTTGTCTTTTTTTTTTATTGTTATTGGTTGAAACATCACAAAACTTTGTTGTGGGAGCATCCTCCACAGCGCACACGTCCAGAGTAGCCAAGATGTGTTCCCATCCAAAAGGCTCTAACTCTTCTTCAGGAAATCGTTTTGGGATATGGTCCATATCCTCTATAACTCGCTCTAGGATACATTCCTCACGTTTCAAGCTACCACATTGTGAAGCTCCACACATCCACAGTTCTTTAGGCTTACCTTACCAAGTTGGAAGTTCTGATCCTGCAACTGTGGCAGAATCAAACTCCTCAACCGGTGTTCTCCTCTCATCCCTATAGCTATGGTCCCTCAAATTTAGCTTTGTTATGGTTTCCATATGTCTCAGGTATATATGGTCATAACCCCAATCTTGGACCATTTTCAATTGTCGCATGAATGGTCTTCCCAGAATGATTTCATAGTTGTTCTTCTTGCCAAAGTCAACAACAGCAAAAGTGTGTTCATATTCAATGCCACAAGAAGTAACAAGTACTTTTTCTAGCAGTCCTAGGGGCTTTTTCTTGTGTCCGGCTGTAAGCTGCAGGGTCATTCGTGTGGATATTAAGGCAGGTTTTCCCCATTTTTTCCAAACCTCTTTGGTTGCAATGGCCACACCAGCACCAGTGTCAAGGATTGCCATGGTTTTTACATCATTGAATTCCAGAGGAAGGGTGGTGTTTCCATCTCTTCCCTCGTAATACTCGCCTACCTTGTTTAATGGCACTGGCCTAGTATTTAGTTGAGGCATTTCAAGCTCTTTGATGCCTTCCTCGATTTGAGTCATTGGGGTTTTTACACCAAATTTCTCTAGACATTTACCCACATTAGCCCACATGTTTGGTCTTATTTTAAGCAAGTCGGCTAACATTATTGTACAGGTGACTGGGGTAGATAGAATATCTACTACCCTCTTCGAATCAAGGGCCTTGTTGGGAGAAAGTCTCTGTGATAGGACTGCAACCACATCTGACTTGTTCTCGTACTCTCCCATGTAGGACGGTAGTGTTCTTAGCAAATGGGGTTGACTATCCATAGATTGTACAGATCCTTTGTCCCCCTCACACAACCGTACGTCTAGATTCATTTGAAATCCAGTCTCAAATTCCTCTATTGGTGGTAGAAACACTCCTTCATCATCACCAGTCTTGTCTACTCGTCTTCTTAGGTCATCGGCTTCATTGGCCTCTCTGACTTGTTTCCACAATTTGTCAAGACCATCTATCTGTTTACAAACCTTAGGTATAGCTTGGTGAAATCCCTCGGAAGAGTTATCCGTGGTATTGAGTACTATCCTTGGTTCTAATGCTGGGTCTTTGAGGTTTGGTCTGTGGTCATGACTAGAATCTGGCTCTTTTAGTTCCTGGTTTGGTGGGATTATTTGTGTAGAAATGACACGGATCACATCCTAAAGTTTTGCAACTGGTGGTTCTAGTAAAGCTTGGGCTATTTGAATCATTTTATGGCACATTTCAAACCTTTGCTTTTCTAGTTCCGTATAGCGATATATAATCCACCTTTGTTCTTGGGTTTGATTGTTTTTGAGCCTCGCATCATAGGCTTTCAAGAGGGCATCTAATGTCTCATTAACCTTCTCTACCAACACAGATCCTCCTGAACTAGCACTTCTCGGTTTCTCATCCGTGGATGGTTCTTCTAGAGGTTTAACCATCTGTGTAAGATAAGATGCCTCCTTTTCCTCATGTTGTTTTATCTTCTCCTGAGCTTTGGTAAGCTTCTCAGCTAGGGATTTTTGCTCTGGTTCCCTGCGTGCTTTCATCCTAGTCTTTCTAGCTTTCCAACTATTTCGTGTGCTCTTGGTTTTTTGACTAGATGCGTTTGTCTTTGGTCCATCATCTGTCTTTGGACTCATGTCACTTTCCGTGTTCTTTGTCTCTGGATTCTCATCATCTTTCTTTTGAGCTCGTGCTCTCGTAACCACTTGAACTGGTACGACATTTTCATTTTCTGAGCTACTAGGTAGCTGAACAATCCCTGATACATTTGTCATGATTTTCTTGATTTGGTTTGGTTTTTTCGGGCAATCGGGGATCAAGTGAGTGATGCCACACTCAAGACAATATGCATTTACTTCAGTGATCTCCGTATGAGGACATTGTTTGACCAACTGGTTGTCACGACTTTTGTGGAAATCTGTCTCTGGTTCAGGAGATTCTTTTAGCATTTTCTCTTGGCTATAAGCAAGCTTTGACCTAGATAAGCCGCTATTTGCAATGAATCGCAATGTCGTTTCATCCATTTCATACCTTCTTTCTTTTGACTGAAACCCGGGAGGTGGAGGTTGTACCGGCGTCACCACTCCATGTGTTTCTTTCACATTTTGTTTCTCCGAAGGGTAGTTCTTACTTTAGTTGCTATACCACATTGTAACTGGTACTGGCGTTGGTTTATTTAATTCTTCCATCATTGGCATGTATCTCATGTCTACCGGCATTCTAGCACCTGGCAACGGAGGTTGTTGTCCTAAGACAAGTTGTGGCCTTAAAACTCCTACTGGTCCTGGCGCATTCCCTGTAATGTATCTAGGTGGAGTAGGTGCCTCTGGAACAGGTTGTACATACCTCTCCCTAGCGTTTTCCATGCTATAATAGCACTCTTCCCCCGTATGGTTCGTCCATTTTCTCTCAATTTCACACCACTTCCGCTCTCCCGAATCAGACCTTACAAGAGGAATCAACCCCTTGACCAAGTCGTCGATAAGCTTTTCTTGATCAATACGTGTCGTTGGCTTGGCAATGGACTCACTTATCTGTGAAACACTGTGCTGAGAGGATGTGTCATCTCCTTGACTCTCTAAGTCCTTTTCTTTGTATGCCTCACAGTTATCCACTAGATAAAGAGCTTCTTTGATCAACTCGTTTAACGTTTTCTCCTTATCATATGCAGATCCTTCTGAAGGCCCGCATGTCTCATTTCCTGGACAAAGATCAGCATCAGTCGTGCTTGTGTAGGTAATTCCGCTCTCGGACAGAGCTTAACATATCTCTTGAGCCATAATGATGCTTTGCGTACTGATTCATTCTGTTTCTGTTTGAATCTATGGATTTGCGAGACCGTGTTGTGAGCAATGCCTTTTGGCGAGAATTCTTCAATAAACTCCTCAAACAGCTCATCTAGGGTCTCAAAATCCCATTTTTCCACCGAGTCGAACCATGTAGCTGCATCATCTTCTAGAGTCAATCCAAATCCTGCAAACTGTGTCGCAAAATCTGAAACTTCCTCGGCTCTAATCACTCTTCTAAAAGCTGCTACGTGATCTCTCGGATCTTTATCTCCGGAGTATTTTCTGTTTACCCATTTTTGGACTTGGGATGGTCTTATTCGTTGATTGTCTACAAGTCTAACCAGAGACTCTCCCAATCCTTCTCTCGTTATCGCTCTTGAAGGGAATCCTGGTGGCTCTCTTCTTGGAAGTCCTATAGGAATTCTCGTGTTTGGTGGAGGCATTTGTGGTCCTTCATTGACCAAATATCCACCTCTTTCTAGTACAGTGTCTGGATTTGTGCTTTCTATAACTCTGTATTCGCGTCCATACTTGTCGACAACTATAGATCTCCATTGACAGTCAACTCCGTATGTGTAGACATATAAGAGCTTGTAATCCGTTATCTCTTCTTGGTATGGATCTGATCACCTATAAAGATTGAACTCATTGTCGCCAATGTATCTATATAAACCTTCACTCTCATGACCAATCATCCAAACTCTCTCAACTAGATGGGTCTTTATCAATTGCAAGTTTGGAAGATCCATTGTGGGAGGATATTCCTCTATCGTCGGGCTTTCCAAGCTTGTGTAAGCTGCGTTTGAATCTAGGGTAGACATGATTTCTGGGCTTAATAGCTTTTGGTTGGTTCAAGTAGACTTTGCCCACTGTGTTCAAGTTCTTTCGTTAGGGAAAAGTCAAAACTATGTCCAAAATCGCAACAGTTTCGTCACAATTCTCGTAAATTGTCGCTTTTAGACACCCCTTACTTCCGGATGAATTTTGAGGCCTCAAAACATGTTTTTTTTCAAAGTTGAACTAAATGGTTGCTGTCTCAAGGTACGTTTTGATATAAAAACTTTTCCGATCCGATACCGTTTGTGAAAGTTATGGCCACAACAGTGAAAGTTTGTGAAAGTAATGGCCAAAACAGTGAAATGCAGTTTGGACTGGTCAAAATGAGACCAAATTTAATTTTGAAATTTTTTTTGGGATCTCTGTGACATTGTGAACACTCCTGTATGGTCAAAATTACAGTTGGACCCTAAAACTGCCCTAGAGACATCCTATGCGTAGGATGTCTATATGCTCAGAATTTAACAAAATTTGGTCCAGAGACTCCCCTTAAGTCCAACAACACAATGGTATGCTCAGATTTTAATTTGGACCTAAAAATGGCCTTGAGACATCCTACGCGTAGTATGTCTTTTTGCTCATAATGAATTGAAATTTTCACCCCAGCTTCTCCTTGATGTGCTGATCACAGTGGTGTGCTCATAAGCTGGTTTGGAGTCCTTAATCAAGCTGGAGACATCCTAGGCGTAGGATGTCTAACTGCTCAGATTTTGTCCAAACTTGCACTCTAGCTTCCAAATTTGCCTAGGAGGCTTGCCTAAGGCTATATGACAGCATGGTATGGTCACATTAGAATTTTGGTTTCAGAATTATGTAGTAGACATCCTACGGGTAGGAAGAGTAACTGCTCAGAATTGCCCCAAATTTGAACCACAGACTCTCCTTATGGTGCTGATCACAGTGGTATGCTCAAAATTAAGTTTGGAGTGAAAAATCACACATATGACATCCTACGCATAGGATGTCTTTTTGGCCTGTTTGACCCCAGACTTGTCCCATAGCTTCCCCTTGATGTCAGCAACCGAGTGGTATGCTTAGATTTTGGTTTGGATTTCAAAAGTCCCAAATTTTAGCTGTTCTCGCCTTTTTCAGTCAAAAGTGCTAAAGTCCGCTTTGAACCCAATTTTCTCACCCAAATGAGCTGAAAACTCTCACATGCACTCAAAACATCATGTATAACATGCACATGAAGTCACCCTATGGTTTAGTCTAAAAATTCTCGTCTTTTGGCTTTGATCTGTCAAAATTTGGTCAAATTTCCACTTTCCAGGTGAAAATAGGGTAAAACCTACCTTCTAAACACATTGGTAACCTTAGATTTTCAAAATTTCCACCAGATCACCCTGTAGACATCCTATGCGTAGGATGTCTACTACTGATTTTTTGAGACTGAAGTGTCCCTGATGCTTCCTTATGCTCTCAGCAAGTGCAAGTATGCTTTACAATTGCAAAAACGTGCAAAAATCACTCAATTTCAGCCTTTTCTGAAATTTTACGTTTTCTGACTCCGCCTTTTGGGTTTTGGTTACCAAAAATAGGGAAAAACACTCAAGTCAATATGTTACTAGGGTAAAACCTACCCTCTGAACACACTGGTGCAGTCAGAATTTTCAAATTTGGTCTCCAGAACCCCCTTGAGACATCCTACGCGTAGGATGTCTATGTTTACAGAATTGCAGGTTTTCTTCACAGAACCCTTGCATATGCTCTTTTATATACACAGCATCAATCAGTCATACAAAAATATCCACAAAAGCTTGTTTAATGCATTTTTACCCTCAAAAGCACACTTTTCCGTGATTTCAAACGCAATCAAGCACTTTAGCAAATAAGTCAATGCTGAATAGCTCTAGATCAGAATCGGATCACTTACCTAAAGCTACTCCTACAAATCATATGGGTTTTGCATCTATGAGTAGAAAAACGCTTCACTGCCACACACGGACTAGTAAACGCTTTTATCACGTCACAAATCACTCGACCACCAACAACTACTCTAATCCACATATCCTAACTAAACCTATCTAGTCACAGACCCTCGGCAAGACACACGCTTCCTCGCTATCCACTTGATCACGGAATATCCTCTTCCGGATCCACTTAAGAAAAAATCTTTCTTTAGCCGAAACTAAATCAAGCAACCATCACACGAGTGTTAGTAGGAAACCTACTTAGGTCCTTGTGTACCCGGCAGCGGCGCCAATGTTGGACGGGAAGCGACTCACACACCCATGAAGTGCATTAAAACACTACCTAGATCAACATAATGTCAATCGAGGACACAGATGACACCATAGGCACACGGAGGAAATCTCTTAAGCTTGTCAGGATGAGACCATCCTACACAAACAACACTCTGGAAGGCCAATTAAACCACAATCAAGAACCTCACTGCTCTCATCTACACCACCTAGCCACATACACACATACGGAAGGTAACTCACCAAATCATGCCACATTCATAGGAAACTTAAGGAACACCATCCCCTCACTAGGATACACCTGTCCCTAAGCTTCTACAGTCAAAACCCTCAGTCTAAACCCATCTGCGGAAAACGCGTAGGATGACAGAGCCGAATTTTGAAAGTGCCCGAAACTGAAATTTATGAGTACCTATGCGTAGCTTATGTCGCCACGATTCTATAGACTACTAGCACGCAGAAAACAGACATCGTTTGGTACACTTACGACCACAAATAGCTCGTAGATGCGTCGGCGTGTGCGCTTCGTCTCGCGTGGAATGCTTGGAGTTGTCGCGTAGCTCTCCTCGAGCCTACAGCAATGGTGCAGTCAGATCTCCAATGTGTTGAGCGAGCCGGGCGTCGCGAGAGGATGAAGATCACGCTTGCTCTCTTTCTCTCTCACACACAGTAGACGGCAGCGCTAAGTGTTGATTCTGATAAAAGTCTCCTTTACAAAATGACCTAGGTACCTTATATACTAAGGCTACCTTAGGTTTAACCAAAAATGGGGTTGAAAGGGTCAAATGGCTTTGTATTTACAATTTAGAAGTGCCATTGCACCCCGGCTTCTGAAACTAGAATAACTACTCATTACAAATGATGTTTATAGCCATTATCCGCAGCATTTCATAACTCGCAAAAGATAAGACTTTGGTACGAAACTTGAGTTATGTTGTGTTGTTGACCCAGCGGTCAACAAGTACGTTCATGGTATTAGAGACATACTGTTGTTAGGGTAAGTAATTCTCCCATTTTGAGCATTGATCTACGTTGAATTACAAGCTTTTAGTAGATCAAGGATCATTGGTTTTCTCATTTTCCTTTTGGCCATCCGTTGGAATAATAGGCCAACATAAGAGGGTTACTCTAGTTCTGATAGAGACTCTATCAGAAATTAGTGGTCATGGTAGGATTTCTATCCGACACAATTAGACGTTGGCATGCCATGGTCCTTCTATCATACTTCATCTTTTGGTATACCATACATTTTGAAACAAACTCTTGCATTTCCTTGTTTCTTGGTAAGCCAATACAAGTATGCTTTTATTCCTAAAGGAATAAATTTGAATTTCTCTTTGCCCCTCATATGGGAGGAGCATGGAAAGTGAGGAAGATATAGCCTATTGAGGTATGGAAGATAACCATCCTCTAACGTGAGTGGTTATTTTTCTTCCAGTTGTAAGGCTATTATTATATCCTAAAGCCTGTGTTAGAAGCATATTTAACTATCATAAAATAGAGTTCATTGTAAGTTGCTATTGATATCCTATCTACCCTTGGCCATCGGGAAAGTGCATCGGCTACATGTTTGTGCTTGCCAGCAATGTGAGCAATGTAATATTTAAATTGCAAAAATAAATTTTCCCACCTCATTTGATTGTCGAAGAACTTGGTTTGTATCATGGATGGAGTCCAGCATTCACTCATTGGATTTGTGTCTTTGAATCTTGTATTCTATGGTATTCCCTTCTTGAAGCAAAATTTTGCTTGAAGGCATGCATCTAGGCATTACATTGGACCTCAAATAGCTTTGAGAGATCCCGTAGTGTAAGCATAAGTTGAGAGATAAGTTTCTCTTTGAACTTTTCAAAATTATTTTTCTCTCTTTGTAGTCCATGTACACTTAACGTTCTTTTTTGTTAAGTCATGTATTGGACCTGCTATAAGCATGAATTTTTCCTATGAAGTATCTCGAGTATGCAATCCTACCTTTAGAGCTTCGCAAATCATGTAGAGTCCTTGGATTAGGCCATCTTTTTATTACCTCTACCTTTTGTGGTTCCATACAAATGCCACCTTTAGAGATTATGTGACCTAATTATTGAATCTTTTTTTTTTTTTTTTAAATCCACTTTTATTTTGGTTAGAGGAAAGCCTAATCTTTCTCAAAACTTGCCAATTCATGCTATTGCCTTTTGAACTCCTCTTGTGGACCTTATAAAGCTCAATAAGGAGGATTTTTAGGCTGTGAGCTTAGTGGTAAAACCTCCATTGCATGGTCATTGTCCCCTCATTGTGCAGATAGCTCATGGGGATATCATCAATAAAAATATTTTTAAATCCATTTAGGAATGTAGAAAATTATAATTCCTCTTGATTCTCGTCTTTTTTTTTTTTGTTATTGGTTGAAACATCACAAAACTTTGTTGTGGGAGCATCCTCCACGGCGCACACGTCCAGAGTAGCCAAGATGTGTTCCCATCCAAAAGGCTTTAACTCTTCTTCAGGAAATGGTTCTAGGATATGATCCATATCCTCTATAACCCGCTCTAGGATACATTCCTCACGTTTCAAGCTACCACATTGTGAAGCTCCACACATCCACAGTTCTTTAGGCTTACCTAACCAAGCTGGAAGCTCTGATCCTGCAACTGTGGCAGAATCAAACTCCTCAACCGGTGTTCTCGTCACATCCCTATAGCTATGGTCCCTCAAGTTTACCTTTGTTATGGTTTCCATATGTCTCAGGTATATATGGTCATAACCCCAATCTTGGACCATTTTCAATTGTCGCATGAATGGTCTTCCCAGAATGATTTCATAGTTCTTCTTGCCAAAGTCAACAACAACAAAAGTGTGTTCATATTCAATGCCACAAGAAGTAACAAGTACTTTTTCTAGCAGTCCTAGGGGCTTTTCCTTGTGTCTGTCTACAAGCTGCAGGGTCATTCGTGTGGATATCATGGCAGGTTTTCCCCATTTTTTCCAAACCTCTTTGGTTGCAATGGCCACACCAGCACCACTATCAAGGATTGCCATGGTTTTTACATCATTGAATTCCACAGGAAGGGTGGTGTTTCCATCTTCTCCCTCGTAATACTCGCCTACCTTGTTTAATGGCACTGGCCTAGTATTTACTTGAGGCATTTCAAGCTCTTTGATGCCTTCCTCGATTTGAGTCATTGGGGTTTTTACACCAAATTTCTCTAGACATTTACCCACATTAGCCCACATGTTTGGTCTTATTTTGAGCAAGTCCGCTAACATTATTGTACAGGTGATTGGGGTAGATAGAATATCTACTAGCCCCTTTGAATCAATGGCCTTGTTGGGAGACAGTGTCTGTGATAGGACTGCAACCACATCTGACTTGTTCTCGTACTCTCCCATGTAGGACGGTAGTGTTCTTAGCGAATGGGGTTGACTATCCATAGATTGTAAAGATCCTTTGTCGCCCCAACACAATCGCACGTCTAGATTCATTTGAAACCCAGTCTCAAATTCCTCTATTGGTGGTAGAAACACTCCTTGTTCATTACCAGTCTTGTCTACTCGTCTTCTTAGGTCATCGGGTGCATTGGCCTCTCTGACTTGTTTCAACAATTCGTCAAGACCATCTATCTCTTTACAATCCTCAGGTATAGCTTGGTGAAATCCCTCGGAAGAGTTATCCGTGGTATTCAATACTATCCTTGGTTCTAATGCTGGGTCTTTGAGGTTTGGTCTGTGATCATGACTAGAATCTGGCTCTTTTAGTTCCTGGTTTGGTGGGATTATTTGTGTAGGCATGACACGGATCACATCCTCAAGTTTTGCAACTGGTGGTTCTAGTAAAGCTTGGGCTGTTTGAATCATTTTATGACACATTTCAAACCTTTGCTTTTCTAGTTCCATATAGGGATATGTCATCCACCTTTGTTCTTGGGTTTCATTGTTTTTGAGCCTCACGTCATAGGCTTTCAAGAAGGCATCTAATGTCTCATTAACCTTCTCTACCAACACAGATCCTCCTGAACTAGCACTTCTCGGTTTCTCATCTGTGGATGGTTCTTCTAGAGGTTTAACCATCTGTGTAAGAGCAGGTGCCTACTTTTCCTCATGTTGTTTTATCTTCTCCTGAGCTTCGATAAGCTTCTCAGCTAGGGATTTTTGCTCTCGTTCCCTGCGTGCTTTCATCCTAGTGTTTCTAGCTTTCCAACTATTTTGTTTGCTCTTGGTTTTTTGACTAGATGCGTTTGTCTTTGGTCCATCATCTGTCTTGGGACTCATGTCACTTTCCGTGTTCTTTGTCTCTGGATTCTCATCAGCTTTCTTTTGAGCTCGTGCTCTCGTAACCACTTGAACTGGTACGACATTTTCATTTTCTGAGCTACTAAGTAGCTGAACAATCCCTGATACATTTGTCGTGATTTTCCTAATTTTGTTTGGTTTTTTCGGGCAATCGGGGATCAAGTGAGTGATGCCACACTCAAGAAATTAGGCATTTACTTCAGTGATCTTCGTATGAGGACGTTGTTTGACGAAGTGGTTGTCACGACTTTTGTGGAAATCTGTCTCTGGTTCAAGAAATTCTTTTAGCATTTTCTCTTGGCTATAAGCAAGCTTTGACCTAGATAAGCCGCTATTTGCAATGAATCGCAATCTCCTTTTGTCCATTTCATACCTTCTTTCTTTTGACTGAAACGCAAGAGGTGGAGGTTGTACCGGCGTCACCACTCCATGTGTTTCTTTCACATTTTGTTTCTCCGAAGGGTAGTACTTACTTTGGTTGCTATACCACATTGTAACTGGTACCGGCATTGTTTATTTGATGCTTCCATCATTGGCATGTATCTCATGTCTACCTGCATTCTAGCACCTTGGAGCGGAGGTTGTTGTCCTAAGACAAGCTGTGGCCTTAAAACTCCTACTGGTCCTGGCGCATTCCCCGTAATGTATCTAGGTGGAGTAGGTGCCTCTGGAACAGGTTGTACATACCTCTCCCTAGCATTTTCCATGCTATAATAGCACTCTTCCCCTGTATGGTTCGTCCATTTTCTCTCAATTTCACACCACTTTGGCTCTCCCAAATCAGACCTTACAAGAGGAGTCAACCCCTTGACCAAGTCGTCGATAAGATTTTCTTGATCAATACGTGTCGTTGGCTTGGCAATGGACTCACTTATCTGTGAAACACTATGCTGAGAGGATGTGTTATCTCCTTGACTCTCTAAGTCCTTTTCTTTGCCCCCATGTCTCATTCCCTGGACAAAGATCAGCATCAATCGTGCTTGCATAGCTAATTCCGCTCTCGGATAGAGCTTAACATATCTCTTGAGCCGTAATGATGCTTTGCGTACTGATTCATTCTAATTCTGTTTGAATCTATGGATTTGCGAGACCGTGTTGTGAGCAATGCCTTTTGGCGAGAATTCTTCAATAAACTCGTCAAACAACTCATCTAGGGTCTCAAAATCCTATTTTTCCACCGAGTCGAACCATGTAGCTGCATCATCTTCTAGAGTCAATCCAAATCCTGCAAACTGTGTCGCAAAATCTGAAACTTCCTCGGCTCTAATCACTCTTCTAAAAGCCGCTACGTGATCTCTCGGATCTTTATCTCCGGATTATTTTCTGTTTACCCATTTCTGGACTTGGGATGGTCTAACTCGTCGATTGTCTACAAGTCTAACCAGAGACTCTCCCAATCCTTCTCTCATTATCGCTCTTGAAGGGAATCCTGGTGGCTCTCTTCTTGGAAGTCCTATAGGAATTCTAGTATAGGTGGAGGCATTTGTGGTCCTTCATTGACCAAATATCCACCTCTTTCTAGTACAGTCTCTGGATTTGTGCTTTCTATAACTCTGTATTCGTGTCCATACTTGTCGACAACTATAGATCTCCATTGATAGTCGACTCCGTATGTGTAGATATATAAGAGCTTTTAATCCGTTATCTCTTCTTGGTATGGATCTGAGCACCTATAAAGATTGACCTCATTGTCGTTAATGTATCTATATAGTCCTTCACTCTCATGAACAATCATCCAAACTCTCTCAACAAGATGGGTCTTTATCAATTGCAAGTTTGGAAGATCCATTCTGGGAGGATATTCCTCTATCGTCGAGATCTCCAAGCTTGTGTAAGCTGCGTTTGAATCTAGGGTAGACATGATTTCTGGGCTTAATAGCTTTTGGTTGGTTCAAGTAGACTTAGTCCACTGTGTTCAAGTTCTTTGGTTAGGGAAAAGTCGAAACTATGTCAAAAATCGCAACCGTTTCGTTACAATTCTCGTAAATTGTCGCTTTTAGACACCCCTAACTTTCGGATGAATTTTGAGGCCCCAAACCATGTTTTTTTTCAAAGTTGAACTAAATGGTTGCCATCGGCATGCATTTAGTTGAAGTTTTGCTCTAAGATCTGTAGAGCCGCTCTCAAGCTACATTTTGATATAAAAACTTTTCCGATCCGATACCGTTTGTGAAATTTATGGCCAAAACAGTGAAATGCAGTTTGGACTCGTCAAAATGAGTCCAAATTCAATTTTGAAACAAAAATTGGGATCTCTGTGACACTTTGAACACTCCTGTATGGTCAAAAGTACAGTTGGACCCTAAAACTGGCCTAGAGACATCCTACGCGTAGGATGTCTATATGCTCAAAATTTAACTAAATTTGGTCCAGAGACTCCCCTTAAGTCCAACAACACAATGGTATGCTCAGATTTTAATTTGGACCTAAAAATGGCCTTGAGACATCCTACGCATAGTATATCTTTTTGCTCATAATGACTTGAAATTTTCACCCCAGCTTCTCCTTGATGTGCTGATCACAGTGGTGTGCTCATAAGTTTGTTTGGAGTCCTAAATCAAGCTGGAGACATCCTATGCGTAGGATGTCTAACTGCTCAGATTTTGTCGAAACCTGCACTCTAGCTTCCCCTTGATGATCTAAACTCACAGCTATTTCTACTTTTTGATTCTGACACCTATAGGTTGGTCAAATGATCAAGAATCTGTTCCAAAAGCCTGATGTCCCCTCATTGTGGAGATAGCTCATGGGGGTATCATCCTCCACGGCGCACACGTCCAAAGTAGCCAAGATGTGTTCCCATCCAAAAGGCTCTAACTCTTCTTCAGGAAATGGTTCTGGGATATGGTCCATATCCTCTATAACCCGCTCTAGGATACATTCCTCACGTTTCAAGCTACCACATTGTGAAGCTCCACACATCCACAGTTCTTTAGGCTTACCTAACCAAGCTGGAAGCTCTGATCCTGCAACTGTGGCGGAAGCAAAATCCTCAACTGGTGTTCTCGTCACATCCCTATAGCTATGGTCCCTCAAGTTTACCTTTGTTATGGTTTCCATATGTCTCAGGTATATATGGTCATAACCCCAATCTTGGACCATTTTCAATTTTCGCATGAATGGTCTTCCCAGAATGATTTCATAGTTGTTCTTCTTGCCAAATTCAACAACAGCAAAAGTGTGTTCATATTCAATGCCACAAGAAGTAACAAGTACATTTTCTAGCAGTCCTAGGAGCTTTTCCTTGTGTCCGTCTACAAGCTGCAGGGTCATTCGTGTGGATATCAAGGCAAGTTTTCCCCATTTTTTCCAAACCTCTTTGGTTGCAATGGCCACACCAGCACCACTGTCAAGGATTGCCATGGTTTTTACATCATTGAATTCCACAGGAAGGGTGGTGTTTCCATCTTCTCCCTCGCAATACTCGCCTACCTTGTTTAATGGCACTGGCCTAGTATTTAGTTGAGGCATTTCAAGCTCTTTGATGCCTTCCTCGATTTGAGTCATTGGGGTTTTTACACCAAATTTCTCTAGACATTTACCCACATTAGCCCACATGTTTGGTCTTATTTTAAGCAAGTCGGCTAACATTATTGTACAGGTGACTGGGGTAGATAGAATATCTACTACCCTCTTCGAATCAAGGGCCTTGTTGGGAGAAAGTCTCTGTGATAGGACTGCAACCACATCTGACTTGTTCTCGTACTCTCCCATGTAGGACGGTAGTGTTCTTAGCAAATGGGGTTGACTATCCATAGATTGTACAGATCCTTTGTCCCCCTCACACAACCGTACGTCTAGATTCATTTGAAATCCAGTCTCAAATTCCTCTATTGGTGGTAGAAACACTCCTTCATCATCACCAGTCTTGTCTACTCGTCTTCTTAGGTCATCGTCTTCATTGGCCTCTCTGACTTGTTTCCACAATTTGTCAAGACCATCTATCTGTTTACAAACCTTAGGTATAGCTTGGTGAAATCCCTCGGAAGAGTTATCCGTGGTATTGAGTACTATCCTTGGTTCTAATGCTGGGTCTTTGAGGTTTGGTCTGTGCTCATGACTAGAATCTGGCTCTTTTAGCTCCTTGTTTGTTGGGATTATTTGTGTAGGCATGACACGGATCACATCCTCAGGTTTTGCAATTGGTGGTTCTAGTAAAGCTTGGGTTGTTTGAATCATTTTATGGCACATTTCAAACCTTTGCTTTTCTAGTTCCGTATAGGGATATGTCATCCACCTTTGTTCTTGGGTTTGATTGTTTTTGAGCCTCACATCATAGGCTTTCAAGAGGGCATCTAATGTCTCATTAACCTTCTCTACCAACACAGATCCTCCTGAACTAGCACTTCTCGGTTTCTCATCCGTGGATGGTTCTTCTAGAGGTTTAACCATCTGTGTAAGAGAAGGTGTCTCTTTTTCCTCATGTTGTTTTATCTTCTCCTGAGCTTCGGTAAGCTTCTCAGCTACGGATTTTTGCTCTTGTTCCCTGCGTGCTTACATCCTAGTCTTTCTATCTTTCCAACTATTTCGTTTGCTCTTGGTTTTCTGACTAGATGCGTCTGTCTTTGGTCCATCATCTGTCTTTGGACTCATGTCACTTCTCGTGTTCTTTGTCTCTAGTTTCTCACCAGCTTTCTTTTGAGCTCGTGCTCTCGTAACCACTTGAACTGGTACGACATTTTCATTTTCTGAGCTACTAGGTAGATGAACAATCCCTGATACATTTGTCGTGATTTTCCTGATTTGGTTTGGTTTTTTCGGGCAATCGGGGATCAAGTGAGTGATGCCACACTCAAGACAATAGGCATTTACTTCAGTGATCTCCGTATGAGGACGTTGTTTGACGAAGTGGTTGTCACGACTTTTGTGGAAATCTGTCTCTGGTTCAAGAAATTCTTTTAGCATTTTCTCTTGGCTATAAGCAAGCTTTGACCTAGATAAGCCGCTACTTGCAATGAATCGCAATGTCCTTTCCTCCATTTCATACCTTCTTTCTTTTGACTGAAACCCAGGAGGTGGAGGTTGTACCGGCGTCACCACTCCATGTGTTTCTTTCACATTTTGTTTCTCCGAAGGGTAGTACTTACTTTGGTTGCTATACCACATTGTAACTGGTACTGGCATTGTTTATTTGATGCTTCCATCATTGGCATGTATCTCATGTCTACCTGAATTCTAGCACCTTGCAGCGGAGGTTGTTGTCCTAAGACAAGCTGTGGCCTTAAAACTCCTACTGGTCCTGGCGCATTCCCCGTAATGTATCTAGGTGGAGTAGGTTCCTCTGGAACAAGTTGTACATACCTCTCCCTAGCATTTTCCATGCTATAATAGCACTCTTCCCCTGTATGGTTCGTCCATTTTCTCTCAATTTCACACCACTTTGGCTCTCACGAATCAGACCTTACAAGAGGAATCAACCCCTTGACCAAGTCGTCGATATGCTTTTCTTGATCAATACGTGTCGTTGGCTTGGCAATGGACTCACTTATTTGTGAAACACTATGCTGAGAGGATGTGTCATCTCCTTGACACTCTAAGTCCTTTTCTTTGTATGCCTCATAGTTATCCACTAGATAAAGAGATTCTTTGATCAACTCGTTTAACGTCATCCTCCTAGAACTGTCCTAGAGACATCCTACGCGTAGGATGTCTATATGCTCAAAATTTAACAAAATTTGGTCCAGAGACTCCCCTTAAGTCCAGCAACACAATGGTATACTCACATTTTAATTTGGACCTAAAAATGGCCTTGAGACATCCTACGCGTAGTATGTCTTTTTTCTCATAATGACTTGAAATTTTCACCCCAACTTCTCCTTGATGTGCTGATCATAGTGGTGTGCTCATAAGTTGGTTTGGAGTCCTAAATCAAGCTGGAGACATCGTACGCGTAGGATGTCTAACTACTCAGATTTTGTCCAAACATGCACTCTAGTTTCCCCTTCATGATCTAAACTCACAACTATTTCTACTTTTTGATTCTGACACCTATAGGTTGGTCAAATGATCAAGAATCTGTTCCAAAAGCCTGATGTCTGTTTTGATGAATTCCCAAGTCAAATCATCTCCAAATTGGACCAAATTTGCCTATGAGGCTTGCCTAAGGCTATATGACAGCATGGTATAGTCACAATAGAATTTTGGTTTCAGAATTATGTAGTAGACATCCTACGCGTACGATGTCTAACTGCTTAGAATTGCCCCAAATTTGAACCACAGACTCTCCTTATGGTGCTGATCACAGTGGTATGCTCAAAATTAATTTTGGAGTGCAAAATCACACATATGACATCCTACGCGTAGGATGTCTTTTTGGCCTGTTTGACCCCACACTTGTCCCACAGCTTCCCCTTGATGTCAGCAACCCAGTGGTATGCTTAGATTTTGGTTTGGATTTCAAAAGTCCCAAATTCTAGCTGTTCTCGCCTTTTTGAGTCAAAAGTGCTAAAGTCCGCTTTGAACCCAATTTTCTCACCCAAATGAGCTGAAAACTCTCACATGCACTCAAAACATCATGTATAACATGCACATGAAGTCACCGTATGGTTTGGTCTCAAAACTATGCCTTGGGCACAATTTAGGTAGGATGTCTGGCAATTCTCGTCTTTTGGCTTTGCTCTGTCAAAATTACGACAAATTTCCTCTTTCCAGGTGAAAATAGGGTAAAACCTACCTTCTAAACACACTGGTAACCTCAGATTTTCAAAATTTCCACCAGATCACACTGTAGACATCCTACGCGTAGGATGTCTACTACTGATTTTTTGAGACTGAAGTGTCCCTGATGCTTCCTTATGCTCTCAGCAAGTGCAAGTATGCTTTACAATTGCAAAAACGTGCAAAAATCACTCAATTTAAGCTTTTTCTGAAATTTTACATTTTTTGACTCCGCCTTTTGGCTTTTGGTCAACAAAAATAGGGAAAAACACTCAAGTCAATAGGTTACTAGGGTAAAACCTACCCTCTGAACACACTGGTGCGGTCAAAATTTTCAAATTTGGTCTCCAGAACCCCCTTGAGACATCCTACGCGTAGGATGTCTATGTTTACAAAATTGCAGGTTTTCTTCACAGAACCCTTGCATATGCTCTTTTATATACACAGCATCAGTCAGTCATACAAAAATATCCACAAAAGCTTGTTTAATGCATTTTTACCCTCAAAAGCATACTTTTCCGTGATTTCAAATGCAATCAAGCACTTTAGCAAATAAGTCAATGCTGAATAGGTCTAGATCAGAATCGGATCACTTACCTAAAGCTACTCCTACAAATCATATGGGTTTTGCATCTATGAGTAGAAAAACGCTTCACTGCCACACACGGACTAGTAAACGCTTTTATCACGTCACAAATCACTCGACCACCGACAACTACTCTAATCCACATATCCTAACTAAACCTATCTAGTCGCAGACCCTCGGCAAGACACACGCTTCCTGGCTATCCACTTGATCACGGAATATCCTCTTCCGGATGTACTTAAGAAAAATGCTTTCTTTAGCCGAAACTAAATCAAGCAACCATCACACGAGTGTTAGTAAGAAACCTACTTAGGTCCTTGTGTCCCCGGCAGCGGCGCCAATGTTGGACAGGAAACAACTCACACACCCATGAAGTGCATGCAAACACTACCTAGATCAACATAATGTCAATCGAGGACACAAATGACACGATAGGCACACAGAGGAAATCTCTTAAGCTTGTCAAGCTGAGACCATCCTACACATACAACACTCTGGGAGGCCAACTAAACCACAATCAAGAACCTCACTGCTCTCATCTACACCACCTAGCCACATACACACATACGGAAGGTAACTCACCAAATCATGCCAGATTCATAGGAAACTTAAGGAACACCATCCCCTCACTAGGATACACCTGTCCCTAAGCTTCTACACTCAAAACCCTCAGTCTGAACCCATCTGCGGAAAACGCGTAGGATGACAGAGCCGAATTTCCAAAGTTCCCAAAACTAAAATTTATGAGTACCTATGCGTATCTTATGTCGCCTAGACTCTATAGACTACTAGCACGCAGAAAACAGACATCGTAGGATACACTTACGGCCACAAATAGCTCGTAGATGCGTCGACATGTGTGCTTCGTCTCGCGTGGAATGCTTGGCGTTGTCGCGTAGCTCTCCTCAAGCCTACCGCAATGGTGCAGTCGGATCTCCAATGTGTTGAGCGAGCCGGCCGTTGCGAGAGGATGAAGCTCACGCTCACTCTCTTTCTCTCTCACACACAGTAGACGGCAACGCTAAGTTTTGATTATGATAAAAGTCTCCTTTACAAAATGACCTAGGTACCTTATATACTAAGGCTACCTTAGGTTTAACCAAAAATGGGGTTGAAAGGGTCAAATGGCTTTGTATTTACAATCTGGAAGTGCCATTGCACCCCGGCTTCTGAAACTAGAATAACTACTCATTACAAATGACGTTTATAACCATTATCCGCAGCATTTCATAACTCGCAAAAGATAAGACTTTGGTACGAAACTTGAGTTATGCTGTGTTGTTGACCCAGCGGTCAACAAGTATGTTCATGTTATTAGAGACATATTGTTGTTAGGGTAAGTACTTCTCCCATTTTGAGCATTGATCTACGTTGAATTACAAGCTTTTAGTAGATCAAGGATCAATAATTTTCTAATTTTCCTTTTGGCCATCCGTTGGAATAATAGGCCAACATAAGAGGTTTACACTAGTTCTGATAGAGACTCTATCAGAAATTAGTGGTCATGGTAGGATTTCTATCCGACACAATTAGATGTTGGCATGCCATGGTCCTTCTATCATACTTCATCTTTTGGTATACCATACATTTTGAAACAAACTCTTGTATGTGCTTGTTTCTTGGTAAGCCAATACAAGTATGCTTTTATTCCTAAAAGAATAAATTTGAATTCCTCTTTGCCCCGCATATGGGAGGAGCATGGAAAGTGAGGAAGATATAGCCTATTGAGGTATGGAAGATAACCATCCTCTAACGTGAGTGGTTATTTTTTTCCATTTGTAAGGCTATTATTATATCCTAAAGCGTGGGTTAGAAGCATATTTAACTATCATAAAATATAGTTTATTGTATGTTGCTATTAATATCCTATCTACCCTTGGCCATCGGGAAAGTGCATCGGCTACATGTTTGTGCTTGCCAGCAATGTGGGCAATGTAAAATTTAAATTGCAAAAATAAATTTTCCCACCTCATTTGATTGTCGAAGAGCTTGGTTTGTATCATGGATGGAGTCCAACATTCGCTCATTGTATTTGAGTCTTTGAATCTTGTATTCTATGGTATTCCCTTCTTGAAGCAAATTTTTGCTTGAAGGCATGCATCCAGGCATTACATTGGACCTCAAATAGCTTTGAGAGATCCCGTAGTGTAAGCATAAGTTGAGAGATAAGTTTCTCTTTGAACTTTTCAAAATTAATTTTCTCTCTTTGTAGTCCATGTACACTTAACGTTCTTTTTTGTTAAGTCATGTATTGGACCTGCTATAAGCATGAATTTTTCCTATGAAGTATCTCGAGTATACAATCATACCTTTAGAGCTTCGCAACTCATGTAGACTCCTTGGATTAGGCTATCTTTTTATTACCTCTACTTTTTGTGGTTCCATACAAATACCACCTTTAGAGATAATGTGACCTAATTATTGAATCTTTTTTTTTTTTAATCCACTTTTCTTTTGGTTAGAGGAAAGCCTAATCTTTCTCAAAACTTACCAAGTCATTCTATTGCCTTTTGAACTCCTCTTGTGGAGCTTATAAAGCTCAATAAGGAGGCTTATTAGGCAATGAGCTTCGTGGTAAAATCTCCATTGCATGGTCATTGTCCCCTCATTGTGGAGATTGCTCACGGGGGTATCATCAATAAAAACATTTTGGAATCCATTTAGGAATGTAGAAAATTATAATTCCTCTTGATTCTCATCTTTTTTTTTTATTGTTATTGGTTGAAACATTGAATTCATTTACAGACTCTTTAACAAAAATCATGTATCTGAATATATAGATTTTCATTAACTTACAAAAAGCATGCATATTTACATGGTATAGGATGCTACCCGACTCATAAACATGTATGTACATATCTCCTAGCTTAGGAAAAACAAAAGCCTTTTGCTATGAGCATCCTCTTTTGGAGTTTCTAGCATAGACACTCAAGGAGGCTTGTTGCATGCATTTCTTTGGGGACAAGCACGATAGACATGCCCTTGTTGTCCACACTTGTAGAATTTGTTATCCTTACAATAACACTCTAGCTCTATTGGAGAGAGTCTATTCTTGCCTTTGTAGACTCCTTTATCCCTACCTTTGTTATCGGTGTTGCTAGAGTTGCCTTTGGAGGAAGTTTGAGCATTATTCCTTCCTCTAGGTTCATTTTGATCCTTCACTTCCATGGGCTTAGAGTTTCTCTTAACCCCTTGTTGGAAATTGATTTGAAAGGCAACCATAGTATGGTGTATGACCGCCGATATGGCATTAGGCCTTTGTGAGTTGATATACTCGGCCATCTCGTCAAAAATACCCGCACAAAATTGTTGCTTTTGCTCCTCAAAGCCTATCTTTTTGTAGACGTTGGCCTTGAGAAGTAGATCCCAAAACTTATCTACATACTTCTGGATAGACTCGTAGGGAGAGAGTTTCAAGCTTTGCCATTCTGTAAGGACATTGTCTTTAGTGTTGCTTGCCAGAAATTGTTTCATGACGAAGGCTCTTAGAGCCTTCCATGTCCTTGGAGCTTTCCTTTGGGCTCGTAGGCTAGCCCACCATTGAGGAGCGGAGCTCTGAAAATGCATAGATACCTGACGCATTTTAGAGGACTCCATAAAGTCCTCATCACCAAAGGCCACATCAAACTATTGGATGAATGCCAAGATCTTGTCCGCAAGGTGCCATCATAGGTAAGAAAAGTGGTGTCCTTTCCTTCCTCCTTGAACTTCTTCAGCTTCTTGGACCTTCTCCATACCGGATAGGACTTGCGATGGCCTTTCCTTTTGGGTTCTTTGAGAGAAGAGTCTCTACCTTCATTGGAATATGAGGAAGGTGATGAAGACGGAGAAGAGGGTGGCCTCTTTCTCTCCTTTTCCTTCTTTTGGTACCTCTCTTCCTTTTTGTGATAACGAGGAGGAGGACTTTCCGGAAATCTTTCTCTCTTGGGGGGAGTTGGAGATCATTGAGGCTGCCATCTTCTTGGAGCCACATCTTCAGAAGTATTGGGAGACTCACTTCTTTCTCCTTCTCTTGGGGAAGGCTCTATAGTAGAGACTTCACCTTTCTTCTTGTATGGAGGTAAGCCCGCTAGTAATCGTTTAAGCGCTTCATATGGGTTCTCCTCTTCTCTCACCGTAGAGATCCCTCTCTTGGAAATCTCTTGAAGACACTTCTCAGGTGCTCTCTCTTTTGGGGGAGTTTGGAGAATCCCATAACTATGAAGTTGCTGGAAAACTTCACCTTGTAGGGCTCGGTTTCCCATAGCTTGTTGCAGCTTAGAAACAAGCACTTGATAAACATGGGAGCATCATCATTAGCACCTTCATGTGCAAAATCAAAGTTATCAATACTCATTCTACTCTCTTGATTATTGTCAGCCATGATAACAAAATTTATGTATGTACTTAGTGTATGATTTGGCAATTCAAAACCTTAGTTGCCACTCCTCTTAGCCTTTGAAAATCGGCTCTTAAGTATCTACACCCATGGCTCAAAGTGGTTAATTATAGAGAGTAGAGGAGTAGGTCTAGCATAGCAGAGTTGCCAAGGGCTAGCTCCTTGCGGACTTCTTATGGCTTAATAATGGTAAAGTCGTAGGCAAGTCTAAAAAGACTCCATTATTAAGTCCAAAGCTCCCGAGGTGTGCACCATCCCCCACATAATGGGCTCAACAAAACCGATAATAGATCCCAGTTCCACATACCCTAATATAATTAACAACATCAACCATTTATAGGCTACTTAAGGACCTCTCTTCTTAAGCAAGAAAAGAAACCAAATGCTCTGATACCAATGTAATGGAAATGGACTATGAACTTAGAGAATAGAGGAATTAAGAGAATTAGAGTGAGAAACTTTGAGAGCATAGATGGTGAACTTAATTCGTCGTAACAACTTAATCATAACACTTAATTAACTAGGCATGAGGAATACCTTTGCGAGAGAGAGAGAGAGAGAGAGAGAGAGAGAGAGAGAGAGAGAGAGAGAGAGAGAGAGAGAGATTTTAGAGAATATGACAACAGTTGAGGACCGGATTTATGTGGAGACGGTCCCCCCTCCAAAAGGCATTTGTATTATAGATTCTCTCATTAAGAGAGACTTGGTACAATACAATCTTTGTGTTCCTTGAGACCTCTTTGGCAGTATGGAGATGGAAGCTTCATACACCAAGATTTTTCATAATATCAACAATAAATCTTAGCTTGAAAACAATCAAGAACTCGTGAACATAATTAGTCTTTGTGTTCCCTACATCATTTGAGTACATGAGGATGTATACTTTTATGCATCAACTTGTGCCTAAAGCAACAATTAATCTTCCTTGCAATACAATTAATCTACTTGCATTAGGTAACTAATCTACTTGCAATAAGCCATTAGCCTTCTTGCAATAATCATAACATGCACTTTGTGGAAAGCATTAACTATCCCAAGCCTCAGTCCCAAGACCTCAAACACCTTCGAAGGTGGAGAGAGCTAGCAGGGAATGAGGGTAGGGAAGAGGAAGAAGAAGTATTCCATAGGAGAAAGAAATAATTTCTCACTTATCATCACTCTTCTTTCTTAGCATACATAATAGCATAGTAATGAAGATGGAGAAGATGGAAAGCTTAAGCATTGAATCATAGCTCTTGGTTGGATTTGCATTCCATAGCCAAGAGTGTTGGTGTAGGCTCTCAACTTCTCAAGGAGATTGGAGAAGGAGATGGAGCTCTTGCACCTTGCCTAGCACACAATGAGAGTGTTTGTGAGTGTGTGTGGGTGAGTATACCCCCTAAGAAACCCCCTAGCTTGCTTGGGTCGACCCCCCCTTGTAGCTCATGCTTGAAGCTCATTGGACCCCTCCAGGCCTAGCCAATCATAAGCAGGAGGCATTACAAGCAGCAAGGGTAGCCTTGAGACAAGTGTCCCCCTTTCCCCTTTGAGAGAGAGGACTTGATAAATGAAAAATCAATTAATAAAAACCCCTAAATTATCATTGGACTCCTTGGGTGGCCAACCACCAATAGGCTTTAGGCACACCATGAGGGCAACATGAGGAGGAACTTGACAAGTGTCCCTTTAGCTTTCTTTGTACCATGCATGCCTTGTGTGAGTGTGTGGGTGTTCTCTCTCATCCCCCCTCATGTAGGGCTCACCGCCTCCTTGTAGGTATTGAATCTTTGAATTTTTGACACCTCAACCCCTCATGCATACGCCCAGTTCCCACCACAAGCTTGGCCCTTAAGCACTTTATGCTTGGGCTGGGTTCTCAACTCAAGTGCAACACTAACATCTCAATCATGTCAAGCACCTCAAGAATCTCAATCATTAAGCACCTCAAGCATCTCAAGCACCTCAATCATCAAGCACCTCAAGCACCTTAGTCATCAAGCATGACAATCATGACAAGCACCTCGAGCTGGGTCGGGTTCCCACGCCTCAAGCGCAGCCCTAGATTACCTAAGGTCAAAGGACTTTTACACAAATTATTGGAGGTCTTCAATGAAGCTAACCCTAAGGTCTTATGCTCCATTGGTTAGCCTTGCTCTTTGATAGACCATCTCTCATTTGGGCTCCTTTACCATTGGCCCCGTGTTGAGATAGATCTATAAGCACATGTCTATATTTTAACCCTTGTTTCCGTTTATTCTCCCACATTAAGTGATCAGTTTAATATGAGAAAATCATTTGGGTTGGTTAGATATTAGTTTTTATGACATCAACAAATTCATCCACAATTGGCCAATACCCACATTGCGGATTGTTACCTTGTTAACTGGTTGCATATCCTGAATGAACCTTAATGTACCATTTTTCTTCGGAATAGTAAACCATCGATTAGAATACGGAGCACATGACGGCTCTAAAATTTCCATTCACATCTTTTCATTAAGCAAATTGATAAGCTTTGGCAAGTGAGCTTTAGGAAGTGGAATAGGACACAAGCTCCATGGCATGTGTGGAATAGTGAAAATAACCATTGGTGAAACAACACTTGGATACACACACCCAATCTCACTTGGCTCAAAAGCGAAAGATTTACCATGTTTTTTGAGCATACCTTGAAAACATTTGATCTCCTCTTCATTGAGGAAACCGTCTTCTCCAACCTTCAGCTGCTGCAGTGTCTCCTCAGTAAACTTATGCCTTATGTTCTTTGGATCTCTGAGTATAGGCTGTCAAGAAGCCTCCTTGATCATCCCATCACTTCCTTCTGGCAGCGGTGTAGCCACTGGCCTCACTTTCTTTGCAATAGTCTTGTATTTTGTCTCTACCTATGCTTCAACAGTTTCACCTGAATCATCTTCAATATGCATAAGTGCTTCATATATACTTAACTCATCATACATGTCCATTGAATGGACCTTGACCACTTCAGTTCCGCGTTGGAACCTGTTTTTCCTGATCTCCTCAAGCTCTGACATAGTATCTACATAAGATACCTCTTCAAAGACTCCTGAAATCGCATGATCTGATTCAAGCACATCACAACCCTGCAATTCACTTTGGATACCTGAAACATACTATTTTTTCCACTTTGGCAAATCATTGAACTTTCTGAAAGAGACTGAACCTTGGCATGTCAACTCACTAGACCACCTCACATGAAGATTTTAGGCTTTAAACCCACGTTCACAAAAGGATTTACATATAATGGACAAAAAAAAATTCACCATAGAGGGAGTTTATATTTGTACAACACGGAAGCCCAAATAATGAAGCTAAAGGGTCAACTTCTGCCACTCATTAGGAAAGTTTGGACTCAAAAATGGGCCTTGTAAGAATTGTTGATGTGGCAAGCTTTCAAAAAGTGGGGATCGGTAAATTTTTTTGCAAAAAAATTCCAAAATTTTCGGAGGTTGGATATTTAGAATCTACTCTTCAAATGCTATCTATTGATATATAGCATGCATGTATCGGACATTACCTTCATGTAGATCTAGAAAAAGGTGATTTACGATAACAAAACCTGGTTGATTGAAAAAAAATGGCATAACTTTCATAGAAGTCATCCAAACTTTTCGGACCTTAGCTCTTTAGAATCCATTTTTCAAGAATTTTCCAATGATAGGTCATATCATGGGGTTCTAAGCAATATTTAGAGGGGTCTACCGGGTTGCTTTCTTTTGTACAACTTTGATGATGTGGCACTCTTAAAAGGCCCAAAAATGAGTTCAAAATTTTTCTAATGGATATTTCCTTTAAAGTTTCACCAGAGTTATGTGTACATTTTGGCCTTATTTTCAAAAGTCGAGTTATTTCCATCTCCTCGGAGATCCTCACTTGAGGTTTACGGCAATTAGATCAAAAGTATACAAAAACCCATATATTCTATTGAATTTAGTGTAAAAATATTTAAAAACAAGAATCACATATAACATTTATATGTCTTATACCTGCCATGTATGCAACTTATGTAAATGTAAATGCAAATTTCAAAAAGCATTGAGTAGGCATCTACCAGATGAAGATATGTTGACATTTGGTCATCCAAATATTGGAGCTTATAGGGATAAACTTGCTCAAATACGAAGATCATTGTGTGTTTTTGAAAAAATATTGGCACTCTGCAAGCACACCATGACCCTCTAGCCACTGGTTATAGTATTTTGTAGAGAGAACAAAGATGGGATCCCTAATGTGGGTTACTGTGATTTGAGATAATTGTGATGCCAACATAACTATGTGTTTGAAATCCTGGGAGTTCATGCATAAGTGGAAATAAGTGTGTGTTTAATTTTTCCAGTAGCTCTCTTATGTGTGTGTGTGTGTGTTTCAGCCCTTTATTCAGGGTTCTTACTCAGGGTCCGATGGCAGTATGACATAATTGTTTACCGGATACACGATCTCGAGCGGCTTTCCAGGCCAGGTATTTGCACATAACTGTGGGACAGTTGGATCTTTTGTCAAGCCCGACCACAAACCATTTATCTGAGATTAGTTGAAAATCAAGAGCTAGTTGAGATGTAAGGCAAGAGCTATCAAAAGAGAGCCACTTCCTAGGAAGTTGAGAAATTCTATGAAGGAAGCATTCCTTCACTAATTCCTTTAAGTCTGATAGGACTGTCATCTCCAGTCAAAGAGCATTGACAAGGTCAGTGAGGCAACTAAGTAAAGCTGATAGGGCAAGGTAGGGTTTTTTTGGAAATTTAGGTATATGATTCAGGCCTTTAGCCAATAGCTTGCCAATTGTGGCATTATTAATAATGTTGAGATCCTGTGTGCAGACATGGTTACCAATTCATTCAAAATTCCTATAGAATGTCGCAAACTGAATGCATGTACAATAAGGGATTGCTTCGTGCCGAAGAAAGTTATTATTTAAAACTAATCCTTTTATTGGATGATGATATTTCCATCCGATGAGAATATTGTCAAGCAGTTTATGATTCCCAAAAAGTAAGTCAAAGCACTCACAAAAAAGATCTTTTGGTTTAATCCAATCGAGAAGTACATTGTGAAAGAGACAGTGTATGTAGATAGCACCACATTTCGGATCTTCTCTACAGAGAATTCTTCTTCCACTTGGTTTTGTTGAGACCTGCAATATATTGATGGGTTAGATTTCAAGGAAGTTTCTGATTGGAGGAAACCTGCTTCTCCCTCTTGTAAAGCTACTAGTTTTTCCTCGATTAGACGAGGAGCTAGGTGTTAAAAAAGAGGTGAAAGAGTTGTGAGTAGCCAAGGAGTTAGCTCTTTTTAGAGCAGGAGAATCATCATCTTCAATACAAGGTTTAAGAAGACTAGTGATGAGCTTGACCCCTTTAAAGTTAGCATAAGTGGTGAGGTATAGACCGGGTTCATCTGCTTTAAGCTCTTTCAAAATATCATGCGTAAGACTACAGGAGATATTAAAGGCAATTTGTGCAATCACTATCTGCTTAGCTTGTCCACCTAGCCAGGAGCAGATGAGGGACATATGAAAGTTGACTAGTTTCTCTAGGAATAATAAATCTAGATGGTTGAGGATATACCATATTGCATGATCAAACCACATGATGCTTGAATCATAGGAAGCTTTGGGATCAAGAAATCTACAAGCACATTTCACATAGGGGTGGAAGATATTCGAGATGGACTCAGTGTAGAATTCGGGGTTACTTTTAGCAAATTCCATGTTCCCCTTAGTGCGTATGTATAATCCTACATTTGAAGGGCATTTGGAGTGGTCGATGAGATGAAGGTTGAAAGGTGCTTTAATCAGCTCCCCTTTGTCCAGGAATTGTCCACCTTTAAGAATCTTGAGTTTGCACTCTTCCACTGTTGAGGCAGGAAGGTTAGCAAGGTACACCCAGGTTTCACTAAGAATAGGAGCCAGAAAGGCTTTGTTTGGCAGAACCCACAGTTGATGTTCAACTCTGAGGGACTCAATTTTGATTTGTCTTACTGGTAAGATAGGAAAAACTTTAGAGATTTTTGGTACCATCTCAAGGAGGTTAACATTATTGAGGGAGCAAAGATTATTTTGAGATTCTTTTACTGCTTCCAGTGCTGCACTATATCTACAGAAGATGCCCCCAGTTTGAGGGATGGAGGGGGTATTTGGTCTGCAGACAAACAAGGGGTTAAGCCCACATATTTTTCTAAGGAAGCTAGACAACTCAGCGCCAGAGGAGAAGAACAAGGCAAGCTCTTGCTGATGTTGTGAGGCTAGGATAGGAAGTTGGGTAATGTATTGGGACAACAAGTTAACTCCTTCTAAGGAGTCTTTGTCCAATGTAGACAGAATTTTAACCCAATCATTAAATGACAACATATGCAAGACAAATAGTTTTTTATCAGAGGCAAGTGCCGAATTATAAATAAGTTGTAAAGCATCCAAGCTGCTAATACATCTGAGGACAAGAGAGGAGGCCATAGAGAGGGGCTCCGAGGCTAGTTCCAATCCTTGAGAGAGAGCAAGAGTCAGCAAAAACAGTGAGGTCAGGTTTACATTTTCTTGCCATAGTATGTAATACATAATTTGGCCTTCCTAGCAAGGAAAGGTCTAGTTCTAGTAGCCAAGGCATTCTTTGGTTTATGTTATTTAAGGTGAAGCTTAATCTGATCGAGAATCTTTGCATGATTCTCAGGGTTTTGATTAGTACTCATGCGAGCTGTCATTCTATAACGTGAGCAATCCTGAAAAAGAGGTGACATAAAATTAGCAAAGTGTCCAAATTGTAATGTATACCTGGTCATGCGAACATTCAACTAGCAAAGTCAGAGATTATGGTAGCCGTGAGCAGGGAACTAGAAACAGAGTCTAAAAGGGGCCACCTAACACCAGTCTACCAATAAAGGATTTATAGACTGTGGGTCCAAATTAGAGCTCCATTCCTAAGACAATTTCCTAGGCCAGCATCCCGGTTTCCCCCAGAAAGGAAAAACCTTATGTATAGGATGTGTGTGTAGCTATTTAAATCTTAACTAATAAGACATAATTGAATTTTTACATTCAAAAGACAGCTGGCCAAGGAACAATGAACAAACAAGTACAAAAATAACTCAGTATCAGAATTATTTAGGTACAGTGATTGTAGGAATCCGCAGAGTAGCGAGACTTCAACTTTACAAAGAGGAACCTTATATCACGAGCCATAGCTTGGTGGCTATGCCAAATCCGAGAGTACCACCTATATACTTACCTTCAAAATACCAAGATTTCTATGAGTCCTTAGCATACTATAAAAAGCGGTAGTGTCCGGCCATGTATGATGCCTTACTGTTTCAACAAGAAAAGTACTAGATGAGATAAATAACACCCCAACTTTTCTCCTCATATGAACTTTCGAGGGCAATATTGTACGCATGCCCAGGTGTGGCAATAGCAGAAGAATTTTTTTTAACCAAATAGTTTCCAATCCTGCCAGTCATGTCTCGTGTTATAATAGATTAAGAAACATATCTCGATTATTATGCCAAGAGGCCAAAGTAGTCGTTTTTTTTAACTTACCTTCAGAAGTAATAGACCCATGATTTCATTATACCAGCTATTAGCATCCTTTAAAACAAAGAAAGGTAATATCCGACCGAGTTTGTGCAAGGCATCTGTTCATTTTTTTATTATTGTGTAACAATCAAACGAATAACTCTATTTCCCAATGAGGAAAAACCAGTTAAGACAACAACAAAACCAGTCATTATGCTAGTTTTTTCAAGGTCCTGCAGCAACGGCTAGAATCAAAGCCAAGTGACCAATTGGCCATCACCAAATGTTGCCTCCATTTACACAATCGGGACAAAGGACAAGTTCCCCTTCAAGCAATATACATGTCCAGATGTAGCAGATGTTAAGAATGGCCATCAAGCCAAGCCAAACCTTCATACTCACACACACAAACACATATACACACATACACATACTGACACACACACACATAATAATTTAAATAAAGGTGAAGTCCTACAGCGGCTATTTACAGAGCCATTACACCATTTGGTAGTGACCCCTAGCTTCTATGCAAGCTTACCCTTCAACAAAAAAACCACAGACTGTCGCTTTTTATGCACAAGCGATCCCGAGGCCAACTCAGCCCCCCCTTTTTTTTGCATAAGATGTCTCAAGGCACAAGCTGAACAAGCCCCGGCACAGTAGTTTTACTTCAAGTCCAATTAATAGTACTTATACCAACCAGCTCTCAATTGGAGCCAACCATGCATAGTACCATAACTGAAAAAAAATTAAAGCTAGTAAAACAAGGCACCTGAGATGTTTGAGAAGCAAGCTCCATCGCTCAACAAGTTTAGACAGTAACAACACAAAGCATAGAGAAAAGACCTAATCCAAGGCTAAGTGAGTGCCAAGGTGTGCCCTCACCTCTGTTTAAATATGTAGGACTGCACGTTTCCAGAGAGGTGGACATGAATGCGCCTGGCCGCCCCTTACTATGAGAATCCCACATTCGGCCCACGATTGCCATCGCTTGGCAGGTCCATAGTCAGAGAGTAGAAGAGAGTAGACAGGGCCGCCTACCCCTTATAATGATATCAAAATATTCGTGCTTCGATTATGCAAGGGATTAGCCCCACTATAAGGAAAGTATGGTAGAGCAAAGAAAGCTCTATAGTCCCAATAGGGGGGGGGGGGGGGGGGGGGGGGGGGGGGGGGGACCAAAGTGGGGGGAGATAAAAAACCAGTACTTTAGTGTGTGTGTGTGTGTGTGTGTGTGTGTGTGTGTATTGGAGGAGGCATAGGGATGGGGGACTACTCCAATCCATGTGTGTGGATCCTGATAGAGCCGATCCTTGTGTGTGTGTGTGTGTGTGTGTGTGTGTGTGTGTGTGTGTGTATGTGAGTTTGTGCGTACACAATAGATAAAGAGAATGATAGAGCCTGTGCGCTCGTATATGTGTGTGTTTGTATGAGCCAAGAAAGATAGGTTGCTATCTGCGAGAACCAACCAGCGAGGGTGCTACAGTTATCCACGCTCGATTGTGTGCGCGCGCATGCGCGCGCACGCGCGTGTGTGTGTGTGTGTGTGTGTGTGTGTGTGTGTGTGTGTGTGTGTGTTGAGCTACCACGTAAAGTGGTTAGAATTGTAATGCAGCTAAAGTGGTTAGAATTGTACTACTATCCACTTGGTGGATGATCACTGTAATGCCAGATGGGTTTTTAGTTAAAAATAGACCATGCAAGCTATACCACTAGCTATAGGATGTAATCACTAAGTACGTCTGAGAGATTTTCCACCAATTTTGGACAGTGGAGGTCAATACAGTGAGTGAGAGAATTTTTAAGATTGGTGTAGCATTGAAAGTTTGTGCGATTTCCACAAAGGTAGGATAGTTGAATAGCCACAGTTCTTTCAAGTAAGCTACAAACCAAGTACGGAACCATAATTTAGGAATGTAATAAAAAACCATTTAATTTATTGGACTGGACATCTTCAACATTATTTACTAGATAGGTACAGAATGCAAAGAAGTAATAACTTCTTGTGATATACCATATCCCGATCTCACTGATTGTCTGATCATATTTAACTGAGTTTCCTTTTATCAAAACACAACCGGATGTGTTGAAGCAGGTGTGTAGTTGAGTAATTATGAGTGGCTATATATTAGCTCTCATAAATGACATCTAAGCTTAGCTTCTGAGTAAATGTGTGAGCAGATATAAGTCCAAAAGGTGAGGCTCTTTGTCCAGAACCAGACCCATTCTCTAAACCTTGAAAGTTAAGTGTATAATAGAGGCCATTCTAAAAGATGTAGGCATGAACCCATGTCCAAGACTTACATTGGCCTAAAGCACCAAAGAGGGAAGTAGTCAGTCAAGGGTTAGCCAAAGAATGGTCAGCTAGATAAGTGTGTGTGTGTGTGGCCCTCCCCCATCCCAGGGGAGATATCCACTTGGTGGAGGATAGTTCACCAAGTGGACCAATCCCCCACCAATTGTAGTAAATGCTTCCAAAAAAAATTCATGTTTATAGCTCAATCACTTGTATGGTATTAAAAAGGTTTAGATGCAAGATTACTCCTCTGTAATGTGTTGAACAGAACTTAGATGTAAGAACACCCAAATATTGTATGATAAAGGGATCCTCCAGGGAGGAGAGTAAGGTACAATGAAATCTACATACCTGATATCTCATGATTTTGGTTGATGTCACTCCGAATTTGTGGATTATGTCGTCATGTTGGTCACTATACAATACTTTGATCCTGGAAGATAAAGATAACTTGAAATTCCACACCTGCTCAAGGGTGGTCAATGATTATAGTAACTGGATTATATGTAAACATGTATATGCTTGACCAAATCAGGAGATGAAAGCCCCAACCCATCCCTCTGGATTAGGTGGATCAAGCTATTAATAATGTAACTTGTATTAGAGAGTAGGCAATCCATTTCTTAGGGTATAAATACCCATATCCTGGCAAAAACCGTTTGATTGAAGTGAGGATAAATTGAAGTAGCTATATTATTATCTAATATGTTATCTAATTCCAATTGCTAACGATGGCACTAGTCCGACCAAAGACTAGTAGGGAAAAGGAGTGTGTGTTTAAGTATGAAAATCCCCTCATAATTGAACCATACTTAGATAATTGTATTAAATAAAATATTAATTAACAATATTCAAAACAAGATGTCATAAACCTCAATTATCATTTCATATACACCAATATAGCATTCTGTATCTAATGGATAATACAATCATTTAGATCAAAAAATTGAGTTTTGATCACTACAATATAATATCTTAGTGTTGTATCCTATGTGCCCATCCTTTGGGATGAGCTTCCACTACATCTACATGGAGAAGGATCCAGATGGTACATTGGAGGATCTTCTGTTACTGCTACAGTTTTCGTTGTAATGCCAAGGAAAGAATCTCTTACCTGTCACCATCTAACAAACAGAAGCCTATCAGAACTGGCATTACTTGGGAAGACAGGTGTCAACAACTCCCTCCCCTTGTTATTGTTGCTAACACCATAACATAGATCAATTATTAATTTTAAGTAATTAGCTATCTATTTACGCTCATTTTATTCCAAAACAATTGGACAGCGTCTCCTTTGTAATTTGAATCAATTTTCAAAAGTCCAATCCAGTTCCATCTCATTCGATACCCTCACGTGAGGATTAAGGCTCTATTTAAAAAAAAACCTTTGGAGTATGTTTAAAGTAAAATCTTAACACTACTTTCAAAAACTATGCATATATTCATCAAAGAGAAAAGTGTTAAGAAGTAATTCCCATTACTCAATTTACTAAAGTGACTATACTCAGCTCCAGCCATACAACTATAGACAAACACATATCACCATAAATGTGACAAAGGCTAGTATCACCTACAAAAAACTATGTAGTAATACGAATTTTGAACATCGTGCTCAAGATTTAACCAAATGACTACTTTAGTTATCAAATGATATGAGTGCCAATGGATCGCCAAATCCAATTTACCAAAACCATGTTGTGAGGAAGCTATACTATAATGCTCAAGATTTTTCTTCCTGAAATTACTATTGTGATTAGCATCCCTAGTTATGACATACGGATTAATCTGATCCTTCAAAAGCCAAGAAGGTTATGTTCCGAAATCTAGCAAGTTGATATTATGCCAAGTAGAAAGCCCCACATAATAATGGCAAGAAATAAGTTTTAAAAATATTTATTTTTGCAAAACTTTGACATCATTTGCCCAGATTTTCCAATTATATTTCAGTATTCCAAAGCATGTCAACTCACTGGAGCACCTCACATGAGGATTTTAGACTTTAAACCCAGGTTCGCAAAAGGATTTACATCTAACGGACAAACAATTTTTCACCATAGAGTGAGTTTATATTTGTACAACACGGAAGCCCAAATAATGAAGCTAAAGGGTCAACTTCTGTCACCGTTGATATTTCCTGTAAAATTTCACCAGAGTTATGTTTATATTTTGGCCTTATTTTCAAAAGTCTAGTTATTTCCATCTCCTCAGAGATCCTCACTTGAGGTTTACGAAAATTAGATCAAAAGTAAACAAAAACCCATATATTATATTGACTTTAGTGTAAAACTATTTAAAAACCAACATCACATATAACGTCTATATGTCTTCTACCAGCCATTTTCTAAATTTACATGTATGCAACTTATGTAAATGTAAATGCAAAATTTCAAAAAGTACTGAGTAGGTGCATACGTGTTTTTCGAACTTGGGGTCAAAGCATGGTTTGGTGGTACAAAAAGGAGTGTCCTTGACACAACATATGCTTGGTGATTCTTGTGTGTAAAAACCATGGGCATTTTTTTGGAATTGGGGAGGGCAAATAAACTTCTTTTCTAAGTGGACTTTTTTTAACTTTAGAAGCATGCAATCCTAAGAAGAGGTGGGAGTTGATGGCGGGGCCGAGGGGTGGGGTTACGGTTGGGAGCTTTCACTCCAGCACCTCTCTCTCCCTTCCTTCCTCCCTCGCACGTCCCTCTCCCTATGTGTCTCTCTCAGTTTTGAACCTTCTCGCCTTCCTTGCCGCCTCCATAGCCACCGAGCTGCTATGTTTGAGAGCTCTCTCTCTCTCTCTCTCTCTCTCTCTCTCTATATATATATATATATATATATATATATATATATTTGCAAATGGATAGTAGCGCAGCAGATTACTGGCTTGGTGATGCTCAGGACCTTTCTTTCGATGAGATAGAAGGTGATGCTCAAGACATCTCTTTCAACGAGGTAGAAGGTGATGCACAGCTCCTCTTTATCGACGAGATGGAAGGTGACGCATAGTTCCTCTCTTAACCAATCTAGAATGGCTAGTATCATGGGGATCCATCGAATGAATATAGCTGAGGAAGCTCACGGCTAGAGAATAAAGATGAAGATGAGGTGTTTTCATTAAGTGCTTGTGAGAGACAATTTCCACGAGGAACCGTTATTACCAATGAAAAAAAAAGATTTGGTATATTCCTTTTGGACATTAGAGAGCAGAGTTTCACCCAACAAGAGAGACATGTGCAAGATGAGAATTGGAAGGAAAAGTGTCGTCAAACATCCTATACATCTACTCGACGAATCTCAGGTACCAACAACTTCTAGTAATTGTACATCTTGTTTGGTGCTACTTAAGGCTTATTTGGTCCAGACAATACCAAAGTTGGTAGTCTGCTATACGGAAGAGGGTGTTTACAGTACCAAAGAATAGCTATAAAGAACCAAATCCTTGCTATCGAGTACCAAAGCCTATCCATAGAGTTTAAAACCCTCTCTATAGAGTACCAAAACCTAATTATCCAGTACCAATGCCTATGTACAGAGAACCAAATTCTATTTACAGAGTACCAAACTCAACGGATACCACCAAAGCCTCTCTGTAGAGTACCAAATCCTATCACTATAGGACCAGGATCTATTTACAGGGTACCCCACACTTTTGATAGTACGAAAGCCTATATGTAGAGTACCAAATCCTGTCTATCGAGTACCAAAGGCTATCTATGGAGTACCAAAGCACATTTGTAGAGTACCAAATCTGGTGTATCGAGTACCAAAGCCTATGTATGGAGTACCAAAGCAGATCTGTAGAGTACCAAATCCGGTATATCGAGTACAAAATCCTAGCGATCGAGTGCCAAAGACTATCCGGCGTAGAGTTTCAAACCCTCTCGAGAGAGTACCAAAACCTATTTATCCAGTACCAATGCCTATGTATAGAGAACCAAAGTCTATTTACATAGTACCAAACTCATCGGATACCACCAAAGACTATCTGTAGAGTACCAAATCCTCTCTGAAGAGTACCAGATCCTATCTGTAGAGTACCAAAGCCTACCACTATAGGACCAAAGTCTATTTACAGGGTACCCCACACTTCTGATAGTACCAAAGCCTATATGTAGAGTACCAAACTCATCGGATACCACCCAAGACTATCTGTAGAGTACCAAATCCTCTATGGAGAGTACCAGATCCTATCTATAGAGTACCAAAGCCTACCACTATAGGATCAAAGTATATTTACAGGGTACCCCACACTTCTCAAAGTACCAAAGCCTATATGTAGAGTACCAAATAATATCTATAGAGTACCAAATCCTACCAACAGTACCAAATCTATGGTACCATATTTGGAACTGTCTAAAGCCAGTTTTGGCACTACTGTAGTAGTGGAATTTTAGCAGTACCATGAAGTTGTTTTTTTTATGAATCGTTTTGTTTTTGTGCCATAGGTTGAGCTATACCAAAGATTCAAGAAGGCTCACCCAACAGTGGTAGTGTCTCTTAGATGCTTCAAGGCATTGAAGCCATACTTTGTACGGAAGTTGAAGGACATAAATACTTGCTTCTATGTGGTTCATGTGCAGATGCTCTATTTCAAAAAGGCCCTTAATCAAATGCGACAGAACAAGTTTGGGCACCACGGGAAAGGTCACCTTTGCACTTGCTCCGTTTGTTGCAGAGGTGATGAGAGAGGAACGTGTTTTGCAAACCAAGCAGTGTGTCAGCACATCATCGGTATGTGGGAATCCATCATGTGCCCAAAGCCTCCAAATTGTGAATACCATGCAAAGAAATGCTTGATGGGGGACTGCTCACAATGTGGAGTACGAAGGTTGACATTTTGTCCCAATGAGATAGCAGAGGATAGCAAGGAGGTGTCTGTGAAGGTTTTCATGGAGTTTGGAACAAGACAGGTTCACGAAGGTGGGAGTGAGAAGAAGAGAAAGGACTTGATTGTGCAATGGATGAAAAGTGGGACTTTTCTTAGCCTATTTTCAGCCCATCTGACAGGCTTCATCAAGCACAACTTTGTCTTCCACTGGCAAGCCCAACAATTCAAGGACTGTTTGCAGAATTTTCCTAGCAACATTGTAGTATCTGTTATTGACTTTGCGGAGAATTATTCCTTTAAAGTTCAGAATGAAATTCAGTGAATGCATTGGTGGTCTACCCAAGTCACAATACTTGTGCACATCACTTATTTAAGAAATGCAGCAGGTGGTACACAGAAGATGCTACACTTCTACATATCGGATGACAAGCACCATGACACATTGTTTGTACAACATTGCTTCTTGTTGCATAACAAATGACTGAAAGAACGAGGACATTCTCTACAACAACATTGGGTTTGGTCATATGGTGCTACTTCACAATTCAAGGCCCGTAGAACTTACTATTATGTGTCTAGGTACTATCAAATGACAGGCTTGCACATGATGCATAACTTCTTTGCATCTGGCCATGGAAAAGGTGAGCATGATGGGGCAAGGGAATTCATCAAGAGAACTTTGACGCATGAGGAATTGAAACCAGATGGATGGCGTATGAAGTGTGTAGCCGATGTTGTCAACTTTTTGAAAGCAACTTTTTAGCTAAGAGAACAGTCTCAGAGGTGTAATACGCAAAGAGTGTTTTGGCTTATTGGCACTGATGAAGTGCAGTGAAATCTGCAATGGGACTGTGAGCGCATTGTTGGCTCCCGCTCATTTCATTGTGTTGATGGCTATTCACAGGACAACCGCACCGCCATACACTTTCGATCACTTTCATGCTTTTGTGATACGTGTATGCGTGGGTTGTGGAGAAGATGCAGGAACAGAATGCACATTGAAGAATGGAAATATGTTTGCATCAAACCATTGCCAGAGTTCGGGGATACAATTAGGGATGACGAATCAGATGATGAGGAGGAGGGTGGAGATTCAACATCGATTCCGATGAGCCAAGTGTCCAACCTGCCACTATATGAAGGATGCCCTGAAATGCTAAGTGGCATGCTGTCCATAGGGATAATTTTGCAGTGAAAGCAACTGAGGCAAATGAAGACTTCTACATTATCAAATGCACAGAAGTGTTGTAACAAACGGTGAAAGCACAAAAGGATAAGTGGCATAACAAAATTGTTAGAGGAGGGAAGGTTGTTGAAGGCTTTTTTTATGGCCAAGTTGAAGGAAAAGCTGATACATACCGGCTATTGGATCACACATCTCCGATAATGATCTACTCACATCTTGTTAGGGCCATACGTTTCCCGATGGAGCCTATTGCAGGATCCCTAGGTCAAATTTTACAATACAAGTTGTCTACTGAAGTATATGAGAGGATATAAAATAGCATGCCATATCATGATGATGAGAGTGAAAAAGGTGCATCCATCTTACTTGAGGGCAATGAGAAGCCCTGATTGAACAACTGAATCCGGTAGTCATAGTACCAAATCCGGTAGTCAATAGTACCAAATTTGGTAGTCAACAGTACCAAGTGTATTCCGCACTATGTGCTTTTTAGTGACTGAGTCCTTGATTTTTTGGCCCTGAGATTTATCTGTTCTCTCTATCTAGTTCTGTGTTGGTATGTTACCTTTCATTACATTATTGTTTCAGTTGTCCTCACTATATGTGCATTAAAGTACCAAATTTGGTACTTTTTGGTACTGTTGAACTTGGGTGCACATCTGTCCACTATTACAGTACCAAATTTGGCACTTTTTGGTACTATTGAACTTGGGTGCACATCTCTGCACTATTACAGTACCAAATTTGGTACTTTTTTGCTACTGTTGAACTTGGGTGCACGTCTGTTCACTATTGCAGTACCAATTTAGTACTTCTTGAACTTGTTGTATCACTTATGGTTTACTTTATTGCTCTATTTGGTTCGGTGTTGGTATGTTACCTTTCATTACATTATTGTTTTAGTTGTCCTCACTATATCTCTACTTTTTGGTACTGTTGAACTTTGGTGCACGTCTGTCCACTATTACAGTACCAAATTTGGTACTTTTTGGTATTGTTGAACTTGGGTGCACGTTTGTCAACTATTACAGTAACAAATTTGGTACTTTTTGGTACTGTTGAACTTGGGTGCACGTCAAATTTTGTCGAAGATAGAAATGGGCACAAGCGGGGCTAAGTGGTCGAGCAGATGCGGGCCTAGGTGATAATACAACTGTGAAGTGCCACTATGGTTAGGTGGATCGAGAAATGTATGCACATGATGGATTTGTTAGCCAAGGGTGTGCTGCCAGGCGCTATATTGGATGGTGGCCTCATGTGTCCGAAGTGATGGTTTTGTGTGCCGAAAAGTGATGCTTGATGTGCTCTAGAAGCTGGTCCAGACGGCTCGTCAAATGGAGCCCGAATGTGCAAGATATGGCAAGTTCAAGTTGGATGCGTTTGCGGATCCTCGCCGGATTGGGTGGGCACAGATAGTTGGTCAATGATACACGGGAAGTGCTAGAGTTGTGGAGCATGCCGGTCCTTTCAGATTGAGAATCGAGCTTCTGGATGGAAAGTTATGGACAATCGAGTTTTGATAGGGGCCAGTTTCGAGGCGGTTGGGCCGCATTGGGAAACGCACTATTTGGTGTTTTCTCGAGTTCGCTAGGTGTCTGGTGGATAGCATGCAGCATGTGACGCTAGTCGAAGTCAACGGCACCTGAATAGAAGTCCGGAGCATGGAGATATGCTTGGCCGAGGTTGGCAGTTCGTAGGGAACGTGGATGATTGGATGCTTTTTCCGATGTTTGGAACACGCCATTTGAGACTGTCGAGGCATCATGACGCGGAGCCAATAGGTGGATCTCCCATGCAGCATAGCCGGAAAACTTATTGGGTGAGCCTGGCCACACGGAGCACCGACCACATGAGAGACGGGTGATTAAAGTCTTTGGCTATAGGTTCAAAGGGAAAAGGGTGACCCCTTAGCTTTGGTGGAATTTGCTCAAAAGCAAAAGAAAAAGGATTCACAAAAAAAAAAATCCTAGGCTACAGTGGCGCCCGGCGCCAGGGCTAACAAAAGCAAGTTTTTTTTCCTTTTGTTTTTGGAAGCTAGGAGGTGAGGAGGAGAAAGAAGAAGGCAGCGTTCTTCGAGGAAAGGGGGTTTTTTTTCCTTGGGCTTGAGGAGGAGGAGGAAGGGAGAAGAGAACTTCCTCGACGAGTCTCTTTGGATCTTGGGTTGCTCGCTTGTTTAGAGCCACAGGGAGCTCAGGAGGAGTATAAGCCATGGAGTCCTTGAAGCTGGGCTTGAGCGGGGCTCGCCCTTGTGTACTTTCTGATGCGCGCCGGTTGTGCCGTTGATCCTGTATTTGTAAAGCAGATTTTACCCCATTGCATTGAGTCTCTTGGGTAGTCTCGTCCCCCCTTTCCCCCCTTCTCTTCTGCTCTCGTGTGTGTGCGTGCGGGCATGTCGGCAAGTGTGTGCCGCCCCAACGAAGTGTTGCAGAGAGAGAGAGAGAGAGAGAGTGCGTGTGGTGTTTTGAGCGTGTGGGAGAGCGTAAAAGCTACTGCATTGAGGTGCAGGGGTTGTGTGAGTTAGGGTGTGTCTATGTGAGCGCGTGTGTGCACGTGGTTTGGTGAAAAGAGTAAGTTGAAGGTGCTCGCCAAGTGGATTGGGGTGTTGTGTGTGCCCTGGGCTATAGGAGACAGTCGTGTTAGCGCACTGGGCGTGCTCCCCATTCCCCCTCTCCATCTTCTGGTGCCCCCACGGAGGAGCGCACTGATAGCTCCTCTGTGATGTGATTAAAATCAAGGATGTGGCAAAGCAGTGGCCCGATCTTCAGTGGAAGCAAGGATGCAGACGACTGGCTGGCAGATTTTGAGTTGTTCATGCTATCATTGCAGATGATAGGTGATGATGACAAGGTGCATACGGTGCCCTTGGTGCTGCGAGGAAAAGCGAAGGCTTGGTTTGATGGTCTGCAGGCAGCAGAAAAACAGATTTGGATAGGTTTTAAAGAGCGGTTTCTGCTGCGGTTTCGCAAAGTCGTGTCGCGGTGAATGAAGTGGAAGCGCAGATAAAAGGCTTGCGGCAAGACATAAGTGCCAATTTTGAGGTTTTTGTGGCTGAGTTTGAAGCTTGTTGGAGGCAGTTGGTGGCTGTTATGCATGTGGTTAATGCCGATTGCTTCAAGATGGAAAAGTTTCCTGCGTGTCTGCATCCTGTGGTTCGTGAGAAGGTTGATGATGAAGAGCCGCGAAGTTATGGTGAAGCGGTCCAAGTGGCCAAGGTCAAGAGCAAGAAAATGAAAAGAAAGATGGAGCTCGGCTTGCTTAAGCCGGCAGAGTATGCGCCTATTGTAGCAGCAAGATGTTCTTTGGGCCCACCGAGGATCGTGCCAATGATGCGACGTATGCAGCCTGTTGAGGTAAGGCCAATGGTGAATTTTTCTTGTTCGGAGGTGCCTGTTTGCAGGATGCTAGTGCCAATGGTGGATGTGCTTTCCAACGAGGGCGGGCCATGTGTTCAAGAGAGTCTGTGTGCAGCGAAGATGGTAGATGCCAAGTGTCAAGTGAAACTAGAGCCTGTTCTTGTGGATTCTTTGCTCGAGAAGATGGTAAGTTATGGCCAGGTTGTAGGTACCAAGAGATTGGATTTGGAAGATGAGAGTGTGCAGAGCCAAGTTGGTAGTAGCCAAGTTTTTTTGGAGCTACTAAAGGATGTGAATACAGGTGCCGAGTCGGCCTATGGCAGTGATGTGATGGGAGTTTGAGCTCAAATTTGTGGGATACAAGTGAAGAGGACGGGTCCACGTCCTATGGCCAAGAGATGGACTCTAGTGAGCCTGAGATGGTACAGGTAGAGCTGCCTGGTTTGGTATATAAAGATGTGATGGTTGCCAATGTGGCTGAAGAGCAGGTGGAAGTGCCCAAGTTTGGGACTGAGGATATGCATGCAAAGGTTTTGTGTGGCACCATGCTTATGGTGATGTTGATTAAAGTGGCCATGCAATGTGCTTTGTAGTGAGGCAGGTACGAAGCTTGGCCAAAGAGGAAGCTACTATGGAGGTGGAGAGTGAACAAGTTGAAAAGGATGGTCTGCAAGAGGCATTGATGGAGCCATGTGGCTCTCTTGGTTCAGATGAGCACGAGGATACGGTGTTTGAGGATGCCATAGGCATGGACTGCGATGGTATGATGCTGTTAGAGAGACCTTTGGGTGATGAACAGGTGCATTTGGCCATGGGTGAAGAGGAAGAGCAGGCTATGGGTGTTGTAAAGCCGTCAAGGGGGATTTGCCATTGGGTTGTGAAAGCCATGCTTATGAGTGCAGCATTGCAGTGGGCATGTCGCCAGTTACAGGAGTCTGTGGAGGAGTCCTCCACTTTACATTGTTGGGTGGGAGGGTCAGGTTTGTTAGGTTTGTCCGTCGATGTTGGTTTGTCCATCGATGCTGGTATGTCTGTTGGTGTGGCTGTTGGGCAAAGTGGTGAGCACGATAGTGCTCTTTTGAGTGCTTGGATGCCAGTGGCTGCGTGGAGCAGTGAGGCTATGTTGTGTGCACTTTGGATGCATTATTGTGTTTGTGTTGGGGTGTAACACTACAGGGAATTTCTACTTGTGGATGGACAAGACCAGTGCCAGGTGTTTGACCATGGTGATGATAGTGGATAAAGCAGGGGGTTGGGCAACCCGCCTAAAGGAGGACCTGCAGGCAGCAGTAGAAGCTATGTATATAGTGTACATACAGGTTGAGGTATGCTTTTTGTGGTTAGTTTGGTGGTTTTCTCAATGTTGGTGGGATTATGCCGTTTTGGTGTGAAGTGAGTATGCTTTTGGTTGAGCATAAATGCTCAACGAGGGGGTGGGCAATGATGGTGCAGCCAAATGCTCTCGACGATAGAAATGGGCACAAGCGGGGCTATGTGGTCGAGCAGATGCGGGCCCAGGTGATAATACAACTGTGAAGTGCCACTATGGTTAGGTGGATCGAGGAATGTATGCACATGACGGATTTGTTAGCCAAGGGTGTGCTGCTAGACGCTAAATTGGATGGTGGCCTCATGTGTCCAAAGTGATGGTTTTGTGTGCCGAAACGTGATGCTTGATGTGCTCTAGAAGCTGGTCCAGACGGCTCGTCAAATGGAGCCCGGATGTGCAAGATATGGCAAGTTGAAGTGGGATGCGTTTGCTGATCCTCTCCCGATTGGGCGGGCACAGGTGGTTGGTCAAGGCAGGTGTGAAATGATACACGGGAAGTGCTCGAGTTGTGGAGCACGCCAATCTTTTCGGATTGAGAATCGGGCTTCTGGATGGAAAGTTATGGACAATCGAGTTTTTACAGGGGCCAATTTTGAGGCGGTTGGGCTGTATTGGGAAACGCACTATTTGGTGTTTTCTCGAGCTCGCCAAGTGTCTAGTGGATAGCATGAAGCATGTGACGCTAGTCGAAGTCGACGACACCTAAATCGGCGTCCGGAGCATGGAGATATGCTTGGCCGAGGTTGACAGTTCGTAGGGAACGTGGATGATCGGATGCTTTTTTCGATGTTTGCAACATGCCATTTGAGATTGTCGAGGCATCATGATGCGGAGCCGACAGGTGGATCTCCCATGCAGCATAGCTGGAAAACTTATTGGGCGAGCCTGGGCACATAGAGCACCAACCACATGAGAGACGCGTGATTAAAGTCTTTGGCTATAAATTCAAAGGGAAATGGGTGACCCCTTAGCTTTGATGGAATTTGCTCAAAAGGAAAAGGAAAAGGATTCACAAAAAAAAAAATCCTAGGCTGCAGTGGCGCCTGGCGCCGGGGCTAAAAAAAGCAAGTTTTTTTTCCTTTTGTTGTTGGAAGCGAGGAGGTGAGGGGGAGAAAGAAGAAGGCAGCGTTCTTCGAGGAAAGGGGGTTTTTTTTCCTTGGGCTTGAAGAGGAGGAGGAAGGGAGAAGAGAAATTCCTCGACGGGTCTCTTTGGATCTTGGGTTGCTCGCTCGTTTTGAGCCACAGGAAGCTCACGAGGAGTACAAGCCATGGAGTCCTTGAAGCCGGGCTTGAGCGGGGCTCGCCCTTGTGTACTTTCTGATGCGCGCCGGTTGTGGCGTTGATCCTATATTTGTAAAGCAGAGTTTACCCCATTGCATTGAGTCTCTTGCATAGTCTCGTCCCCCCTTTTCCCCCTTCTCTTCTGCTCTCGTGTGTGCGTACGGGCGTGTCGACAAGTGTGCGCCGCCCCGACGAAGTGTTGCAGAGAGAGAGAGAGAGAGAGAGAGAGAGAGAGAGAGAGAGAGAGAGAGAGAGAGAGGCGTTTTGAGCGTGTGGGAGAGCTTAAAAGCTACTTCATTGAGGTGCGCGGGTTGTGTGAGTCAGGGTGTGTCTATGTGAGCGCGTGTGCGCACGTGGTTTGGTGAAAAGAGCGAGTCGAAGGTGCTCGCCAAGTGGATTGGGGTGTTGTTTGTGCCCTGGGCTATAGGAGACAGTCGTGTTAGCGCGATGGGCGTGCTCCTTATTCCCCCTCTCCAACGTCTGTCCACTATTACAATACCAATTTGGTACTTCTTGAACTTGCTGTATTAGTTATGGTTTACTTTATTTCTTGGTATTTTTCAGTTTGTCTATTCGTATTTGATACGACCACCTTGAGCAATGTCTAGAACTACGTTGATAACATGAAAGGTATGCCAGACATAGATGCTATCTGCCTCAAAAATTAAAATGTTGGACAACCTGGTTAGCTTCAAGAGGTTTCAACAGAATTAGTCAGAGGTTTCAACAGCAGAGATCAAGATACCAAGACAGTTTGAACAAGAAAAGTGGTTTTCCATTATGTATAGTATCAGGTTACAAAATTCCACTATTTAAATGATTATGGAAATCTCCTACCTCGGGGGATCAAATTTATAGGAGTACCCCTCCATCTGTATGAAGTAATTAGTAATGTACCCAGAAATATCGTCTTCAGTGTCAAAGACTGGGTTTTTGCGAGTGTACGTTGTTGGGTACCGATCCCTTATGCACCCGAGGAACCAAGGCAAGACAAAATCCAACAAGTAAAACGGGTCATCGGTTCCTACTACCATGGGATCGTATGATCGGATTTCCATACAGTTTTCATAGTTATTTTTAAGAGACTTGTATCTACAATCATCTACAAGAATAGTGTTTCGGGCATCGTACTTCGGGTGCCTTGCCCATAGCGTCCGTAGCTTCTTCAGGAAAACGGGCTTATCGCCCATGTCTTTGGGCACAACCGGCACCTCCAACATACGGGGCCGCCATATTTCACAGTCCTCTTGGGAGAGAATATCTGCTAATTCCAAAAAACGAGGTTAGAGGTATGCGTAACTTATGTCCGGAAACATTCAAAGCGGGCATGCTTTATCTGCAAAATATTTTTGCCTTCTATGGTTGGGGAAGCATGCATTCACCATGTGTAACAGTTTTTCCCTTCTACAGCAGGACCACAACACTAGGCTGGCTTTCTGTTTAAGCCGTAGGATGAACTGCTCCGCATCCATCCTTACAAGACAAATTACATCCTTTCGGAGATAGACTACCCGTGGTGTGTGCTTCTCTTCCAGGCACTGAAGGGATTCAGGGATTTTGCTGCAGCTGGTTATTAGCACGCCATCAAGATCAAGCACAATTATCCGCGCGAGTCTAGCAGCCACATCAGGCTGCAACAATGTGCTTGCCGGTGTCTTGTTTAGCCACCAACTTACTACAACACCAGCAGACATAATGAGTGGGGACAAATACACAGTGCAAACATCATATCTAAAGCAGAAAACTAGACCAAAAACTACCAAATTTGGTATTGTATTGCACAAGTGATAAGGACTATCTGAAACAGCAAGTTCAAGAAGTACCAAATTGGTACTGTAATAGTGAACAGACGTGCACCCAAGTTCAACAGTACCAAAAAGTACCAAATTTGGTACTTTAATGCACATATAGGGAGGACAATTGAAACAGTAATGTAACGAAAGGTAATATACCAACACAGAACCAGATAGAGAGAACAGATAAAGCTCAGGGCCAAAAAATCAAGTTGACTCAGCCACTAAAAAGCACATAGTGTGGAATACAACAGATTCTCACTGGCTATAGTTTGCATGCACGGGAAAATTGATCACGGGCGCGATTGCGCTTCTTTCTCTGCAAGCTGAAAATTTCCTGCAGGGTCACGGAGTAAGGGGAATCACTTCTCCGCTTCAAAACAGCATCGGCAGCAGTAGAGTCAACGCCCCTGTGGGTGCTGTCCACAACAGTATGGTTCGTAAGTACTTCTTCCTGCTCATCCTCGGACTCCCTCCGATCTTTGTTGCCTTCCGACCCCTCTTTGGCCTCCCCTTCACTCCCCTTTGTGGTTTCCACCCCCTCCCCAACACCCCCCTTTGTGGCTTCTTCCTCCGTCCCTTTGGGTTCTTCCTCTCCCTTCTTGGCCATTGCATCATCGATCTTTGTGTTGGCAGCATCCTGGCTTTCCTCCGCATCCAGCTCCACAACAATAGGGACTTTATCTTCCTCCTTGTCCTTAGTCTTTTTACCATCTCTGGCCTCCTCCTCACTTTTACTTTTTCTATCACCTGTCTTTTTATCATCTCTAGCCTCCTCCTCACTTTTACTTTCGTTGTCACCTGTTGCCTCACATCATTGCCCCCTCACATTGTTTTTCCCTACAGAATTACCTTGCTTCAGATCATGGAGAACATCTCATATCTCCCTTGTCACCTTATCCACGTCCCATATTCGACTTGCAGCCGACTTTGTGGCGTGGTGGTCAGCAACTACAACATCCTGCTCCTCTACAAACACAAAGAAAGACATCACATACTAACTTGTATGAAAACCTCACTGAGTTGCAAGTGCACATATGTATTCAAAAATGCACACATACTTACTCTTGACAACTTGAAGTCCACTCGCCCAGGACTTTTCCAAATCACAGATTACCATATTACAACCCAGCTTGACACATTGATCCCTGCTTTGTAACAGAGCATTGAAGCACAAGGGATGATACTGGTGTCGGCACTCTAGCATGAAGGTTCTGACTACATGTGCGCACTCCAAGGGCTCACCGCATGCAACACACATACCAAACACCGGGATCACATTTACTGAATCATTAACCTGGGGCCTAGGATATAGCAGGAACCTCTTCCCTAGCTTGATATCAGACAACATCTCCTTCACAAATAGGGTATGCTCTTGACCTTCCTTCCATTTTTTCTCCAGAGTGTCATACTCAGCCTGTTGACAACCAGCGGTCCCAATTAGTTTCAAAAACTACAAGAAGTCATACCAAGACTAGTACTTCTATGTACTGTACTACCAAGTAGAATCCAAACTACCAAAACCACCAAAACTACCAAAAACTACCAAACTCGGGAATCATATAGTACCAAAACATATACATACCCTCAATGCAGAACTAAACTACTCAAATCTTATCAAAACTACCAAAAGCCACTTTTTACAACACTTTCAAATAGTAAAAGTACCAAAACTACCAAAATCAAACTACCAAACAAGCTTTTTGCAACACTTTCAAATAGTACCTAAAAGTACCAAAACTACCAAAATCAAACTACCAAAGCCACTTTTTGCAGCACTTTCAAATAGTACCTAAAAGTAACAAAACTACCAAAGACACTTTTTGCAGCACTTTCAAATAGTACCTAAATTTACCAAAAGTACCAAAACTACCAAAATCAAACTACCAAAACCACTTTTTGCAACACTTTCAAATAGTATCTAAAAGTACCAAAAGTATCAAAACGACCAAAGTCAAACTTTCAAATAGTACCAAAACAACCAAAACTACCAATACTACCAAAGAAACACTTTTTGCAAAAGTTTCAAATAGTACCAAAAGTACCAAAACTCCCAAAACGGCCAAAATCAAACTTTCAAATAGTACCAAAACAACCAAAACTACCAAGACTACCAAAGAAACACTTTTTGCAGCACTTTCAAAAACTACCTTCAAGTACCAAAATTACCAAAATCAAACTACCAATTACACTTTTGCAGCACTTTCAAATAGTACCTAAAAGTACCAAAACTAGCAAAACTACCAAAGCTATCAGAATAAAACTACCATAACACCTTTTGGAGCACTTTCAAAATGTACCTTAAGGTACCAAAACTACCAAAAAGTACCAGAAATACCAAAGCATCAGATAGAAGGAAACCATAAACTACCTAGAATAAAAACAATTCTACCATAAGTACCTAACACTACCAATCCCACCAAACCAAGCATAAACAGTTCTATCAAAGGTACCTAACACTACCAATCCCACCAAACCAAGCATAAACAGTTCTACCAAAGGTACCTAACACTACCAATCCCACCAAACCAAGCATAAACAGTTCTACCAAAAACTCCCAAAACTACCAGCATCTGTTGCTCTAGAATCTCCTTGTCGAGCAATGACGTATCTTCATTGATTTCGTATCGACATAGTATCCTTCAACTGGAAGCCAAATCAGCTTCTATCACATTGATTTCTGTGTCATCGCCAGTGTTGGCCTCTCTCAGTGTTTCCAGTTGGGTCGCATATTCCTTGATGTCATCCACAATCTGCTTGACAAGTTTACTAGAACCCTCCGTCCTCAAGAGTGTTTCCTTCTTCTGCTTCAGAGACATTGTTAGCTCTTTTAGCCTATCGGCTACCCCCACACATGTCCGAGGGACTCTCCCAACCATAGCTTCAAGATCTGCAATATAATCAGGTGTCTTCTCCTCGTGACGCTGTGGGGGGACTTTCTTTGTAGGGGGCATACTACCGACTGGCGTAAGTCGAGGCTTCTTGGTATTTGACGGGTGGGCTCCTTGGGACGCACCGTTTGCCTTTCGCCAATTCTCAACCTTATTTTCCAAGCCTCCTGGTCGGGAGGAACACATGTTGAGTACACTCTCACCAAACCTGGCCCATGCAACCCTGTGGCCCGCAGGGTCCTTTGTGGCTGCATGACACTTCTCATATGCAAAACAACGGGCAAATATTGTAGTGATGTCCCCACATGATGGTGGGGCTTGATACACCTTATGGAACAGGAACCTGCATTCATCCTGAACCCATGGCTGCACGTGATTTAAGTAAATCTTTTTCTTCTTCTGGCTGGAATGCCTGAATATAGTGAGCCACTGGTCATCGGGGATGTCATCTTCCGTAAGATCCTTTGGCAACACCCCCTCCATCCTCAATCCATAGTCATCATGAAGCTCTTGTGCTGTATAGCAGAACTTTGTCAAGATAAGGTACTCCTCCATCTTGTTTTTTCCTACGATGTGGAAACAACACGTAAGTAAAGACATGCCCTCATTCCAGCAGTCCAAATACCTGATTATTCACCCTATATGCCTCATTTCAGTTGTGCAAAACAAAACACATGGAACGAAGTGAATGTATCTCATTCAAGTGTGACAATTGCAAAATTCAGTTGTGTACAGAGCCAAATTTGGTAGTGGTTAGTATCAAATTTGGTACTGGCTAGCACCAAATTTGGTACTAACCAAATTTGGTTATGTTGACAGCCCTACTGAGCTTCAACTTTGTGTTATCTCATGCATAGCATATACTGATTTTTGCACTTGCATGCATGAAAGTTAGCAATCTAAAGAGCAGCTTATCCATGTAACTTTGTAACTTTCCTAAAACCTAAATTCCTAAGAAAATCCCAAACATGCACATGTACTTGCTGCATGCAAAAAAAGGAGATGCAGACCTCATCAGATGAAAGACATACAGAAGCTTGCATGCATGGAAAAGAAAATGGTAAATCACCAGAAAACGCAGAGCTCTCATAGCACCTACCTTTAGATGTTGTAGATGACCATGGAGTCTCATCATCGGCAAAAAGAGGCCCAGGCTTAAATGAAGTCTCCACGGACACAGCAGGTTTCTCTCTCTTCACAAAGGAGGCCCCCTTGCTAGCCCTCGTATTTGGAGTGTCGATGTTCCGAGGGGATTTTGCATCCATTGTCCTCTTCTTCTTCTTCCCATTGTCCGGTAACGTTGGAGAGGGGGAATGGGGAATGACGCCCGGCACGACCAAAAATGCCTCTCTATAGCTCAAGGTCAACACAACACCCCAATCCACTCGAAAACACCTTCAAAATGACAATCTACACATGATCCGCTTCACCTGCTCAGTTCCCAAGCGCACACACGCTATCCAGGACCGCAAAAGGGGCCGACACCTCACTGCACCTGCTATGCCTCCCTCCACACATACACTTACTCTCTCTCTCTCTCTCTCTCTCTCTCTCTCTCTCTCTCTCTCTCTCTCTCTCTCTCTCTCTCTCTCTCTCTCTCTCTCTCTCTCTCTCTTTTCAAAGCACCAACGATCCGGGCGTACACACGCTTCACCGGCACCGCGGCTGGCAATAGACGAGACGACAAAGAGAAAGGGGGAAGGGGGATGCGACACAACACCACAGACCAAAAGGGTTGTGCATTAATGGCTTCCAAGCTCCATTACAATCCTTCTCTGAGCTTCTCTCTCTTCTCCTCTCATGTACAGTGAAAAAAAAAAGAACCCCTAGTTACAAAAAAAATTGCCCCCTTATTGGGCTCGTTTTTGAGTTTTTTGGCATTTTTCATGGTAGGCCGACATGTGGCACTCCCCTTGGGAGACTTAGCTGGACTTTGACTAGCTTGGTGTTCATCCCGAGGCTTCACACTTCACTTTACACACAAGCACCCTCTAGGGAGCAACAACGGCGCCGTCGTTGCCCCCCTAAGGGCTCACATTGCCTTCAAAAAAGGTTTTGGACCAAATTTGTCTGCGGGAAACGGCTTCCGCATGGGAGGGTGCCACGTCATCACCTTCCTCACGAGGGCAGAGCCACCCAAAACCACCACCTACCGCCAGCGGCCGCTAGCGCAGCGCCTGTGGCGCCTTCCACCATAGCCCACGAGCTCCCAAGGAGCCTCTCTCTCCCTTGTGACACTATGAGCGCCTCACGGCCCAGCCTTTATAGTGGGACCTCCCTGCCAACCATGTGGTGGCTCCTGCTTGAATGGTCTCCTTGGAACTTCAAAAGTCCTCAAAAAAACTCAATTGAAACACTTTTTTTCCTTTGGCTTGGCTTTGATGCCACCCTCTACTCGATGATCGGATGACCACTCTGCCAAGCCTGGTCAAAGCCTCATATCTCAGGCTTCAACACCACCAACTTGATCCACATTCCAGGTCTTCAATGGCCTTGTACGAGAGCCGCCAAAACGGGAAAAAAACTTCGAAGCCACAGTGGTCGGATGGAACATCCGGCCTCAAACTGCTCTATCTCGGTGCTCGAAGCTCCGATCGGAGCGCCGTCACTTTCGGCTAACTTCCCATATTTTACTTTGCACTTGCAAGCTTTGGCGAGCTCTAGAAAATTCCAGATGGTCCACCGGCCGATGCGGCCAAAACCTTCCAGAACTGACCCCCGTGAAATTTTCAACTGGCCATGAATTTCTATCCAGAGCTCCGATTCACGATCCGCGAAGACATACATGCTCCATAACTCGAGCACTACACACATATGCACTGACATCAGCCCGGGCCCCCTGTCCCCAGCTGCCCTATCCATCGGGGATCTGCTACACACTTTACCTTTAAACTGCAATATCTAGAGCCCCGAGACTCCATTTGACGAGCCGTCTGGACCGGCTTCTGAGCATACTAAGCACTAAATTTCAGGACATGGTTTTGGCATTTTGGGCATCTTGGCCTGCCATCTCATCTGGACCATTCCCTAGCACTTTTGGCCTAAAAAGCCGCTTCAAGCATGCATTCTCGCTATCCTTTGGCTGCCAAGGGCATTGGCACCTACCCTAGCCTTTTGCACCGCACTCGATTGCACCCTTTGCCTGGCATAGACCACTACTTAGCTCCGACCAACTTTAGTTGCACCAACGCTTTGGCTGCTGATTTCCTCGCTGGCGTTCTCATCTTCCTGATTGTGAGTAGCCGGGGAGCTTGTTACCTGCAACTGTAGTGGTTTGCAGAAGGCGCTGTAGTAAGAGAGCAAGGCGGAAGCTGGAAAATGGTTTGAGCAAGTGCGCCACTCACAAATGCATGGTATTGTGATGGGACTTTTGGCACAGTTTCAAACACCACTCGCATTACTTATTGCCCCACCCACATTTTCTTTCACGGAAAGTTTAAATCATACAAATTTCCCTCCTACCATTCTTTAACATAGATGAAAAAAAGGGTTCTCTCCAAAGTGTGGACATATGTAGAAGTACCAACCAGATAGAAGCAAAATAGGTCCTTTCTTTGTACCACCAAACCATGCTTTCACCCCTTGATGTGTTTAAGAATCATCTACCGTATGAAGATATGTTGACATTTGGTTATCCAAATATTGGAGCTTATGAGGATAAACTTGCTCGAATACGAAGATCATTGTGTGTTTTCGGAAAAATATTGGCACTTTGCAAGCACACCATGACCCTCTAGCCACTGGTTACAGTATTTTGTAGAGAGAACGAAGATGGGATTGGTGATGTCGGTTACTGTGATTCGAGATAATTGTGATGCCAACATATTGTGTGTCTGAACTCTTGGGAGTTCATGCATAAGCGGAAATAAGTGTGTGTTTAATCCTACCAGTATCTCTCTTATGTTTGTGTGTGTGTGTGTGTGTGTGTTTCAGCCCTTTATTCAAGGTTCTTACTCACGGTCCGATGGCCACAATGATGTGCAGGTGAGCTAGATTAATTGAGGGTATTCATGCTACAAAGGACAAGTGATAAACATCACTCCTCGATCCCAGAAAGAGAGAAAAGTTCTACCTGAGAAGGGTTGATAAAGTGCACAATCTCCAAGAGAAAATCGATCCAAAGAGCCATCATGTTTACCAAAATATTTCTGCCACATTGCTAATTGATTGTGTTCATGCGCGGTCTATCCATGGTCCTGCAAGGATTGTCCATCATATGCAAGCAAGGCACCAGGGTATGGCGAATAGGAAAAGACATATACACGCTATCGTGTATACATGTGTGTGTGTGTGTGTGTGTGTGTATTGGAGGAGGCATAGGGATGGGGGAATGCTCTAATCCCTGTTTGTGGATCCTGATAGAGCCGATCCTTGTGTGTGTATGTGTGTGTGTGAGTGTGTGCGCACACGATAGAGAAAGAGAGAGATAGAGCCTGCATGCTCGTGTGTGTGTGTGTGTGTGTGTGTGTATGAGCCGAGAAAGATAGGTTGCTATCTGCGAGAACCAACCAGCGAGGGCACTACAGTTATGCACGCTCGATTGCATGTGCATGTGTGTGTGTGTGCGTGTGTGTGTGTGTGTGTGTGTGTGTGTGTGTGTGTGTGTGTGTGTGTGTGTGTGTGTGTGTGTGTGTGTGTGTGTGTGTGTGTGTGTGTGTGTGTGTGTTGACCTACCACGTAAAGTGGTTAGAATTGTAATGCAGCTAAAGTGGTTAGAATTGTACTACTATCCACTTGGTGGATGATCACTGTAATGCTAGATGGATTTTTAGCTAGAAATAGGCCATGCAAGCTATACCACTAGCTATAGGATGTAATCACTAGATACGTCTTAGAGATTTTCCACCAATTTTGGACACGGGAGGTAAATACAATGGGTGACAAAATTTCTAAGATTGATGTAGCATTGAAAGTTTGTGAGATTTCCACAAAGGTAGGACAGTTGAATAGCCACAGTTCTTTCAAGTAAGCTACAAAACAAGTACGGAACCATAATTTAGGAATGTAATAAAAAACCATTTAATTTATTGGACTGGACATCCTCAACATTATTTACCAGATAGGTGCAGATTTGCAAAGAGGTAACAGCTTCTCGTGATATACCGTATCCCCGATCTCAGTGATTTTTTTATCATATTTAATTGAGTTGCCTTTTATCAAACACAACTGGGTGTGTTGAAGCAGGTGTGTAGTTGAGTAATTATGAGTGGCTATATATTAGCTCTCATAAATGAAATCTAAGCTTAGCTTTGAGTAAATGTGTGTGCAAGTATAAGTCCGAAATGTGAGGCTCTTTGTCTAGAACCAGACCCATTCTCTAAACCTTGAAAGTTATGTGTATAATAGAGGCCATTCTAAAAGATGTAGGCATGAACCCATGTCCAAGACTGACATCGGCATAAAGCACCAAAGAGGAAAGCAGTCAGTCAAGGGTTAGCCAAAGAATTGTCAGCTAGATAAGTGTGTGTGTGTGTGTGTGTGTGTGTGTGTACCCGCCCTATCCCAGGCGCCATACACAATGGGTTTTGGCAGTAGGCCCATTGTGCATGGGCCTACTACCTCATCAAACAGATGAGTTTATCAGAAGTTTTTAGCAGAGAAGTGCCAAGTAGGAGTGTCCTTGAAGAGGTAGAATTGTTTGTAACAATACAATATCAAATATCATCTTCAAGGAAGACAATACTCCTGTAGGAGTGTTAAGGCTTTGTCAGCCTACTTGAAAAAAGTATGGTAGTCATTGAGTAGTCTTTAGACACTATATCCCAAGCTTTTCCTCCTGAAAGTGTGTTATAGGTAGCATGTTCCTGTAAAATAAAATTTACATAAGCATGGGTGAGTAGATTTGGATTACTTGCTACTTAAAACCGATTGAGCTAGTCAACCAGTAAAGGAATTATAGGCAATGGGTCACTCAAAGCCTAAAGAAAATAAATATCCAAAGCCAGCATCCTGGTCCACCCAGTTTCTTGGGAGGGCCTGGCGTTTAGGGGTGTGTGTCGCTATTTTCATTATAATACATACACACCAAATGAACAAGATGTTCAAAAAGACGACTGGCTAAAGATGTCTAGACAGAGATAAGTACAAAAATAACTCAGTGTTTGATTCATAACTGTACAGCATAATAAGAATGAAGTATCATACCAAATGATTTTGTACAAAGGTATCAGAACTATCCCACTTGGATCATCAGGTGTTTTCAAAGTCGAACTGCAACAAGCTAAACCTTTTTAATCCAAGATAGAATTCTCACCTACATCCATATAAAGACAACAGAAATGTTAGACTTGGCTACATATGGCAGGCTTGAAAGAATCTATCAGTTGTTATCCATGTCAAGCTTTTAAAAAAAATGACTAACTATTGTCCTGCATATTAAAGTCTCAAGGATTGTTTACCATCATATTCTTGCTCGTGTTACTCCATATATTTTAAATTCTTTATAATAACCATTCAATGTAAAAAATGTCGACTAATCCATATCATTGTATGTACTTCTTTCATTAAAAAAGCTTGCATGCAATGCTTAGTTATGTTATTTCATTTTTTTTAAAATGTTCCGAGGTCAAGCCCTTCAAAGCCAGAATCAACTAGGATTAACACTCGACCAAATTCTTAGGTCAGATATTAAGAACCAGAAGTTACTGAGTCATCCCATAGCACACTCATCAATACTACACCATATTCCATAAAGACATCCCTTTGAAATTAGCTCAACTATCAATCTAGAGAAGTACCAACTAGAGCCAAAGAAGTACCAACTAGAGCCAAAGAAATATCAGCCAGACCTAGACAAAAAAAAACACATAGGCCACATCAAAATAGCCAAGTTAGTTAAAAAGTTTTGTTTAAGGAATTATGGCAATGAATTAAGCCAAAATCACCTCGAATTAGCCAAATTTAACTCCAAACTATCCTTCACTAAAAATACCCACTACTAGTAGTCCAAAACCCAGTAGATACATAATAAGGTTGTGTTTGAGCAAGCTAAAAGTAATCTTCCTAACCAGAGGCCCAAACCAAATCGAACGAGGTCATAAGGATAGAATCAAGTCCCAAAAAATAGAGCAGACCAGCAACAGCCAGAGGCCAGGATTAGAAGTCCAACAAATAAGTTGATATGTAGAGACCAGGATTAAAAGACCAGATAAATGAACTATACACCAGATCTCTCATCAATACATAGGCAGCAGAGAAAACCTGCTATTGAAGCACATATATAGATCAGATCATAGTGAGCATGATAAAACCTTAAGCCCATTGAGATCCCTAAAAAAGGAGCCCTGATTCAGGCCAATAAAGAACCAGCGGGGTTAATGAGTAATTTCCTAATCTGCAACAGGCATATTTACCTATCACCACACACTAAGTACCATAATTAAATCATTCTTGGTACCAATGTAGTAGTTGGATCATCAAGTATTAGATTCATTTTTTAAGCCAGTTTTAAAAAAAACGGTAAACCTCTTAGACAAAGGTAGTGAGCATGATGCCTGCTTTAAAAATTACACCCCAAGTACTGCAGCAATTATTAATGCTTCAAAAATCAATGTCAATTCAGCAAAATCCCATTTAGTCCAACACCAAAAAAAAGGGGTCACAAAAAACCTTTGTACAAAAGCCATAATGTTTACATATATTCCATGGCAGTATAACCAGCATCAGGCTTTCAACCTTATACTCACCATCAGTATCAAAAACCAGAATAGTATCCGTATGTATGTCAGATTTGATGCCATTTTTTTAATACAGTAGCAAAAGACTAAGTATGTATGCAGTCAGTACTAGGCAAGAAGCAAAAAAACCCTTCACTGATGTGTGAAAATCTGTATCGAGGTTCTCATACCATATTCTTTCGCTAACAAAAATTCCAAATGAACAGCTCTTTCAATAATGTAAATGTTAAGAGAAAAACTTGTTTATAATCACCCGGCCAACAGAGCTATGGTTTTAATTTAAGCATTGAGATAAAAAATATATAAAACTTGTGAGCAGAGGCAATCCCAAGATTTTCTCCAAAGTGCCAGGGGAGACCAAGTCTAAATGAAAGGAATAACCCCTCACCTTATATATTGGAAGAGACCCAAGCATTTCTTTCATGGGTTACAACCAATTTCATGATTATTTCTTGGAAGATACCCTTCCGGTTTTCCACCATTTAGCATTTCCTTAGTCCTTATACACTCTTTAAAGAATGCAATGTTATAACTTAAAACGAATTGAAGTAGTTATGAGCTTAATTTTCAACCAAAATCCACATGTCACTAATCAAGGATTTGCTAAGGCTCAGGGGCTCGAATACTTTCATATGTAGGCTTGTTGACCGAACGGGCCTCGTGATCACATGTGCCCTAGCTCTCTTTGTTTTTCTATCATCCCCCTCGGTTGATTGATTGGCATGGGTCCTCTTAGGAGCCATGATCATTATCTTTAGAAAAGGATTTCTAACCATTAGGTGATTTTTCAAAACTGAAACTTATCATAGACTTATCATAACATGCTTTCCTCAATTATCTTAATTCCTTTTTATTAAAAGCTTAGGCTAGTTCATTGGTTTATAGTATCATAAGTAGATTATTGTGAGTGATATCATTCTTGGGCATTCTTTGTACCTTAAGTTAGCCATAGGAATCCATGCCTAATTTTTTGAAAACTAATTTGCTAACATTTTCCTTTACTTTGTAGTAAAACATAGTAACTTTTTGACATGGTAATTTTTTTATTACTTATATGCATAAGATTTTTTTTTTGAGCTTCCTTATAATCTTCCTAAGATCTAGTGATTACTTTATAATTTTCTCAATCATCTTCTAGTTCCGCTTGTAAATAAGCTTTAAAAAATGCCTTATTTTTTTCTTAATTATTACTAAAGTAATTTATGGTGGATATATATTAATTCTAGCTTTCTAATGGAGTAATATACCTTTAAATTTCATTTTTAAATTTAAAAATGAATTTGCTAATTATCCCCATTTTTTTATTGCCAAAAATAGTGAATTCAACCAATATTAATTAGCAAATCTAGTTAGCTAATTATGAGAAAATTACCACGGGTTTCTAAGATTGTAATATATCTCTAAAATTATCTCACTAACTTTTTAATTGATTTGCTTATTATCTTACTTCAGATTTTACTAAAATCAAAGAATATAAGTAATAGTAATTAACAAAAGTAATTAACTAATTATGAAATATTCATCATGGGTTTTTAACACTATAATATTTCTTTAAAAATTATATCACTAATTTTTACACTCAATTACTAATTAGCTTACTTACGTTTTAGCTAAAACTAGACAATTCAAACAAAGGTAATTAGAAAAACTAACTAACTAATTATGAAACAACTATCACGGTTTTCTAACACTCTAAAAATTCCTTTGAAAATTATCTCACTAACTTCTGAACACATTTACTAATTATCTTGCTTACTTTTGATGTAAAAGTAAAGAATTTCAGCCAAGATAATTAGAATAACTAATCAGCTAATTATGAGATAATCAACACTCATTTTTAACACTATAATTTTTTTTCACAATTATCTCTCTAACTTCTAAACACCGTCACTAATTATCTCGCTTAATTTTTAGCAAAAAACAAAGAGTTTAAGCAATGGTAATCAGAAAAAGTGACTAACCAATTTTGAGATAAATATCCCAATTTTCTTACCCTATAATCTTCCTTTGAAAATTATCTCACTAACTTCTAAACACATTTACTAATTATTTTTTAAATTTTTAGCTAAAAATAGATAATTTAAGAAAAACTATTTGAAAAAACTAATTAGATAATTTTGGGATAATTATCATGGGTTTTTAATACCATTATCTACCTAAAAAAAATTATCTCATTGTTTAATAAACTATATTTCTAGATCTTCCATCAATTTTAGGCTTTAAAAAAACAATTTCTACCTAATTAAATACTAAAATTAATTATAAAATTTTGATATAATTTCCACAACTCCTTAATAGTGTGTACAAGCTTTGACAATTAACTCTAAACTATCTAATTTTAATTGATATAATTTCTCTTAATTAAGACCAAAATTAAGCAGTTTCAATCCTAATATAGGTTAATAATTAATTAGATTACTACTCATAATCAATGATTAATAATTCAATAGTATAATAATACATAACAATATAATTAAAAGTAGAAAGAGGTTTAATCTTTTCTAATTAATAAGATAATTAAAAAATTAGATAAATTAATATGGCTTTTACTAATCTATCAAATTACCTTGATTAATCACTAGAGGTTTTCTCTCTTAGTGATTTTTGAGAAGAATCTCTCTAAGCATAAGAGCTTTTTTCAAGGTCTCCGAGTCTAACTAAAATTGTGAAGTATAGGGCCTATTTATAGGTTTTCTTGGCACACAAGGCTTGCAATTAGCAGTTCCTTGCACCCCAAGTAACCCGTCAGCTCCAAATGGCACCTTTACTATTATTCCTTTCCTTGGCAGGTTATTATGTCCCCTACTAGCACCTGTCCATTTTAATTTTTAAATATGCTAATTTTCAGGTCAATCTTTTGCTTTAACAGGAAATATCTAGAAAATATCTAGTAGGCCATGTGAAAAGTCTTGTGTTTTAATAATTACTAAAAGTCTTCAATTAGTTTTATGAACTAAAGTAGCTGTGAAAACTTCAAGTAAAGATTCGGGGGTCTTTTTTTTCCGAATCCGACTCAAAAAAATTCTAGTTGAAGTAAAGCTATACTTATGATTCTAAAAATACCAATTTATGTTATTTATGGTTAAGTTTTTGTTGAAATAGACTCCTAGGCCGTTTAATTGACTTGGTAAACCTTTCCTTTATTAAAAAAATTGGGAACCTTACAAAGAGGATAGTTGGTACGCAATATGGTGTCGTGTGTTTTGATTTTTATTTATGTTGTTCTCGTTATTTGTTGTGATTATTCAATCAATTGTTTTTGTTGAATTAGTTTTGATTTAATGAAACAAAGGTGTGTTGAAAGTGAGAGGAAGATATCAAGAAGCCAACACTTAGTTCCCCTCTTTTTTGGCCCAAATTCCAAAATACCTCAAAATTTTCAAGATTTTCAAAACTCAAAATTTTCCTCTTTAAAACCCACCCAGCTCTATTTTATGGTAAAAAAATGCATTGTTGACCTTTAAATTTAAAAAATATGCACCCAAAATCCCAAAATTTAAATTGTTTTCTAAAGTTTTCAAAATATCATTTTTTATTCTTTAAAATCTCCCAAACCTATTCAGTAGCTAAAAAGCAATTTCTCTATCTAGAACCCATTTTCCAAGCCCTCCATTGTTGCAACCATCATAGTCACCCTTTGCTCCAACACACACTCTCTCTACTAGCATAATCCCACCTCCATTAGCACCAAGCAATCTTCTCTCTCTTCTCTAACCCTCCCACCTTCCATTGCCATACCAAGCAAGGTAATCCACCTTCTCCTACCTCCATTGCAACACCAACCAAGATCTTCCCTTTATCTCCTCCTCCCACCTTCTATTTTGATATCAAACAGGCGAGCTTATCCCCCTTCTCCCACCTTCCATCAAAAACCAATCAAATTACTTCTCCTCGTCTTATTTTTTGTTACTCACACATGGAAATCTCTACCCCCCAAAGGCATCCAAAGGATCAGATCACTATATTTTTATGCCACAACACAAGAGGTGTAACGGAATATGGCTATAACATTCATTATAGTGGAAGAGAATTCTTAAAGACCATAAGGAGAGTATGTGATTAGAAGTAGAAAAATGAACATTATACCTAGTTAGCTTGATATGAAAAGACATAGAAAATTAGAGAAATTGACAACAGATGAGGACCACATTTTCTTGGAGCTGGTCCCCCCTCCAAAATGCTTTTATATTATAGATTCTTCCTTGAAGAGAGACTTGGTACAATACATACTTTGTGTTCCTTGAGACCTTGTTTATGCCATGAAGATGTAAGCTTCATGCCCGGGGCGGTCACTTTTTAGAATGTGTATGCTATCAGATGAGTTAACCAGAGAGGATTATTAAAAGATCAAAATGTATCAAAATGTATACATACAGAGGGGGGTGGGGTTTTTTTAAATAGGCACGTATTGTAAATATAGTATGTATATTGAGGTATTATTAATAACCTCTTGAACGCACGTGATATAGGAAGCTTTTGATAAGTGACCACCCCGGGGCTTCATGCACCAATATTATACCCGTAACTAGCTTGCAAAAGCATTAACTTGTCCCTAGCCTCAATCCCAAGACCTCAAGCACCTTCAAAGGTGGAGAGATCTAGAAGGGAGTGAGGGAAGGGAAGAGGAAGAAGTATCATACAAGAAAGAAGTACTTTCCTCACCATACATTACTCTTGGAGCTTAGCTTAGCATAGTAATATAGATTTTAGAGAAGATGAGCATGCCATTGAAGCTTGACTCTTGGTTTGATTTGCATTCCATAGCCAAGAGGTGTTGGTGTAGGCTCTCTACTTCTCAAGATTGGAGAAGTAGATGGATTTCTTGCTCAACACAATGAGAGAATGTGTGGGAGTGAATGTGAGAACGGAAAAATGAAGGCTCCCCCTTGCCTAGGCCAACCCCTCTCTCATTCTACTCTAGCTTGGTCCCTGGTGTCCCTTGCCAGGCTTGGCCAATCAAAGGCTATGGTCATTTCAAGCAATAGGGGTAGCATTTTGAAAAATTTCCTTCTTTCCCCTTTTGAGAGAGTGAGAGATCTTAGTTAATTAATTAAATGCATCTAGATTCTCATTGGACCTCCCTAAAGGCCATCCAACAGGATTCACGCACACCATGAAGGTAGAATGGGTACGGTCTTGACATGTGTCCTTATTGCCTCTTGAGCCTTGGGCTTGCCTTGAGAGTTTGTGTGTGTGTGTGTGTGTGTGTGTGTGTGTGTGTGTGTGTGTGTTTCTCTGAGCTCTCTCATGCTTCTACCTTTAGGGCTAGCCCCCTCTTTTGTAGAACACCTTTTGACTTTGAACACATTAAGCACATTGTTCATCAAGCACAAGCACCTTAGTTATTAATCACGACATGCACCTCAAGCACCTTAAGCAGAGGCCTAGCTTGCCTGAAGGTCCTACGTCTAAATACTTTTAATGCTAACATTTGGAGGTATTTAATGAAGCTAACCCTAAGGTCTTTTAAGCTCCATTACCTGCTCATTGCTCTTTGGTAGACCATCTCCCTTTTGGACCCTTCATGAGATGTAGCCTTCTCCCCCTTTGGTCTCGTGCTAAGATAGGTCCAAAAGCACATATCTATCTTCTAACTCTTTTTCCCATTCATTTTCTCACATTAAATGATCAATTCAATATGCAAAAATCCTTTGGGATAGTTAGATATTAGATTTTATGACATTACCTCTCTCTTGAAGCCATAGTCGTCCTCGACTATGAGGTAGAGAAGATAAAGCTATAGTCATTAGTCTAAATTTCTAAGCAGGAATAAGATCCCTTTTTACCCTACGGCATCATTCCAGCATGGATGACTAGTCCATTTGGTGCTTGGGAGGCTTAGCTGCCGCAAGCATGTCTTCTCTTTAGTCCATATCATACTTTCCAAAGTAGAGTGACAAATTCTACTTGGTGTTTGGGAGACGTCATCATCACAAACATGATTCTAAGCATGCATACTACTCAAATGTGTGCACAATTAAAAGAGAGCTAGTCTTATAAGACATAAACATTGTTCATTCAAAAAGCATTTACATTTTCTTACTCTAATGTAGCATTGTAAGCATTGCCAAGGTTTATACTATCCTTGAGCTGTGTTCCTTGCATCCATCTAACATCTGTGTTCCTTGCATCCATCTAACATCTTCAAAGGGATAATTTTTTAACTTAATAAGATACTATCGGATAATCTTACCATGTCTTAGTACCTTGTCTTCATGCCGAAGGATGAATTTAGGCTGAATCACCTCTTCTTGATCCTCTATCTTGGGTGGGTCCTCAATTATTGCTTCTCTTGGTGGCTCTCCTTTGTAAGGCTTAAGTAGTCTCACATGAAAAGCATTGTGTATCAGCCAATGTTTGGAAAACTTTAATTGATAGTCCATCTTGTTGATTGTTTTTTAGATTTGAAAAGGACCATAGTACCTTTTTTCTAGCTTAGCATAATACTTTTGGTGGCCCGTAGAATTTTTGTCCATTGTTTGCCTTAATCGAGCCTTGGAAAACTTGAGTAGGAGCCAATCATTTTCCTTAAAAGTTAAGGCCCTTCTGTGCTTGTTAGCAGCAACCTTTTTCCTTTGTCATGAGATGGATATAGCCTCCTTAATCTTTTGAAAAGATTATTGTAGGTCTCGGCTATATTCATCAGCAGAGCAGCGAAGATCTTCCCATGTACCTTAAGTAGCAAGGGATTTTTGGGACTTCCCTCAATGATATTGAAAGATGCCTTCCCTCTAGTAGTATGGATAGTGTTATTGTATGCATACTCTACAAGTGGTAGGTACTTCTCCCATTGTGAGCATTGATCTACTTCTGTGACATATGTCTTGAGTAGATCTAGAATCGTATGGTTAGCTATCTCACTTTGGCCACCCGTTTGTGGATGATAGGCCGAAGGGAAATTTAACCTTGTACCTAGATTGTCAAAGAGACCATTTCAAAAATTAATTGGTCATCTGAGGATATCTATCTGACACTATGAATGTTGGCAAGCCATGGTGTTTGAAAATCTATGATAAGAAGAGGGTTGCCATTTGATGTGCCTTAATAATTATTTTGACAGGTATAAAATGTGCTTGTTTGATAAACTTGTTGACTATTGTCCATATTCTCGTATTCCCATGGATAGAGTTGAGTAACCCAAAGATAAAATCCATGGATGTACTCTCCCCATGGTGAATTAGGAAGCGGAAATGGCTGGAGTAATCCAGGTTGCTTCCCTCTATTAGTACTTGGTCTTTGGGCATACCACGCATTTTGAGACATACTCTTGTATGTCTAGTTTCATGGTATGTCAATAGAAATAAGTCTTCACTCCTCAAAGAGTAGATTGAATCCATATGTGCCTTGCATAGGGAGGAGCATGGGATTCATACACTACTTTCTCACGAAGGGAGCTAGTAGCACACAGCCTATTGCCATGGAGAAGATAACCATCCTTCAAGGTGAACGGTTCTTCTTTCTTCCCTAAGGTAAGGGCTAACATTATATCTTTGAAATCAAGGTTAGTAGCATACTCATTTATCATAGAAGATAGATCATTGTGAGTTGTTATAGACATTTCATTTACTTTTGGTCGTCGTGATAGTGCATCGACCACTTGATTGTGCTTCCCAACAATATGAGAAATATGAAAAATAAATTTCAAAAGAAAATTTTCCCACCTCATTTGTTTGTCGGAAATCTTGGTTTGCATCATTAAGTACTTAAGACTTTGGTGATCCGTTGGTAGGATGAATGGAATCCCCAAAAGATAATGTTTCCACGTGTCAAGGGAATGTAGAACAGCTAGTAGCTCCTTTTTGTATATGCCCAACACTTGCTCATTGGAATTGAGCCTTTGACTCTCATATGCTATGGCATGCCCTTCTTGAAGCAAGACTACTCCAAGGCAATCTCCACAAGCATCACATTGGACCTCAATTGGTTTTGAGAGATCCGGTAGTGTAAGCATAGGTTGAGAGGTAAGCTTTTCTTTGAGCTTGTCAAAAGCAGAACAATAATGCACGGTAATGGGTGTGGTTGCACATGTGCTATATGCTTGCCAAAAGAGACTCCAAGTAAGTGTCAAGCTACAACATACACGTACACTAGCATGAACACACTAATTGAGATGGTGTTATGTGCAAAACCATGTGAGTCTACATTCCATAAGCTACCTTGCTTGAAGGGTTAATGTCCTAAATTTGGGTTATGAGGTTAATGCTCTGTCCAAAAGAAAATTGAAAATGCAGTCTAAATTTTAGTTAATTTGTTTGAAGATGTTGCCTCAACACATTTTGAAGGCAAGAATCACAAAGATCTTCTGGTGAAGCAAATGGGATGCAAGGATTTCACACCCTGCCTACAAAATCATCTGACCACTTACATCCGACACAATTTTATTACTCGCTGGCAATCTCAGTAGTTTTAAGATTGCACACAAAGGTTTCCTAGAGATGCAATAGTCTTTGTTATAGACTTTGCAAAAGATTACTCTTTTAAGGAGCAAAATGAAATCTAGTCAATGCATCGGTATTCTTTACAAGTCACTATCTTGGGGCACATCACATACATTTGAGGTGAGGAAGACAAGGTGTTAAAATACACAAATTTATACATTTCAGATGATAATGATCATGACATGCTCTTTGTCTAGCATTGCTTGTAGCTACATAGTGATTGGCTGCAAGAGGAAAGTTTTAACTTTGTGAAGCAGCATTGGGTTTGGTCGGATGGATGTGTTGCTCAATTCAAGTCATCTAGACCATTCTTCTTTGTGTCAAGGTATGCTAAGTTTCCTTTCACCTCTGATGAATGGTTTCTAGAGATTTGTTTCTACCCATCATTGAAGGTGTGTTATTGTTTTAGATACTACACTTTGATTGGCATTGAAATGTAGTGGAGTTTCTTTGCCTCAATCCATGGCAAAGGAGAGCATGATGGGGGCAGGAGTAGTTCTTAAGAGGGATTTAACACATAACTAGTTGAAGCCTGATGCATGGCACATGAAGTGTGCGAAGGATGTTGTTGGCTTCTTGAAGCATAAATTTCATGATGAAAGTGGCCATATAGGGAGGAATTGAATTTTATGGGAGGTCCAAGTAGTTGAGGTGCCTAGGGAGAAGAAGTGGAACTGCAAGCGAGTTGAAGGATCACAATCACTATATTGTGTCAATGGATACTCAAGGAATGAAAAATGTGCACTCCGTTGCAGAATTCTCTATTGTTTTTGTGAATTTTGTATGTCTCATTGTTGGAGATGATTCTTGAATAGCACACATGTCAACCATTGGGAGTATCTCACTCTTGAGGCCTTGGATGGTGATGATGCAGAAAGTGAACATTTTAGTGATGATGAAGGATCATATTTTCCCATGTATGGTGGGCACCATGAAATAATTAGTGATGCACTATGCATTGATGATAACTTTTCCACCAATACCAATGAAGATGGAGCTAGCTTATACCTTTTGAGGTGCTCTAAGGAGAAATACAAAACAACAAAAGCCTTGAGGGATTCCTAGGGAAACGTAATTTCAACAAATTCCTATTTGGTTGAGGAGTTCTACTATGATCTAGTTGAGGGTGATACGGATGTTTATTACATAACTCTTAGTCAACCAAAAGTGCTTCTGGCATCACACTTGGCTAGTTCAATTAAGATACCCTTGGAACCCTTAGAAGGAGAGACACATAAGTTCAAACTAGTTGTAGAGGTATACAAAAATGTGTACAATAGCATGCTAGTAGCAATGTAGGTTGCATAGTGTCACTTATAAAAGTACCAGTATGAAGCTTCAAAATACCTACAAAGAAAGTGCACAGGTGGTTTTGTAGGAACGTGTGCAGTTTTATAGCACATTATGTGCAATTTAGTCTAGCATGTTCTTATAGCCAAAGTACTCTTCTAGCCCACTATAATTTTTTTCTGACACATCCTTGGAAAGTAATAATTTGAAGCTTCAAAGTGTGTCTATACAGGTAGTCAATAGGTGGTTTTACCCTAAATCTGATGGTAGAGAGTGGGTTTGAGCTACGGGTGATGTATATATTCCTCATATGGGGTCTTCTTGAAACCTTTGTTGATTTCCTCATGGACATATATTTCATTCTCTGTAGGCTTTAGGGTGTCAAAAGACCCATCCAAGCATTACCAATACATAGCATGCTTCCACATTACCAGCCAATCCTTGAAAGACCTCATGCTGGAGTGTACACACAACCCACATCGAAAGCCATAAATGCAAGCCCACATGCGGCACATATTCCTAGAACAAACACTATAGCTTGCGAGTGGCTCACGTGCTAGCCAACTGTCAAAAGCAATAACATTGCACATGTCACCTTGATTCACCTGCGCCAACAAGCTCTCACAAAAGTTGATTTGTTGCAAACACTGACTTGTTGATGCATCCAAGTCAGTCATTTCTTTTTGCATGACAAACAAAAAACAAAGATTAGCCCACGGGGTATAGATCTGAGAAGCACCATGACAAAAAAAAGTATCATGACAAGTACCTTGGATACTACCACCATAACAAAAAACTGCCTTTCCAAAAAAATCACCAAGGCAAAGAAAAGTACCATGGCATGTAAACAAACCACTACCACCGTAGACAAGAAAGACTGCCATGACAAAAAAAACCACCATGACCAAGAAAAGTACCATAATAGTTACCTTACGCACTACACAATAACTTGGAAAAACAACCATGACCCATAAAACCACCATGGTAGAAAACACTACCATGACAAGTACCTTGGGCACAACCACCATAAGAAATAAAACTAGCATATAAAGTATCTTGGGCACAACCACCATAACATATAAACTCTAAAAAAAACACCATAAGACAACAAACTACCATATAAAGTACCTTGGGCACGACCACCATTACATACAAACTCCAAAAAAAACCAACCACCATAGGAGAACAACCTACTATCACAAGTACTGATAGCCATTTTTCGGCTTTCCATAATTGCCATAGTAAGCTACCTCACCCTATCAAATCACTCAAACATTTTGGTTATCCCTACCATTTCATTGTACATAGGCGTGTGTAAGTTAGGGACTTTCTCCATATTTTCTTAAAACCCTCAGCTAGCTAGTCACTGGGCTAGTTGAGCCAAAAAAACAAATAAAATAAAAAAATAAAAAATAGTATGGCCCATTTGTGTATAAATATTTCATTGTATATAGGGCCTAAATAAAAGGATTTTTCATAATTATTTTGGTATTTATTTAAATATTTGTACCTATGGTGTGTTATTTATGCTATGTACATTGACTCACCATTACCATATTTTTTCTTACCATTTTGCATACTCTTTATTCCATATAAAAATAATTTCATGCAAGCTTCTCTTATTTTTGGTGTAACTCCATCCCAACAAAAATCCAAAAAAACTAGTTCTATTTCTGTGTATATATTTTCACTATTGTCATTTTTCCCTTCCTACATCTATTCTCTATTACTCTCATAAATTAGACCACAAAAAATATTCATCTTTTTATGGTAGACTTATAATGAGAGAGATTTATTTTGACCCCTTTATATTTTTTCCACCTATATTATTTATATTTGACATATACATCGTTTTTTTGACCCCTCAATATTTGATTTTCTTAGTTGTACTATTCACTTATATCATGATCACAACAATATCTTCAATGATAGACCTACCAAATAAGTTCAAGGGTATGTGGCATGCATGCATGCACCATGGGGAGCTCACTCTTGGAGGTATTCAAAAGAATCATCCAAAGAAGGACCCCACAAGGTCTTTGTGCAGTGGAAAAAATAGTCGGTTTTGCTGAATTTTTAAAGATCACATGCTCCCCGAATTTGAAAAGCTGATACAAGCAAAAGTTGTAGCTCGTGAGTTAAACTTTTACCTCAAATTTTTTCATATTTTTTTGAGCTACGAGCTGTGAGCTATGATTTTATTGGTGGACCCCAATTTGCCCATGCTATGCATCCACATTCCCTCTTCCACTTTATCATTTTCCTCTTTCACACACACTTCTCCACTCATCATCCCCACCTCTCTCACCACTCCTCTCTGCATCCTACTCACCTTCTTCTCAACCTTGAAGAATAAGAGAAACCATGGTGAACTCATGTCTCCTACACATACTTCCATTCCAAAATTGACCACCTAGTCTCATTTTTCCTCATCCATATTACCCATATCTATCAAAAAACCACAAAATTCAGCCTCTTCTCTTGAAAGACAGCAGCATGGTGATTGATTACTCATGTTCACTTACCTTGGCTCCCAAGGAAGGTCAAGAATGGAGAAAAAACGTACCGTCAAAGCTAGTGGACCATCAACAAGTGTCAAAATTGACCCTACTCAAGACACTTGGAGCATCAACATTGTAAGAAATCCATATTTTCTTACCTTAAGAGTTTTTTCTTCCTTATTTGTATCCTACATGGATACTCCCATTGTAAATATCCAATTCCATTTGTAAATCAATAAAAACACTAACTCTACTAATTTACTAACACTAAACTACTATGAAAAGTCCTATCACCTCTACTTCTCCCCTCTCTCTCTTCTTCATCTATCCACACCAACATTTTGATAACTCCAAGCAAAAGAAATTAGATAAGTGCTGAAAATCTAACCCAACCATGGTTAGAGGAGTAACCCTAGCCCTCAAAATTGCTATAAAAGGAGGGTGTAGCTAGCACAAAAGGGGGATCCATAAGCAAGATCACTATGCTATAGCTTGAGAAGCCAAGCTCAACCTCTCTAGAAGGAGCTCTTGAGTGGAAGCTCATTGTCTTATGCATATGCATGTATTGTATTAGGGGTGATTAGCAAGGGAACTCTATGCCATTGTAAGAAAGAGTGAATATTCAATTGAGAGTAGGAAATCTATCATTTCTCCTACTAGTGTAAGCCCAACATTTGCAAAATCAAGGAGGGTGGATTTGGACTAAGCTTGGATACTTTGTCTTTCTTCCAACGTGAAGTAATGGACAACAATGATGTGTAATTGTCTTGGTTTTTTTTAAAGTTCTTGATAGCTTGTCTCTGGGTGTTGTCATCAATTCAACCAATAAATTCCACATATTGTAAGAGGGCAACAGGGTGGAGAGGACTCCTCTGGCCTTAAGAAAGTGATTGGGGTGGCTTTTCTTGTGATGTGTTGTGGTGTAATCTTCTCAAGCTATGTTGAACAAATACTAATCTCACTTTGATTGGTCGTGACAGATTTGTAAGAAGGTATTAATGCAACAAGCATCCCCTCCCCCTTCTCTCTCTTTCTTACATATATAATTGTGTTTGCTTGATCACGGCCAATACATTTCAAAGCAGCCTAAGCACTCTCTCTCTCTCTCTCTCTCTCTCTCTCTCTCTCTCTCTCTCTCTCTCTCTCTCTCTCTCTCTCTCTCTCTCTCTCTGTCTCTCTCCTAGTTCGCATCCAAAACTAGGTGGTGCCCCAAATTTGTGTAGGGTTAGGTTGTGGGTTTGTGTGTGTGTTTGTTGTTTTTTTAACCCCAACCCAATTGAGTAGCACGGGAGCCTAGAAGGGTGCTTAGAGGCCACTTGTAAGGTCTCCAAACCCGCGGACACCAAAAGCGGGATGGAACCTTTGACAGGTCTCTAAGCCTACTAAGGTCAAAGTCTTTAAACAAGAAAAGTTCCAGGGAATTCACCCTTACCATTGACAATGGTTTAGGTTTATAGCCCTAGAAGAGACCTAGTCCTGTCTCGCAGTGGAAACGGGACCCTTAAAAAAAACAATCCGGCCCTAAATCTTCATCCTTTAGATTAAGGTTTCCTTAGCCAACGCTTTTTTCCCTCTAGCATATGTGAGGGCATAGCCGCTGGTGGATTCCTTGTCCAAGTGAGGAAGTTTCTAATCGTTTTAGTGTGCGAGAATGGATAGTTACCTGACTAATCAAGTCCACCCGTCCATGATTGACAACCTTAGTCAATCCCCACTTACCACCCCGCACTCACACATGATTCTATTGTTGTTTAATTACTACCACACTCTTTTCACAATTAAAATAATGATTCCTTTTTAACTTTTCAAAATGCATTTGCTTAAGACAACCTTTAAAAACAGTATTGAAAGCATTCTTTCAGAAAACAGACATCTTTAAACTTAAGAAAAGGTATTGACATTTCTAAGTATCACTGACCAGTACTAACTTGTCTCAAGACCACCTATACAAGGGTGAAAAACGGCACCCATTCCTTATTTATATAACCGGGGTGGAAAGTCTTCACCCAAAGTCTGGGCGCCCATACGCCAAAACCAGTTGCCCATACAACGGGGCGGTTCCTCGAGGATAAACATAAAAGTACTATCCATAAACATAAACAAGCACGGGGTAAAGACTCCACACGTGCCGAGGTAACCGACTCCTCCATGATGGTATCTCCATCATTACTCATTACCTAGAGTAAAATATTTCCAAGGAATCACAGGTGTCTTGAGACAAGAGGATGGCCAAACATTTCTTTCCTATTTCAACCAGTCATAACCCAATCAATCCTTTCCTAATTACAATCATTGCTCACGGGTTTCGCGGAAGTTACCTTCCATTTACAGCCAGTTTTTTTTCCTTCCTAACCTTACGTATGCAATGCTTAACTTAAAATGATCTTTAAAAGCTATTAATGGCATAATTGAAATCCACATGGGACTGGTCGTCCATCTGTTGTGGGGCAGGTGCCCGTAAACTCTCCTCTGTTGGCCTATGGCTAGGCCCTGCTTCATGGTCGTTAGTTTCTTTGTTCCGTTTGTTACTAACATCTTCATCTTCAATCAAAGGGTTCCCCCTGGTTCTCTTGGGATCCATTTCGGTAGCCTTATAAAAAGACTTAATCCATTGGAAGATTAATTGAATAACATTTATTTTTCCTTGTTTACCCAAAAATAAGGATTTTGGACATCGGTTTATTCTTTGGCACTTAGATAATTTTATTTGTTAATTTTTTAATCTATTATATATAAAAAATTTGTTACTTTTGATCAAAATACGTACCTAAACTATTTATCTAAGGTTAGGATAATTATAATAGATTTCCCAAGGTATATTCCTTCTCTGGTATTGATATCAAAGGGTTTCTATTTACTTTACTATATTTCCCTTTTTATTTTTCCCAAAAATTGGAGTAATTTTATTGGGATATATAGTTAAAATAATTTTCTAATGGTAGAATAATTACCACAGGTTCCTTGAGGTCTAATAAATCTTTGATAAACATATCAGTTCAATTTAAATCTATTTACTAATTTTTTCTATTTAATTTTCTCAAAAAATAGGGTATTTTAGCTAAAGTAATTAGCTAGATTAATTTTCTGACTATCTCCTAATTATCACAGGTTCTTGAACACCTAATTAACCATTGATAATTATATGGAAATGTGCGCTCCTTGTCGCACTGTCGAAGCAAGGGACTTGCCAATACACCGTGTGCGAGCCACAAACGGCTCCAAGCACACAACAAGCCTAAACTAGCAAGCTCAAGAAAACAAAGGGTGTGTCACTCACTGCTCTACGCTCGCCTTCGTGGTGGATTCCTCGCCGCGATGAAGAAGAAGCTGCAGTCGTGCCGCGCTCAACCGCTTCGCCGCCGTCGTGCCTTCGTAATGCTCGATCGCACACACACTCTCCCTCTCTCTCTCTCTCTCACACACACACACACAAGGAGGTGAAGAAGAAGAAGATGGAGATGGAGCAAGAGCACTCTTCAATTGCACAAATGAGAGAATGAGTAAAAATTAGGTTTAGTTGGCTTTTATAGGAGCTCACCCCATTCACACTTGGGCGCCCATGCTTAGCCAACTAATCCCTTGAATGTCCAAGTTAAAGTGCGCCTCTCATCGACGATCACTCTACCTTTCCCTATTGGACCGACAAGCCCGGTACCTGACTCTACCAAATACATAATACACGTCCGTCGTAGGTGATAGGTGTCCGTGAGCCGTGAGGGTTAACATGCCCCCCTTCCTGATGTAGATTCCGTCCTCGGAAGCTATTGAGTTGAAGCTGGTTCGTCGAGGTGGAAGAGCATTTGAGATGAATGTCCTTAGCCTTCTTCAGTCACTGCAAAATCAAACAACATTGGCACAGTAATTGCATTCTCTTAAAAAGCATATGCAGTTTTAGGTAGACACATTGATTGGTAAAAGAATTTCAAACAATTTGTTAGCAATGAACATTTAATTCAATGTAATGTTTTGTCATAATCACTTGTTTAGGTGTAAAAATCAAGCAGTCCGACTAAGCTAGTTTGACCAAGTTAGGTGTTAGAGATCTTCTCTTAATACCATGGGGAATGCCTTCCTAATAAGCAATGGTTACTTAGGTTCTTAATCCGATTTAGGCAGCATTGTATGAAATGTACTAGGGCTTTCTAGTGGGCTTAACCCTATTGACCTTTAGCTTAAGTATTATAAAGGGAGTTTACTAATGTGATGAGCTTGGGGAGTGTATCAGTGTTATATGAACCCCCAAAGTTACAAAATTAAAATGCTGAAAATGAACAAACAAAAAATCAAAGTGCCACAATGTAAAATTTTAAGCTGGAAGAGAAATCTCAGCTTGATTTGGTACTTCACTCACATGTATCGCCTATGGTACTAGAGCCCTAGAGGTTCCCAGTGTGGGCGCTTTTCCTTGAGAAGCAAAAAACCCAAGGCATACAAAATAAGCACACACATCATAATTGAATCAATGTGAAAAGACTTTGGGGGGTCAAAGAAAAAGTAATCAGTCAGGCGATGATTTCATGAGAAATTCCTTTTATGGTAGCTTAACTACAAAGTCTTCTGGATATAGCCTCTAGTCAACCCTCGAACATGAATACTTGGCTCTCGCGATTAAACAACTTAATTGACCAGAGAAAATTAAGAAGCTTACCCATGGTATTAATATTCGATCTCTAGTGCTTTTCGACCGTCAAATTCCCCGGCAACGGCGCCAAAAATGTGCGCTCCTTGCCGCACTGTCGAAGCAAGGGACTTGCCAATACACCGTGTGCGAGCCACAAACGGCTCCAAGCACACAACAAGCCTAAACTAGCAAGCTCAAGAAAACAAAGGGTGTGTCACTCACCGCTCTACGCTCGCCTTCGTGGTGGATTCCTCGTCGCGATGAAGAAGAAGCTGCAGTCGTGCCGCGCTCAACCGCTTCGCCGCCGTCGTGCCTTCGTAATGCTCGATCGCACACACACTCTCCCTCTCTCTCTCACACACACACACACACACAAGGAGGTGAAGAAGAAGAAGATGGAGATGGAGCAAGAGCACTCTTCAATTGCACAAATGAGAGAATGAGTAAAAATTAGGTTTAGTTGGCTTTTATAGGAGCTCACCCCATTCACACTTGGGCGCCCATGCTTAGCCAACTAATCCCTTGAATGTCCAAGTTAAAGTGCGCCTCTCATCGACGATCACTCTACCTTTCCCTATTGGACCGACAAGCCCGGTACCTGACTCTACCAAATACATAATACACGTCCGTCGTAGGTGATAGGTGTCCGTGAGCCGTGAGGGTTAACAGGAAACATTTGAATTCCATTTACTAATTTCCCCTATTAAAACTGTTCAAAAAACAGGGTATTTTAGCTAAAGTAATTAGCTAATTTAATTTCCTAAACTTTTCCTAATTATCACAAGTTCTTGAACACTTAATTAACCACTGATAATTATATGGAAGCATTTGAATTCCATTTACTAATTTCCCCTATTAAAATTGCTCAAAAAACAGGGTATTTTAGCTAAAGTAAGTAGCTAATTTAACTTTATGAACTTCTCCTAATTATCACAAGTTCTTGAACACTTAATGAACCTTTGATAATTATATGAAAACATTTGAATTCCATTTACTAATTTCCCCTATTTAAATTGCACAAAAATAGGGTATTTTAGCTAAAGTAATTAACTAATTTAATTTACTGAAATTATCCTTATTATCATGGGTTCTTGAACACCTAATGAACCACTGATAATTATATGGAAGAATTCGAATTCCATTTATTAATTTCCCCTATTAAAGTTTCTCAAAAAACAGAGTATTTTAGCTAAAATAATTAGCTAATTAACTTTCTAAACTTCTCCTAATTATCACGAGTTCTTGAACACCTAATTAACCACTGATAATTATATGGAAGCATTTGAATTCCATTTACTAATTTCCCCTACTAAAATTGTTCAAAAAACAGAGTAATTAGGACTAGTTAATTAGGAAAACTTCCCAGGAAATTATAGGATAATTTTCCTAGATTAATAACTATCTAATGTATCTCTGATAAATAATTCAACTTAATCTAATCCTAATTAATATTTTTACCATTAATTCATGGTTAAATTGGCTAATTTCAGCCCTAATATAAGAGGATAAATAATTAGTTTAGTATTATTAAGATTAATTATAATAACCAGCAGAGTTTAATTAATTTAAAGAGGTTTAAGGAGCTTGCAAAGGCCTAATCCTTGATTTATTAATAGTTTATCTTAATCTAACCTTGCTAATTAAGAAGGATTAGGTTAATTACCGTTAGGATTAATCAATTAGAGATTAAACTCTAATGATTTCTACGTAGTGTTTCTCCCTAGATGAGAGAGAAATTCTCAAGGCTCCGAGTCTAACAAAATATGAAGAGAAAGGTCCTATTTATAACTTTTTCTGGGCATCTGGCAGCTTTTGGCAGCTTTCCCCTAGTCCAAGCAGCCCCCCAGCTTGAAATTTGCGCCATTTTCAGCCATCACTGCTCCTGGCAAGTTTCCCCAACTTCCACACTCACTCCATACCTTCCAGAATTTACCTGGTTGATTTTTGCAGATCTTTAATGATGAAATTTGGACTTTCCTATCTAACTTTAGAACCTTAGTGTAAAGAAGACTTTGCTAAAGATTAATAATGAAACCATCCAATTGTTATTAATTAAATTTCTATGGTAATTTTCCAGGACCCGTAACTATTCTCGTTTTTATCGGAATCAGATTCTGAAAATTTATAAATATAGTAAAGCTCTGCTTATGATTCCAATAATACCAAAATAAATAGTGTTTGGAGTCTTGCAATAGTGTTTTCCATTAAGTTTTGCAAACTTAGTACAATCTTTAAGGTTTCGGAAGCTGGAAACCTTACAATCACCCCAACTTAAGGATTTTGAGATGTCCTCACCTCAACTGAAATTGGGAAAATCCTTGTGAAGGGATACTTCATCCTCCCAGGTGGCATCCTCGGTAAGGTAGTCCTTCCATTTGACCAAATATTCTCTGATAACCCTGTTTCTTAGACTCCTTTCCCTGGTATCGAGAATATAATCTGGTTGGAGTTCAAGAATTCCTTGCTTCTGCATCACAATTTGTTCGTCATCTAGAGTATGATTTGGATTTGGGATGTAAGGTTTTAGAAGACTGATATGGAAGACATTATGGACCTTGAGATGCTCAAGAAATTTTATTTTATAAGCTTGATCACTGATTACTCTAATCACTTCCTATGGTCCACAATATGTGGGGCTTAGTTTTTTGTATTTTCCCAAGGATAGAGTGCTTCTTTTTGGCCGAACCCTTAGAAATACTTTATCTCCTTGTTTGAAAACCCGATCAGACCGTTTTCTATCAGCATATTGTTTCTGGCGATCCTTGGCTGCCTGAATGTCTTGCCTTATGGCTTTGGTTTGGGCATCCATTTCCTCTAACATTTGCTTTGAAGCTTCTACCCTTGTAGTAGGGTCAGAAAAAATTAGGGGTGATATGCACTCATGCCCATAAAGAGCATTGAATGGGGACATCCCAATGCTTCGATGAAAAGAAGAGTTATAGGCGAATTCAACCAAAGGAATAAATTGGATCCATTTCCGGGGTTCTCTACCACAATAGGCTCTAAGGATGTCTTCAATGACTTGGTTTACTCTTTTTGTCTGGCCGTCTGTCTGGGGGTGATAGGATGTACTGAAACATAGCTAAGTTCCTAAGGATTCAAATAAAGCTTTCCATAATTTTGAAGTGAACTTTGCATCTCTGTCACTGACTATTCTCTTAGGAAGCCCGTGCAATCTGAAGATCTCTTTGATAAAGAGACGGCTTATGTCTGATGCAGTATAAGTTGTTTTTACAGGCATCAAGTGGGAGACTTTAGTCAACATATCCACTACCACCATAATGGAGTCGTAACCCCCTTGAAGAGTGGGAAGTCCTGTTACAAAGTCCATGCTAATGAGTTCCCACTTCATCTGAGGAATGTCCAGAGGTTGAAGTTTTCATGGCATCATTACTCACTCAGCCTTAATCCTTTGTCAGGAAAGACATTGTCTGATGTAGCGAAGTATATCTCCTTTCATTCCTGGCCAGAAATAGCTTTTCCTTATGGCATTAAGGGTCTTTGCATAGCCGGGATGGCCGGCAACTGGAGCATTATGTCCTTCATAAAGGATTAACTCCTTTAATGTTGGATTTTTAGGAATGTAAAGCCGATACTTATAATAGAGAAGCCCCTCTTCAAGTGAATAATCCTTGATTTTGTCTTTCTCTCTTTCTTTTAGATCCTGTTGATTGATAACCTGTAAAAGTTTTTGATAATCCTTATCTTCCAGGGAAGCTTCTTTAACCTTGTAGAGGATTGGATTGTCAACTGTGGAAATAGCCCCAAGAAAAACCTTACGGCTAAGAGCGTCAGCAACCACATTCTCTTTCCCTGGTTTATACTTTATCTCAAAGTCATATTCCTGTAACGGTTCAATCCATCTTCTCTGCCTCATGTTGAGTGTTGCTTGTGAGAAAATCCATTTTAAACTCTGATGATCGGTGATCAATTGGAATTTTCCTCCTAGAAGGTAATGCCTCCAGAGCTTTAGAGCATGGATGACAGCTAGAAGTTCCAAATCATGAGTTGGATAGTTCAGCTCGTGGATTCTTAATTTTCGCGAAGTAAAGGCGACCAATCTACCTTCTTGGTTTAAGACTCCTCCTATAGCAAGACCGCTGGCATCTGTTACTACTTCAAACTCTTGAGTGAAGTCCAGAAGTTTGAGTACGGGAGCTGATGTGAGATTTTGTTTTAGTTTGAAGAAACAATCTTCCTGTTCTTTCCCCCAGGTAAGTTTGGCTGACTTTTTAAGTAACTGCGTCAAGGGAGCGATGATAACTGCATAATCTTTGATAAAGATTCTATACCATCCTGCAATGCCCAAAAATCCTCTAATCTCACTGACTGTTTTGGGTTGTGGCAAGTCTATTATAACTTTAACCTTTGCGGGGTCTACTGAAATTCCTTCAGGGTTGATTATAAAACCAAGATAACTAACTTCTCCTGTGGAAAACACACATTTACTCATCTTGGCATATAATTGATGTTGGCGTAGAAGATGGAGTACTTTACATACATGGTCTTCATGATCTTTTTCATCCTTAGAATATACCAGGATATCATCAAAAAACACCAACACAAAATCATCCAGATATTCTCTGAATATATCTTGCATGAGACGGTTAAAAGTGGCTGGAGCATTCGTAAGGCCAAAGGGCATCACTATGAATTCATAATGCCCATACTGGGTGTTGAAGGTAGTTTTGTAAATATCTGCCTCCTTAATCCGGATTTGGTGGTAACCTGATCTGAGATCAATTTTTGTGAATACCTTGGCTCCATGTAACCTGTTAAGCAATTCATTGATGCGAGGAATGGGGTACTTATTCTTTACTGATACCTGGTTAAGCCCCCTATAATCAATGCAAAGACGTAAGGATCCGTCCTTCTTCTTTTGGAATAGAAGAGGTGCTCCCCAAGGTGAAATGCTTGGTCTTATGAATCCCTACTCAATAAGCTGACGAAGTTGTTCCTTTAATTCAATAGCTTCAGGGAGGGACATTTTGTAGGGTCTTCTTGAAATTGGTTCACTACCTGGAAAGGTTTCAATTTCGTGGTCTATATCTCTAGGAGGAGGTAAATTCGAAAGATCTTCCGGAAATATATCCAAAAATTCTTTAAGCCATTTTGGAGTTGGGTTGTCCCTTGAATCATCTGCCTTGTTAAGTTTTACTACAAAGATCTGTTGCCCTTTACGTAACCCCTTCAGAAGTCGGCTAGCCTTGACTAAATGAGCCTTAGGTTTCCCATTTAATCCTTGTACTAATGTTTCTTCACCTAAGTGATTTTTGAAGGTTAAGTTCCCTTGAGCACAGTGAATTTGGGCTTGATTTTTTATTAGCCAATCCATTCCTAGGATACCATCATAGATTCCTACTGGAAGAGTTCGAAAGTAGGATGAATTCAGGGTTCCCCCTAGTTCAAACTCAACTTTCCCAGCTGTAAATTGAGATAGAACCTCTTTCCCATTTGCTAATTCTACTACTAATTTCTTGGTAGGATATTGGTTCAATTTAAGTTTTCTTAAACATTTAGGAGAGAGAAAAGAGTGGGTGCTTCCACAATCTATAAGTAGTTAAAATTTTTCACCTTCTCTGTTTGCAGTGGTTTGGATGACAGCGTACTTTTGCCGAGCTCCAGGATTATCAATGGCGGCAAAAAGAGTAGCTCTTTCATCTTCCTCATCCTGCAATGTAGGTTCTCCTAATGCAGCATAAGTTTTGGCTCCTCTACCTCTTCCTCTGCCTCGTCATCTATTGCCTCTACCTCTTTGATTATTCCCTTGTCCTGTTTGAGTCTGAGAAGGGGTTCTGGTAGCAGTTTGAGGATTTTGCCCCTCAGGACATTGACTCCTGTGGTGTCCCATTCTATTGCATCCATAGCATCTGATGTTGGGAAAAGTCTGCTCTATAGTGGCTGCAGCTGACACTGCCCTTCGTTGACCTCCTTGTTTATAATTCCCCCTTGCTCTTCCTCTAGAGTTATTGTAGTTGTAATAGTTCCTGGCAGGAGGGTTTCCTTCCACTGCAAGTGGTTTAGCTCTTAGAAGAGCATCTTGAATAGAGGTGGGTCTCATAGCTTCCAGCCGGTTACTCAAGGGTTTGTTTAAACCCTGACAAAAGCGAGCAATCTGTTGTTCCATAGTCATTGGTGGGGCGTAACGTGGTAAAGACACATATTTGGTATAATACTCTTCCAAAGTAATCCCTAATTGTTTGAGGGCAAAGAACTAATTCATCTTGATAGCTTGGTGAGCTGGAGGAAGATATCTTTCTTTCACTGCCTGCTTCATTCTTTCCCAAGAGGGACTAATGGAAGGATTATCTCTACAGTATTGTTTCCACCAGATTTTGGCATCTCCGGTGAGTCGAAACATTCCTAACATTGCTTGATTCTCTGAAGAAGTTCCTGCTGCTAAGAAATATTCATCCATGGCGTCGAGCCATGCTTCGGCATCACGTTCTAAATTGGTTTCTTCTCCCTTGAAAGTTGGGAGTTGAACTTGTTTTAACAGTAGTTTCTTTTCCTGGGTGGGAGTATAGAGACTTTTGGCAATTCCTTGGGTTTGTAATTAATGAAAATGCTTTAGTGATTACACTACTTTTTTTTTGTCATGCAGTTCTCAAATTTATATACTTTTTAACATACTACAAACAGAAAATCTAACAATCCTTATCACCATTTCAATTTTATTACACAAGCATGTCATAAAACCATGGTATATACAAAGGTTGACACAACACTGACTCATGTCATAAAACCATGGTATATACAAAGGTTGACACAACACTGACTCATACTATGTACAAGATGGGCTCATACTATATACAAGATGGACTCATGCTATATACAATGTGTGATTCCCTAAATCAACAACCTCTTTACCACTGGTGGGTCTGAGAGGGGATCAAAAAAGATGACATCTTTTTGGTCCCCTAAACCTTGGGCCTACCCTCATAGGCCTGATCCTACCTGGGTATATTATTGTGGCTACCTGATCATAGACCCACTGATTTTGTAACACTTCTATCCCATCTACCACACTGGTCTGATCTAGATCTTCAGTCCCGCTAAAGAAGAAAACTTCGATGGTCCGAAGTGTTTCTGCCCACTTGAGTCTTTTTAGATTGAGTGTCAACCCTTCTAACTGTCCTGCATCAATCAAGAAAATCCACTTTCAACAACGTATGGTGTTCATGTTTGGTGCCCAAAGAGTAGGAGAAATTCTCGCGTCACCAAACCCTGTCATTCTACCTCTTATTGATTATCATAGGTCATTTGATGTGAATATTTTTATTTTGTTGTAGAATAGATTGCAATTTAGAAAATATTATTGTGTAAATCTTTTAAAGAAAGAAAAAACAAAAACGTGTCACTTTGAAATCAATTCAATGGAGAGCCAACGCCAAATGTCTGGATATCCTCTTTTCTTTGGAGAGCCTGGAGAGGATGCAAAATTATTTTTAGCAAATTTCAAGATGTCTTGTCGTATCAAGAGGATAGTAACTGATCAAGAGCACGTAGAAATGTTTGAGGTGGTCCTTAGGAAAGATGCTAGCACTTGGTTTGACTCGTTGCTTGAGGAAGTTAAAGGGAATTACACGGAAGTTGTGAATCATTTCAAGAGATACTTATTTGATCCCCAAAACACTCAAAAACTATGGCAAGACATTGTTTCTCATAAGCAAAAAGACCTAGATGACTACTACTTGTACAAGCAAGAGTTTCTACGTCTTTGGGCTATATGGGTGAGAAATGTTGCTAACCCTGGTAATGGTGCAGAGTTCCTAAAGAAGGAGAGGTTCATAGCCGGACTCTTTCCTGACCTTAAGATAAAAGTTGAGGTGGGTGCACCTGCTACCTTTGATGCAGCTGAAACTAGGGCTGCTGAGAAATATAGAAAACTCAAGTGCCTAAGGGGAGAGGTTCCAATAGAAGGTCTTAGACCCAAAGGTAAGTCACAAGAATCAACATCTAGGGAACTTCCGAAGGTAACGGCGAAAGTGATTGAGAAGTTAAATGAATCTTTAAGCAGCTTGTCAATTCACCTTGCACAAGCTCTAGGTCCAAAGGGACAAGCAAAGAAGTTTGAAGAGCGAGATTCACGACCTAGGAGAGTCTTGCGATGTTGGAATTACGGTGAGTCTGGACATGGGATGTATAATTGTCCTTGGCCCCGTGGGGAGCCAGGGCAGGTTTAGGGTTTTGGCCCTAAATGGACCCTAATACCCCCAGGAGGTTCGGGGCACAAGGGGACCGCTGTACAGGTGATTTGGCGCATTTTCAGGGCCGAAAACAGAGAATTCAGCGTGCTGCAGATTCTCGCCAGGTTTTGCAAAGTGCCCGTATGCGTCGGGAAAGTCAGTCAATGCGTGGGAATACTGACTGTGAAGTGTCCTAGTACAGTTATGCTGTCGAAATCAGGCCGGAACAGTTGAAATTCAGCCAAGTTTGTGCGGGGCAGGGCATAAATTCCCTGAAGAGACATTGAAGCAGCTGAAGGTTGGGGCGGAAAATTTCCTTACTGAAGAGGAGATCAAATGCTTTTGAGAGATGCTTGGTAATCATGGTAAAGTCTTTGCTTTTAAGCCGGGTGAGATTAGGTGTGCAGATCCAAATGTTGTTTCTCCTATGGCTATATTTACTGTTCCTCATATGCCATGGAGTTTATGTCCTATCCCATGACTTAAAGCTCACTTTGCAAAGCTCATTGATTTACTCAATGAGAAGATAAGGATGGGCAATTTGGAACCATCATGCACACCATACTCCAATTAGTGGTTCAATGCTCCAAAGAAGAATGGTACTGTAAGGTCCATTCAGGACATGAACTCTCTCTACTCTGTGAAGCATTACCTAGTGATGAATGCAGGTGAAGGAACTGGTCAACAACCAAGGCTTCTACAACAACCAAATGGACCAAGACCACCTCCACAAGGGGTAGAAGGAGTTCCACCTTTGCCAGATCCAAATGTGCATGTGGTAGAGGTGACAAACTCAAATGAGGTTGACATGGAAGCAAATGGCATTAAGTGTGTCCGAGGAAAAGGTAAGGAGAAAGAAGGGGTTACATCACAAAGTGACCATGGACGAGAAAAGAAGGCAAAGGAGACCAAGGAAGCTAAGAGGACTCGACGTAGTATCAATCTCCAAGACTTCCCTCTTGGACATGGTATGGCTCCATACAACCTATTGGAAGACATGAGAGGTAAGGGTCCTGATATCTCATGGCCTCAGTTTCTTGCATTATGCCCACAAGTTAGGAGGGATTTAACAAAGGCAGTTAACACTAGGAGAAAAATAAAAGAGAGTGTTCCTGTTGTAAAAATTACACATGCTGAAATGAATGAGGATATTACACCTGTGCTAGATTGTTACATCAAAGGAAGATTGGTTAGGAAAGGTCTAGTGGATGGGGGTGCACAAATTTACATCATGACAGAGGGACTCATGCAAAGACTAGGCATGCACATCCATGAGACACCTGAAATCAAAGTGAAGATGGCAAACAATAGCAAAGCTAGGTGTGTAGGCATTTGTAAAAATGTTTTTGTAGAGGCCTTTGGCATTAAGAAGGCGGTATATTTTTATGTTATGTCTACCAAAGTAAATGGTTACCCATTTATCCTAGGGAGACCATGGCTAATGAAAATGCGAGCTTTGCATGATTGGGAGATTGGAAAGCTAATTTGCAGGAATGACAATCATAAGAAGGTTGTATTTGACATGAAGGAGCAACGCCAAGAGGAGCTCCATGAAGAATCATCTCAAAGTGAGACGGAGGAAGGCTGGACCGATAGCACTTCAGAAGGAGAAAGTAGCGGCAGCATTACTGAAGAAGAGTCTTCCATCGAAGTCATGGGGGTAAGGTTTAATCCAAACAACCAAGAGACCTCTTGCCCAGGTTTGGAAGAGGTAGGTTCCCAAGAAAACCAAAAAGTGGAAGATGAAAGAATGCTAGAAGGTATGTTATCTACAACACTTACAAAGGATGAAAGAGAGGAGCTCAAAGGTGTGTTAAGGAAATTTCCTAGGCTTTTTGCTAAAGACTACACTGATGTGCGTGGAGTAGATGTTGTTCAACACAAAATTGAGTTGAAGCCAGAGGCCACAGCTAAGGCTCAGAAGCTACGAAGGCTAGGAGTCATCAAGGAGCAGGCTTTACTCAAGGAGCTAAGAAAGCTTCTAGCAGCAGGTTTCATTTATCCAGTGGAGAATTCAGAGTGGGTCTCTCGCGTTGTTGTCACTCCTAAGAAAAACGGAAAGTGGAGGGTGTGTGTGGATTACCGTCCACTCAATGAGGCAACTAAAAGAGATCACTTTCCCCTCCCATTTCAGGATGAGATACTAAATGAGGTAGCTGGTCATGAGAAGTACACTGTGTGTGATGGCTACTCAGGTTACTTTCAAATAGGTATCGCATTGGAAGATCGGTTAAAAACAACCTTCATCACTCTTTGGGGTTGTTATGCTTTTAGAGTTATGCCATTTGTCCTGAAAAATGCTCCTGCAACTTTCCAACGTTTCATGAACATGGTGTTTCAAGAATTCTTTGGAAAGTCAATCAAGGTGTTCATTGATGATTTCTGCATTTATAGCTCAAAATCATTGCATCTACAAAGGGTAGAAGAAGGTTTAAAGAAGCTCTACGACATGGGAGGTCAACTCAACCCCGACAAGTGTCACATAGGTGAGGATGAAGTGATCTTGCTTGGTCACAAGGTTTCCTATAAAGGCATTGAGGTGGATCCTTCAAAGGCAAAGGCTCTTATTGAGCTCCCATCACCCAAGAATCTCAAAGAGGTCATCTCATTCATTCAAAAGGTGAAGTATTTGTCATGATTTATTCACTTAGCTTCGGAGTTGCTTCATCCTTTGCAAAAGTTGACACAACAAGTAGAATTTGCATGGTCTTATGAGCTTGAAGAGTGCTTTTGTAACATTAAAGTCATTTTGTCAGAGCTACCAATACTCATGCCTCCTTGTTGGGAGTACACATTCTTTGTTAGCTCTAGTGTTGGGAAGGAAACAATTGGTGCAGTTTATTACAACAAGATCCCCACAGTACCAGGATGCGACCCATCTACTTTGCTAGTAGAGTCATGAATGCTTTGGAGAGAGGCTACACGGAGGCAGAACTCATGATGCTTTCTCTCATGTTTGCGGTGAGAAAGTTTAGATCCTACTTGCTACCAAAACCTTTTGTAATTCTCACTGTAGAAAATTTGTTTCCTTGGGTGTCATCTCAAATGAATCTTAGCACCACGATCTCAAAGAGGATTATAGAATTGCAAGAGTTCCAATACTCTTTCAAGATAGAAGATAGTGTGCGTGTACAATTGGCAGGGATCCTTACTTATAGGGTACATGAGAAGGAGGTTAAGGTGCCTGAAGTAAAGACCCTACCATTGCCACCACCTAAAAGTATTCCTAATGCTTTTACCTTGTTCTTTGATGGAGCTTTTCGACGAGTCACAGGAAAAGCAGGGGGAGGGCTAGTATTGCTCAACCCAAGTGGAGAGGTGGTCATGAAAGACAAGGTCAATCTACCAGGTTCAACTAGCAACAATGAAGCAGAATATGACACACTACTTCATGGTTTAAAGATATGCATTGGCCAAGGTATACAACGTCTCATGGTAAAAGGGGATGCACTTCTCATTGTGAAGCAAATTTTAGGCATTTGGGCATGCAAGAATGAAATCTTAAGGACAAAAGTTCATGCCATTCGTAGGATGTTTAATCAGTTTGAAGAAGTGCAACTATATCATATTCCTAGGAAACAAAATGAAGATGTCAATTTACTTGCACAAGTAGCTACATGTGTTGAGAAAGAAGTGCAGGTCATCATGGTGGCAGCAACTATCAAGCAACCGAGATACCAGGGATTGGAGTCATTGACTCCCATTATTAGCTACGTTTTGGAGGGTGAGTTTCCCCAAGACTTCACGAAGGCTCAGAAGAAGAGACTCGCGAAAAAGGCAAGCACGTATCTCTTCTTAGAAGGATCCCTCTATCAAAGAGGGAAGGATCAAGTGTGCAGAAGAGTACCAACTATCAAGGAGATTCCAGCCATTCTAAAAGGTTTGCATGAAGAGGCATGTGGTGGTCATTTTGCCCAAGAGTTAACTTTGTAGAAGATTTTGCTTGTGGGGTAGGTTTGGCCAAGTCTACATGTGTATGTCCAACATTGGTGTAAAAGTTGTCACAATTTTCAAGTAAATGGGAATAGAAGATTGGTTTATGGTCCAAGGCAAATCGTGCTTGCAAACGGACCCTTTGAAAAGTGGGGCATTGATGCTATGGATCCTCTCCCTAGGAAAAAAAATGGTAAACTCTACATTCTAGTGGCTGTAGACTATATGACTAGGTGGGTGGAAGCACAAAGTGTGGCAAAGGTAAATGAGAGGACAATGAGCAAATTTGTCTACACTCACATTTGTTGTAGATTTGGCACACCTTTGGAGATTGTTTTTCTATAATGGTCCAGGGTTTAGAAAGGGCTTGCTCACAGAAGTCTGTGAAGAACTTCACATTCTACATCGTCATAGTACACCCTACTATCTCCAATCCAATGGTCTGGTAGAAAAAGCTAATGGTGTCATTGCAGGCATCATTAGAAAGATGGTGAAAAACAAGACAAATTTGTGGGATGACTTCTTGGATGGTGCCTTGTGGGCGTATCGAACCACATATAGGGAAGCCACGGAGTGCACACCATTTCACTTGGTCTATGGTCAAGAGGCTTTACAACCAATTGAGCTCAACATTTCAACAATGCGACTTCATGGAAAAGCAGCACAAGATGATCAAGAAGCATGGATAGATCGACTTCTTACCCTAGCTGAGCTTGAGTGGAAAAGAGAAGCAGCATACGAGTGCTACAAGAGAAAAGCTACGCAGGCGAAGGAGAAGCTTGACAAGAAACTAAAGGACAAAGGCATCAATGAAGGAGATCTTGTGCTAAGGTATGACAATCGACTTGATAATCGTTTTGATGCCAAATTTGAAACTAGATGGCAGGGGCCATACATAGTTAAGAAGGCTTTCAATTCAAGTTACTATCAACTTATGGACTTGAATGGGAAAGAGCACTCTAGGAAGGTAAATGGTTATCGCTTGAAGCCCTATTTGAGTCGCCTTCTACCAAAGGATCTACCAAAGATCTGTCAAAGGGCAGCTGTCTTATGTAAGTATTGTTACATGAAGCATGAGTGTAACTCCAGCCAAAATTCTAAGGGGCCAAACAATGAAGATCTCGTCAAGGACTCTGAAGCACTCTCTTTAGAAAAGATGCTCTATGATGGTACATGAATATACCATCATCTGGGACGAGGGCTAATGATAGCCGTTTTTCATCTTTCCATAATTGCCATAGTAAGCTACCTCTTCCTATCAAATCACTCAAACATTTTGGTTATCCCTACCATTTCACTATACATAGGCATGTGTGACTTAGGGACTTTCTCCATATTTTCTTAAAACCCTCAGCTAGCTAGTTACTGGGCTAGTTGAGCCAAAAAAATAAATAAAATAAAAAAATAAAAAACATTATGGCCCATTTGTGTATAAATACTTCATTGTATATAGGGCCTAAATAAAAGGATTTTTCATAATTATTTTGGTATTTATTTAAATATTTGTACCTATGGTGTGTTATTTATGCTATGTACATTGACTCACCATTGCCATATTTTTTCTTACCATTTTGCATACTCTTTATTCCATATAAAAATAATTTCATGCAAGATTCTCTTATTTTTGGTGTAACTCCATCCCAACAAAAATCCAAAAAAACTAGTTCTATTTATGTGTATATATTTTCACTATTGTCATTTTTCCCTTCCTACATCTATTCTCTATTACTCTCATAAATTAGACCACCAAAAATATTCATCTTTTTATGGTAGACTTATAATGAGAGAGATTTATTTTGACCCCTTTATATTTTTTCCACCTATATTATTTATATTTGACATATACATATTTTTTTAGACCCCTCAATATTTGATTTTCTTAGTTGTACTATTCACTTGTATCATGATCTCAACAATATCTTCAATGATAGACCTACCAATAAGGTCAAGGGTATGTGGCATGCATGCATGCACCATGGGGAGCTCACGCTTGGAGATATTCAAAAGAATCATCCAAAGAAGGACCTCACAAGGACTTTGTGCAGTGGAAAAAATAGTCGGTTTTGCTGAATTTTTAAAGATCGCATGTTCCCCGAATTTGAAAAGGTGATACAAGCAAAAGTTGTAGCTCGTGAGCTGAACTTTTACCTTAAATTTTTTCATATTTTTTTGAGCTACAAGCTGTGAGCTATGATTTTATTGGTGGACCCCAGTTTGCCCATGCTATGCAGCCACACTCCCTCTTCCACTTTATCATTTTCCTCTTTCACACACACTTCTCCACTCATCATCCCCACCTCTCTCACCACTCCTCTCTGCATCCTACTGACCTTCTTCTCAACCTTGAAGAATAAGAGAAACCATGGTGAACTCATGTCTCCTACACACACTTCCATTCCAAAATTGACCACTTAGTCTCATTTTTCCTCATCCATATTACCCATATCTATCAAAAAACCACAAAATTCAGCCTCTTCTCTTGAAAGACAGCATCATGGTGATTGATTACTCATGTTCACTTACCTTGGCTCCCAAGGAAGGTCAAGAATGGAGAAAAAACGTACCGTCAAAGCTAGTGGACCGTCAACAAGCGTCAAAATTGACCCTACTCAAGACACTTGGAGCATCAACATTGTAAGAAATCCATATTTTCTTACCTTAAGAGTTTTTTATTCCTTATTTGTATCCTACATGGATACTCCCATTGTAAATATCCAATTCCATTTGTAAATCAATAAAAATACTAACTCTACTAATTTACTAACACTAACCTACTATGAAAAGTCCTATCACCTCCACTTCTCTCCTCTCTCTCTTCTTCATCTATCCACACCAACTTCTTGATAACTCCAAGCAAAAGAAATTAGATAAGTGCTGAAAATATAACCCAACCATGGTTAGAGGAGTAACCCTAGCCCTCAAAATTGCTATAAAAGGAGGGTGTAGCTAGCACAAAAGGGGGAGCCATAAGCAAGAGCACTATGCTATAGCTTGAGAAGCCAAGCTCAACCTCTCTAGAAGGATCTCTTGAGTGGAAGCTCATTGTCTTATGCATATGCATGTGTTGTATTAGGGGTGATTAGCAAGGGAACTCTATGCCATTGTAAGAAAGAGTGAATATTCAATTGAGAGTAGGAAATCTATCATTTCTCCTACTAGTGTAAGCCCGACATTTGCTAAATCAAGGAGGGTGGATTTGAACTAAGATTGGATACTTTGTCTCTCTTCCAACGTGAAGTAATGGACAACAATGATGTGTAAGTGTCTTGGTTTTTTTTTTAAGTTCTTGATAGCTTGTCTCTGGGTGTTGTCATCAATTCAGCCCATAAATTCCACATACTGTAAGAGGGAAACAGGGTAGAGAGGACTCCCTTGGCCTTAAGACAGTGATTGGGGTGGCTTTTCTTGTGATGTGTTGTGGTGTAATCTACTCAGGCTATGTTGAACAAATATTAATCTCACTTTGATTGGTCATGACAGATTTGTAAGAAGGTGTTAATGCAACAAGAATCCCCTCCCCCTTCTCTCTCTTTCTTACATATATAATTGTGTTTGCTTGATCATGGCCGATACATTTCAAAGCATCCCGAGCACTATCTCTCTCTCTCTCTTTCTCTCTCTCTCTCTCTCTCTCTCTCTCTCTCTCTCTCTCTCTCTCTCTCTCTCTCTCTCTCTCTCTACGCGTCCTAGTTCGCATCCAAAACTAGGTGGTGCCCCAAATTTGTGTAGGGTTAGGTTGTGGGTTTGTGTGTGTATTTGTTGTTTTTTTCCAACCCCAACCCAATTGAGCAGCACGGGAGCCTAGAAGGGTGCTTAGAGGCCACTCTTCTTGTTGCCCACCCTGGACCACCTCAGTACCTTGTGCACAATCACCATAATATACAAACTTCAATAAAAAAGAAACTACCATAGAAGAGAAAACAAAAATGAGAAGTACCTTCTATGGTCAAACAAACTACCATGACAAGTATCTTGTGTACAATTACCATAATATACAAAGTTCAATAAAAAAGAAACCACCATAGGAAAAAAAATGGAAAGTACCTTCTATGGTGGAACAAACTACCATGACAAGTACCTTGTGCACAATTACCATAATATACAAACTTCAATAAAAAAAGAAACCACCATAGAAGAAAAATAGAAATGAAAAGTACCTTATATGGTGGAACAAACTACCAGGACAAGTACCTTGTGCACAATTACTATAATATACAAACTTAAATAAAAAGAAACCACCATAGAATAGAAAACATACAAGAAAATTACCTTGGGCATTTCCACAATATCATAAACAGCGCCTATGTCAAAAAAAAATACCATAACAAAAAAAAATACCATGTCAAGTACCTTGGGCACTACCACCATAACATAAGTAGCTCCTATAACAAAGAGACAAACCACCATAACATAAGAAACAACCATGTTAAGTGCCTTGGGAACAACCACCATAACAAAAAAAACAGTCATGTCACAAAAGCACCCAAAGCAAAAAACAAACTACCATGTCAAATACCTAGGGAACTTACACCATAATAGAAATAACTGTCATGCCAAGCAAAAACTACCATGTCATCATATGTCAAGTACTTTGGGCACTACCATATAGGCAAAATATTTGCTATGACAGAAAAAAAACCATAACAGAATAAAGTACCATGAACAGAGTTGACTTACCCGACCACATGTGTCTCTTCACCTTTTTTATTTGTTGTGAATCTATCCACATATGAATGCACCAATGCAATGCCTATACCTATCTCCCTAATGCACGTTTATTCTCACGTTTGCGGATTGATGTACCTAAGAATGGGTTTAGGGATACCTTGAGATGGTGCACCTCATCTCTTATGTTGGAGCTGCTTGCATCAACCCCAAGAGCTGTGAGTGTAGTACTAAGAGCAGCCACCTTACCTTCAATCACCCTAAAACTTGGGGGAGTAGCATCAACGGCTCCCTCCATGTTGACTTTCAATATCTGGAGCTCTTGCAATTGCCACTGAAGCATTGCCATGCTTGAAGATGTCCCCTGTATCTTCCACATATCTTGGTTCTTGTTTTGTAGCTCTACTCTCGTTGTATCCAATGTTGTGTTCACAACCTTCAATGCATCCCTTTTTGCATCCAACATCTACGCCACATGTGCCTTTACTTGTTGGCTTATCAAGGAGGAACTATGGAGAGAAGTTCTATCAGGAAAGAGAACATTTTTCCCATATGTGCCTCTTACCCCAACATTGTCAACATGACGGGGGCTCAAGTGATGGATCCTCTTTGCTCTCCAGCCAATTCTTTACTTTCTTGTCAATGCCACCTGGAAGCTTCTTGCACTGGTCTCATACTTGCTCACCAAAATAAGCCCATGCAACCTTTTGACCTGCAGGATCCTATCAAGCAGCTAGCCATTGCTCATACACAAAAAGAAGTTGCAAAGTATCTAATCTCTCTGTTGGCTGGCATAGCTTGGTAGACTTTGTGAAATAGTAACCTGCACTCATTTACTTACTTGGGTTGCATCATATGCAAAAAGAGTTTAGAACCCTTCTCCTGTTTCTTCTTGAAGATTGACAACCAATCCTCATCTGTTACATCGGCCTCACTAAGGTGCTAGTAGAGTTTGCCTTCCAAGCTTAAAACATGCTCCTCATGCAACTCCTCTCGTGTATAGCAAAATCATTTTTTCTTGGAGTATTGAAGCTTCCATGAAGTTAATGCTACAAAAAAAGTTTGACAACGTAAATAGTCATTGAAATGCACATTTCTATCTGTAGCTGAAGAGAGAGCATTGATATCCATCAATGCTTTTGACACTGGGAGTTTTAGCCAATGTTGTGTCCCTAGGCTTGTTGCTAGATGAATGCACACTAGTTAAACCCACATCATTCACTACCTGCTTTGTCATGGTGCACATTTGTAGAGGAGTCCTCATTCCCCTGTACAAACAAACACAATTCTCAGCAAAATAAGAAGGAGAGAGAGAGAGAGAGTGCGTGGTTTACTGTACATACAAGGTGAAGATTGTTGTTGCATAGAGGCGATAGGCGTGTGCACTTCTTTCTTGCTATGTCCATGTCGGGTGCAAGAAATTGAAGTAGCACGTGGAACATTTCTTGCTCCATAGCTTCGCATGCAACGATGTGAGGAGCCAACCCGTTGTGAGCGGGATGGAAACACACAGAACGCCTCTATAATGACCCGACACACACTCTTGGGATGATACACACACACACTATGGGGCACCACTCGGCTTACACAACACACCTGGCCGAGACAGGGAACACATCTATGGAGTGAGAGGAGAGAGACTATCCACTTGCCCACTCCACACAGAGACACACACACACACACACCCAAAAACTCAACTCAAAAGAGGAGAATTTCTGATAATTAGATACAAATGATCTTGGGACAACACCAATGGGGCAAACAGCTCACACAATATGGGTAAAATATGCCAGATACAATCACAAACTAGAGCAGAAACTTCGCTCATAGGAGAAACTTACACGGCCAAAAAAGAAGAAAAAGAGGGAGGAATTTGGAAAAATGGACAGCGCCATCGCATCCGGAACGGCCCAAAACCCCAGTCTACAATGTCAAAGTGCTCAAATCCGACCTCGGATGAGCAGTTTACGGCCAAAACAGGCTCCAAAAACCCCAAAAACACACCTGCGGCTGTTCCTCCTCTCTTCTCCACGTTTTTTCTAGTCTTCTCTCAGTTTTTTCAGTTCCCACACTTAGATTTATTAGTTGGGCACCCTTGGCCTTTTAGATGACCTCAAACGGACCCCGAACAGGCCAAAAACTGACCTCGCAGTGCATAGCTGTCACCTTTTTACATCATCCGCACACCTGGCACTCAACTTTTTCCAATAATGCATCCCACCACCATGTGAAGTGGCCCCAAAAAGTGGTCCTCATGATGACCTTTCTGCATAAGTATCACAAGAAAACACCCACGTTGTGTCCGTACTTCTCCGCGTGCAAGTATTGACCCCATTCGCCCTCCTAACGCCAGTAGATGCCATCTGACGCACCTGCTTACCTCATGTCATCGGCCCGCGGATAGCTTCCTCGAGAAGTTTTACGCGCTACCAAATTCTCATTATTGTAGAGAAAACACACTGGTACTGGTAACGATGAAAATCGATGCACTATGTACACCTTGTCCTACGTGTACACATGTGGGCCCCACGTAACCACCTGGCTCCGGAAAATGGGCAATACTTTATTTCATGCACCATGCATGGGTATGTACATATGCACAATCCCTAGCTCCAAAAAAATCCTGACATAATTTGCCCACCCCCTAGCCTGCTAGAGCATTCATGCTCAGCAGCAGCACTAGTAGATGCTCATTCCACCTGGATCAAAAGGCCAAAGACATATCGCCTGATTCACAAGAAGCATCATAACACCACACCTACATTTGTCAACAATCAACCAAAATGCACCATAGGCATATCCAACTAACACCTCCGCCCTGTTTGGAGTTCCAAAAGCATAAATATTGCATGCCACAGTTAACCCAATTGATAGAGACAACTCAAGTGACTCATCACCTGGCATCTTGGCTTCACCGCCAGCCATAGCAACAACCTGCAAATCATGCACCCAAGTAGCTAAAAGCATTGTGTGAAGGTAAAGTTGTTGATATCCAAAGCACAAAAGTATCCCCGCAACACACATATCCCTAGCATAGGCATCCACATAGCTGAGATTGGACTCATATATGCCAAACCCCTTCTCATCATCATAAGCATACTCATCATCACACATAACTTTATCCACATCATAATCATGGCTAGCACCACGATCCATATCTTCTAGCATGGGTTCATCAGTCTCCAAGAATACAGATCCCTGCTCTAAACCACAATCATGCTCACAAATCGGCTCAATCACTGCACATGCATGAAAATATGGCTTCAAAACAGGCTCCACATCCAACAAATCCACAAAATGGCTCTCAACCTTGCCCTCTTCCCTAATTCCCAAGGAACTAGTATCCAAAGATATGTGCTCATCATCAATAACCTCAACCTCACACTCACACCAAGAATCACAAGGTACACAAGTAGCCAATGCATCCTCTTCAAGACTTTTCAATCCTGTATCCAAAGCATTACTCACCTCTTTGGGCTCTTCCATAAACCTGTCAACCTGCAAGACCTCTTTACGCTTCACAATAGACCTTGGGAAGAAACGAGAAACATCATAGGATAGGCTACTTTTCACCTGCTTAGGCTTAACTTCATCTTCCATGTCAAATCCATCTTGCACATGCATACCTGTACTGATACCATGTTCCTCAAGACGCTTAAACTTCCATTCCTTGTGCTTTGCAATGCATACCGCATCTTCAAAAGACTCGGGCCTCTTCAACTCAACTTCGAACCGCAAACAAGGTGACAAACCATCAACAGAAAAACTTTTCTTCAATGAATAAGGGGGGGTCTCATCCTTAAGAGCAACACACCAACGAGTCCATAAATATGTAAAACCTTGTACATAGGCATCAACACCTTGACAATAACCTTGCTTAAGAGCATTGAGCTCATTCCATACTGCATTTGCATCTTCAAAAACCTGGAAACGCTCTAAAAAAGCTTCTATAAACTTGTCAAGACTCAAACCATAAGAAGAAGCCACTGCTTCTTTAGCTTCCAAATCCATGAACCAAACACGGGCCTCATCTTTCAAAACCAATCCAAATAGCCTCAAAATCTTGTCCTCATCACACATATTGTTGCTTATGCATGCCACCTCGACTTGCTCCAGAAAGTCTTCCGCATCTTCACCACTTCTTCCATGAAATTCTGGATAAGAGAAAGCCATGGCTACCCAAGTTTAATGCTTTGAGAACCCCTTCGAACACACGTGCAAGAACCCAAAACTTTTCACTACCCAATCCCCAGAAACTTCAATGGAGCTCAGCTTTAGATAAGGACAAACGCATGCACATCAAATGAGTTTTCATAGTTAATCATCGGAAGTACAACAGGCAAAGGACATTCCAGTATCTCCCTTAATCTTCTTGGCCCGAACATGAAGAGTATGCGCTGCTGGAAAAAGATCTTCCTGGACACATGAACATTTATCTGGATTCTTTGAGTTAAATGAAAAGGAGTGAATTGAGGGCCATTTTGATCATCCATTAAAGCCAACCATGAAGCACCCAAGAAAGCACACTTGTCTTATCCTCTGATTTTGCCAAAATTTCAGTAGTATAACAGCATAAATGGCTTAAAACACCAAAAAACCAGCCATCACAACTTGGAAAAATTTTGGCAGAGTTTCCCCAAAAATAGAGCAATAGGAACCCAAAATATAGACTGTATATGTATGCATAAACTGTCAACAATAGAACCCGAGCATCAAATAGGAATCACTAGTACATAGCCTATGGCAAGGTCACGAAAAGGGTGCTCCAACTACCTGTATCACCGAAAGGATCTCCACATTTGAGAATCCCCCAGCTCAATAAAACCTCACGCTATCGACCCTCACACGAAGGCTAATGAAAATCGCGTATAGTCAAGTCTCAGAAATGACTATCTTCCAGACCAAGTCTCAGAAATGGCTGGGACTGCCAAATAAAACCAAGTATGGCTCCACAAAGGCATACAATTGGCAGTTTCCACAAGTAACGTACAATACCAACAGACAATGCGCTCAAACAAGCGCCAAATGATGCATATCCACAACAACTGCAAGTGACACCACTGCTAGTATATCACTGTACTCCAGCTACCTGTACCTGTGTGAATCACCTGTACCTATCCCTGTAACATGTACTTGTAACCTGTTATCTGCAACCTGCAACCTGTAATCTCGAATCTTGAAGCTTGAAGCTCGAAGCAGAAGGTACTCGAAGAAGATCCTCCGTGGGGGCGCCAAAAGAATGTGAGCGGGATGGAAACACACAGAACGTCTCTATAACAACCCGACACACACTCTTGAGATGATACACACACACACACTATGGGGCACCACTCGGCTTACACAACACACCTGGCCGAGACAGGGAACACACCTATGGAGTGAGAGGAGAGAGACTATCCACTTGCCCACTCCACACAGAGACACACACACACACACACACACACCCAAAAACTCAGCTCAAAAGAGGAGAATTTCTGATAATTAGATACAAATGAGCTTGGGCCAACACCAATGGGGCAAACAGCTCACACAATATGGGTAAAATATGCCAGATACAATCACAAACTAGAGCAAAAACTTCGCTCATAGGAGAAACTTACACAGCAAAAACAGCAAAAAAAGAGGGAGGAATTTGGCAAAATGGACAGCACCATCGCGTCCGGAATGGCCCAAAACCCCAGTCTACAATGTCAAAGTGCTCAAATCCAACCTCGGATGAGCAGTTTACGGCCAAAACAGGCTCCATAAAACCCCAAAAACACACCTACGGCTGTTCCTCCTCTCTTCTCCACGTTTTCTCTGGTGATCTCTCAGTTTTTTCAGTTCCCACACTTAGATTTATTAGTTGGGCACCCTTGGCCTTTTAGATGACCTCAAACGGACCCCGAATAGGCCAAAAACTGACCTCGCTGTACATAGCTGTCACCTTTTTACATCATCCGCACACCTGGCACTCAACTTTTTCCAATAATGCATCCCGCCACCATGTGAAGTGGCCCCAAAAAGTGGTCCTCATGATGACCTTTCTGCATAAGTATCACAAGAAAACACCCACGTTGTGTCCATACTTCTCCGCGTGCAAGTATTGACCCCATTCGCCCTCTTAACGCCACTAGATGCCATCTGACGCACCTGCTTACCTCATGTCATCAGCCCGTGGATAGCTTCCTCGAGAAGTTTTACGCGCTACCAACTCCTCATTATTGTAGAGAAAACACACTGGTACTGGTAACGATGAAAATCGATGCACTATGTACACCCTGTCCTACCTATACACATGTGGGCCCCACGTAACCACCTGGCTCCGGAAAATGGGCAATACTTTATTTCATGCACCATGCATGGGTATGTATATATGCGCAATCCCTTGCTCCAAAAAACTCCTGACACCATGAGTGAGAATCTATTGCATCATGGACTGGAAAAGTTCAAAACATGTTGCCTTCTTGACGTACCCTTTTGCATTTCTTTGAGATTTTCCACATCTCCAATAAATATAGACAAAGGAACAAATGAAGCCTTTGAAGCACCTCAAAACCACCTAGATATATCCTAAAAATTGACCACCTTTTCATGCTATCACCCCACAAAAGAAAGGTTTGTACCTATGACTATCACTGAACAACATGAAGGAGGAAGACCTTAGCCATCATCGATTATCTTCAATACAAGAATATAATTGTTGGGTTCAAGCCTTGTTTGGTCTAGCTTATTGGACATGAATTTTGTGCTAAACTGTTACACACCACCCTTTGTGTTTGGTACATGCATGGTAAAAGGGTTAGTTAGTATAGTTAGCCCCATTCTTTTTATATGTAAGGTATTTCAATATTTAATATAGAGTGATTACTTGTTTTTGTTGATCAAAACTCTCTCTCTCTCTCTCTCTCTCTCTCTCTCTCTCTCTCTCTCTCTCTCTCTCTCTCTCTCTCTCTCTCTTGTTTCTCTTCTTGCCATCTCCCTTCCTACCATGGTTTTGTAAGAAATGTAGTACAAAATACGATCTTGTAGCAAGGAGAGTAGAGAGAGATATGATGCAAAGTAGATTAGTGAAAAATCAAAAAAAATTATTAACACTATTAAAAAGTGATGGCATCATCCACCCATATGCTCTCAAGGTAGAGCTTAGATGGATATATAGACAACTAGAGCAAGTAGGTCGGAATGTGGGATGTGTAATGGTCTTTGGAGATGGCCTCCTTATATAGATGTAAAGGAGACACTATGGGCCGCCGTCTCTCATGAGCTTAGATGGCAATATAGACAACTAGAGCAAGTAGGCAGGAATGTGGGATGTGTAATGGTCCTTGGAGATGGCCTTCTTATATAGATGTAAAGGAGCCACTACGGGATGCATTCTCTCATGAGAGACAACTGTCCATGTGTAATCCAAGTCCACCTAGAAGTCAATAATCAGATGTTGAATGCCACCCACTGACCATTGGCCAAAGACTACTTGCCACTAGCCATAGACCACCGGCCATTGACCTCCCATTGACTACCGACCACTGGCCAACTGTTTTTTGATCACTTTTTAAAACACCAAGGTATTCCAACAAAAAGGAATAGTTTGACGAATTTTTCTTGAAAAGTTTTCTCAAGGGCTTGAATTTTCTCTGTATCATTCGCAATCACAAATAAAGACCTTATTAGTGTGCAAGCTAGAATCCACTAAATATATGTGAACTATTGGCTTCTCCTCATATGGGGGCCTTACAAAGTATGAAGCATACATTATGGTGGGCAAGACTCACAAGTGGGCATTACAGGTATAAAGGTATTCTTCGGTACCACCCACCATAGCCTCTAGAACTAACAGTGGTATCAGAGCACCCAGAAGTCCACACTATGGAATTTTGAAATGCCATCCTTTGTTGGCTAAGGCCAGGCGAGTGTTGGTCAGTAAGGCAAAGGTATTTGCAAGTAGGTTTTCTAACACGCAGTCAGAATAGCATCATTATCTGGCATTATCATTTTAAACGTTATAGATTTGCTAGATGGTGGTGACAACAAAGCAGCTATTGGCAAGAATTTCCTAATATTTAAAACAATGTCTTCTAAGTGGTGGTCTTGGTCATCTTGCAAGAATTTTTTCACAATTTCAAAATGCCAACGATGGGCAATAGTCAAGCTTTCCTAAGAGCATCTCAAAATGATATCCAATACCCTTCATAGAACCTAAATTTCATTTATAGTTTGTATAATCATTTCTATACATATAGAAGGCAATTAAATGATTTATACCCCTATTATACTTGTTTAAAGTATATTTTGATCAAACTATATTTGATCAAAATATATTTTTAATGAAAAAGAGGTTGTCAAAAGTTTGAACTAACTGTCAGATTCTCTCATTTTTAGGCTAGTCAGAGTACTTGCAGAGGAGTATAGAGAATTTGCTAGCTACTTGAGGCGATCATTAAAATTCTTATAGTTTTTTATTATTTATAATTTACTTTTTTTTGCTAGCTCTATTGTTGTAGAGCATAGTCTCACACTTTGGTGTTAGTTTGTAGGCTAGTAGATTATCTATGACTATGTAGACCAAAGCATTAGACTACAGGGAGGGTTTGGCTTAGGTACCTTTTCTTGGTTGTGTAGACCTTTGCATCACACTGTAGGGGGGGGTTATAAAACTAAATACTTTGTCCTTGACTGTGCAAACCATCGTGTTGCACTATGGGGAGAGTATAGGGAGTTCTAGACTCCATGTGTCTAGCTATGTAGAACATCGTTCAGGGTTGAATAATCGTTATGTCCCTAGATATGAAAACCACCATGTCACACTATAGAGAGGGTTGAATAATCGTTATGTCCCTAGATATGAAAACCACCATGTCACACTATAGAGAGGGCTTAAGGAATGATACACTTATTTTTAGTGAATTAATAGATCACTTGTTCAATACATCACATTAAAAACTCAATAATAAATAGGAGAGTTGCACTATCATCACATCTACCATGTTTACGTACACACACCTACGTAAATGGTTGAATAGAAAGTTGCACAACCCTTTAAGCATGTTCGTATGTGTGTTCAAATATGACTGATGTGCCAATCATGCATGTTTTCTATTTCTCATTGAGCAAGTGACTTTACTCCAAAGTTTTGATAAAAGATCTCCTTGTTTGTGACTATGTAGACCTTTGCATCGCATTGTAGGAAGGCTATCATGTATTTAAGTTTTTCATTTTAAATCACTTGCATCAACTTAGGTCTTTTTATGTTTAAGTCTAATTTAATTCATCAATTTTTCTCATTCACTAATAGTTATTATGATATTTTCATGCATTAATGTTTAGATTTTCTTCTCTAATTTGCTTTTTAGATTTCTAGCCATGGTAGGGACAAAGTTGTCGCAATCTCATGATAAATTTGTTATTAATGCTCTTTTTCTCTAACTATGGCATATTACATAGGATTATGTATGACGAGTAATCTCTTTGCATCAAAGTTTCAGGACTTCATTACAAAGCTTGTGAGACACTATTTCACTAAGCTAGAAGCCTCATTTTCTCTGATGCAGTTTGAACCAATCATGCTAACAAATGGATTCATGCATATAATGATCAAGAAAATATTAGGGTAGATTGCCAGAATGTTTTAGACCATCCAACATCCCTTGAGATCAAGACTATCCCAAGGATTCTAGATCATATGGAAACTTGTTTTATAGCTCCATTCAAATCTCAAGGGCCAAAATAGACAAGAAGACTATCCCAAGGATTCTAGATTAGATGGAAACTTGTTTTATAGCTCCATTCAAATCTCAAGGGAAAAAATAGACAAGAAGACTTCTCGAAACATCCAAGGACTCATGAGGAAGGACCACTTACTCATTAAAAAATTGTTGAATTTGTATCCCAAATTTTGGTAGTAGTCACATCTTCTATATGTCTCTCTATCATAGAGGCAATTGCTTTGGATGAAAGCCTAACCCCCTTAGTCCTTCATGATCACTTGCTTGGAAAAGATTTACTTTTTCACCTACGTGCTCCCCAACTTGGTGAAGGTTGCTATGTTTTTGTGAAGTAGGGTAGAGTGACGCATCCAAAATTTAGGGATGCAGTGTATGTGGCCAAGATCTACAAGCTCATGCCTCACAAAGTATTCCCCATACATACGGCACTAGAAGAGGGTATTGTCATGACTATTCAGCATCATGGCATGATCCTTGCAAAAGGCCTTGTGTGTCATAGCGTTAAGGCAATGCTTACCTTTAGAATATGTAAAGGTGGAGACCTAGAGTAGTGATACAAGCTTGCCACCATGATGGAAGAAAACCCGATATAAGAGAGGTTTAATACACCTCTGGAACTTTAGAGCAGTTTATTGAGAACATCTTTCCAATCAAAAATGCCCTCTTACAAACACTAAAGTTTTTGCATAGCCACAACTTTCTACTTAATGATCTCCATGCTCATAACATATTGATACAATTTGGCACCAACGATGTATTTGCCAGCATCGCTGATTGGGCATCAAGTATTGTCCCAAACACCAAAGAGACATTTTCTCGCTCGTTGTAGTTATCCCCAAAAGCAAGAGAACAACAAGACAGAGATTATACATGGAAAACTCCTAAAATCATTAGCATAAACCCCACTCCTTTCACTAAAGCCAATGATATATATAGCCTATGTTGGATTTTTAAACGCTTGATTTTGTGTATGTTCGTGAGAAACAAGTTTTTTTGCACAATGTACGACAACATATCGCCCAAGGGAAAGAGAGGAGGCCTAAGGCATGGTATTTGTCATTTTTATGAATGGAGTCCATAATTATGGCTAAAACATTGTAACTTAATCTGGCCTATGACCAATGGATGATTAAATGATCAACAAATCATAAGTTTTCTACTATTCTTTGAACTATGCAATGCTTTTTCAAGTTGGATTTTTACAAGAATTCAAGCACTAGCTTTAAATTATTTCAAGTTTAGTTTTAGAATTGTTTTTGAAGTAGTTTTTGGTAATTTCAAAGATTTAAAGGCATGCACATTTTACGTTGCTAGCGTGTGCTTCTTGCTATGTACATATGGAAAACATAACTCAATACAATGACATACCACCTCGGCATGATGACATGCCACCTGAACAAGATGGCATAAAAAATCACAATAGCATGATCAAAATGCAAATGATCTCAACCATGAACTAGTGCAATGAATCTACAAAGAAGAGGAGATTTGTGTTGCTAAAGGCAATTTAAGTGGTTTGGCAAGGTCCCAAGGGGACAAGTCAGACCACGATGGAGAGTTGTTGAGCAAAAAAGAATGAAAAAATGTGTGCCCAAATCATTTTACGTGAAGGCAAAGGACAACCCCGAGGACAACTCAACAAAACGGAGTTTTAGAAATGATAAACATGAGAATGGACAGTAAGTATTTGTTGTTTGATTAAATTTTACAGGTTGAATGGGCATAGATGTTTTAATAATGGTAGATCCAAAGAGTTCAAGAATCATCAACAAAAATTCATAAGTTATCCAATTACAGTAATGCAAGTACCAACATGGTCTATGGTTCGATGCAATCATGATCAATTCATTTTTGGCGGGAAGCAAGATTCGACCAGTTTTTAAGAGTAATTGGCAAACGGGTGCATGCAAGCAGTATTGTGCAACTCAGATACACTTTGTCTGTGCAATTACTGTAATTCTTTTGATGTTTTTTAGTATGTCATCCTACTTAACAAGGTCGACAATTGACGGGGTTAATTTCTTTTAATTCATGCTGGGGGTAAGAATACCACACCACAAGGTGATTCAAGCAAGTTCCCAGTTTGGCAAGCAAAAGTTTCTTTGCTCAAGGGTTTTGTAGTTTGATAGCTAAGTTTCTTGAGCTATCTACTTTCAACATTGGGCAATCTAAGTAACTTTTATTATTCTCAATAAGATACATGATTTGGCAAGGCCAATTTTTTGTGAAAATTCAACAAGGTTGATTTTTTTCTCATTGACATCATGTTTGTCAATAGGAGCATTTTCTATCTATGAGCATAGGCTCCATCTTGTCTTATCTTTTGATGTATGCAAAGCAAGGCTTCAATTTCAAACATATTGCATAGATGCTTCCAAAGTTTGGAATATGCTATCAACATACAAACTTAGAGCAGCTTTGCACCATGTATGAATGTTTTTTCATTAGAGGTTAGTATGAACCAAGACACAAGGGCATGCAGGGCACATCGAGCAAATCTAAATTTATCAATATACATGGCTATAAGCCAGTTTTTTCAAGTGAAGACAACTAGCCTCAGAGGGGCAAATAAATTAGACAATCTCAAGTTCTTGTTTTTTGTGTTTAAACCAAATTTCCCTGATGTGCAAAGCAAATGTGCTTTGACAAAATTAATGCAAAGCAAGACTTCTACTACGATAAAATGATATAAGCTCATAGTTTACATTTGGCAACAATGAACTATGATGTATCCATGCTAGTGAAGATTATGCAAGGAACATATGGTATCGGCTCATGCTCTTGAGACCATCATTGAATCCAATGGCTAATTACTCTATTTTTTTATATGCCTGCATGGCATGTCAATAAGGTGGGATTCATTCCATTGAAACGTTGTTTATGCTTCCGGCTTCAATTAAAGAAGTATGGCTAGATAGACCACCCATGGAATTAGAGGAATAGTCTTTGTATGGATAATGGGGATCGGAGCTGTCAGGCTTAACAAAAGTTGGAACATTGCAAACACTATCTTCATACTTAGGAGAAAACAAAGAGAAATCAGTAGTATGCAAAAAGAGAAATCAGTAGTATGCAAAACGACACTATCTTCATACTTAGGAGAAAACAAAGAGAAATACAACAAAAAAAAACTTGGATGTGGCAAATTTGCAATCCATTATGTCAACTCCAATCCAATGCACAATCACATTAGGTAAGCTACTAAAGTTACAACCACACTTATGGAGAGATTTTCAAACCACTATGGAAAAGATGGCCTTAAAAGGAGTAACCCGAATGAACCGAGAGGAATTGCAAAACAAGGAGATATAGACTAAACATGTTAACTTTGTGCCCATGAATAAAGTAGGAGACTTTTGTGAAGGAAACGAGGGAAACACTACCCTTCTAGTATAATACAATGATGTAATCACCATGGCTGTTTTGGACAGTGGGGCGGGCATATCCATAGCAACAAAATCCATCTAGGAAGCCTAGGGAAAGCTAGAAATTAGAAAAACAAGGATGAAACTGCAACTGATAGATGAACACATTGAGAAACCGATGGGATTACTAGAAAATGTGATAGTCAACTTTTGTGAAATTGACTACCAGTACACTTTTTCCATTGTAGATTTCACAAAGAAACTCGACTACAAAATCATCCTAGGAAGACTATTCATAAGACAAATACAATTGATTTAGGATTGGGAAAATGATTATCTTTAACTAAAACAAGTGGGATCAATTACTCGAGTAAATTTGAAGGATCATTCTTACAAGGATGTCTTGAGGACACCTATATAGGAATTGGACTCGGAAACCTCAGCAAAGACTAAATTGCCATCATGGATACACAAAGACACTCCAATCTGGATGTGTGGGGCTTCTAAATTGGGTAGTTTAAGTAGGAAAGATTTCATTTTAAACAGATAAGCAAATGATGCAAATTACATGCATGAACCATTCCGTGAACATTTATTTGAACCCTTTGAGTAGACTCAGATTTTGTCCACTATGGATGTGTGTGTTAAAGAATCCACACCTATGCACTTTTTTGACAAGGAAGGCTATGACATAATCTCAATCTAGATGGTATTTATTGAAATGATCGAGAAGCAACATGTCTTCTCTGATCACTCTACTACGATTCCGCGGATGAATTGCAAGAAGAAACAATTACAACAGAGTAATTAGACTCTGAAAAAGAGCATGTGATGGAAAAACTTATACTCAGGGGAGGAGAAGAAAAGTTTTTTTAATTTCCAAACCAACATCAAAGACACCAACAAAGGTATCACTGGAAATGGGACTATAACATGAAAAAGAAAACATAAAAAAGTGCAATGGAGAACAAAACTCAATTCTTGATGAAAGTAGACGCAACGGATTGCACAAAAGACAAGATAACGAGAAGATATCCAAGCACAAAAAACTCAAACCAACAAACAAAAAAGAAACAAAAGTTGTACAAGCCTCATAGGACTAATGAAAAAGAACCTCTGATGATGAAAATCGAACGCAAAGAAAAATACAAGGAGCTAAAATGGACCTTGAAAGAAGTCTGGACCATAGAGATGAACTCAAACAATGACAAACCTGGAGCAATCAGTGTTCCATCTCATTATAAAAAATACACTTTGCAAGATTGATGAATCATTGTTGAGCAACCCTTGTGACAACCAAAAGAAGCAAGAAAATCCTATGAAGGACCAAAGAACACCAAACGAACTGACCTTGCAGAGCCTGGAGAAGCGTCAAGAGCCGTATACATAGCTATGGATTTATCTCACGAGAAGAGTAAGAGATTAACATTTGAACGTTAAAAGGGTATAGGAATGTCTTTTCTTGGTCCTATAAACACCTCAAGGGGATGGAGCCCACAATATGTCATCACACTATCCCTATGAGAGATGATGCTAAGCCAAGCAGACAAAGAGCGTACACCTATAACAAGACATTTGCCAAAAAGATCAAGGAAGATATCGAGAAGCTCAAGGGGGGAGGTTGATTTCAACTATGAAATAGAACATATTGATTGGGTATCACCCATTTTGATAGTGCCTAAAAAGAATGGAAAACTCAGGGTGTGTCTAAATTTCAAGAAGGTGAGCGTAGCCACTATACGAGATAACTATCCTCTTCCTCTCACAGACCATGTTTGCTAGAACAAGCAAATGGCAAGGAGGCTAATAGTTTTTTGGGATGGATTCTCTATTTACAACCAATTGACCATAGATCCTAAAGATCAAACATAAAATGGCTTTTTCCACAAAATGGGAGATTTTTGCTTATCGGGTCATGTATTTTGGGTTGTCCAATGCACCAATGACATTTCAAAGGCTAATGAGCCATGCTTTTAAGGAATATCTGTGAAATTTCTTAGAAGTACATATGGATGATCTTTGTTGCACTCCACAAAAAGAGAGAGTCATTTCAAACAATCATGGTGTGTCTTTGAGAAATCTCTCTATATAGGATTTTCTTAAATCCTAAAAAATGTGTATTTATGGTTAGACAATGCAAAATTCTTGGGCATATGGTATCAAAAAATGGGATAGCCACAAACATGGAGAAGGTAGCACTGATCTTTGAAATGGTTACACCAATGAATGTTAAGGAATTTCATGCATTGATGGGACATTGTGACTATTATCATAGATTCATCTACATGTGTGCAGTCATTGCAAAACCCATTTGTAGTCTTATCACTCATTTCAAATGGATAGACAAATGCAAAGAGTCATTCCAAAAGCTTAAACAAGCTTTTGACCACAGTACCAATACCAAAAGCTCCTGACTGGACCAAAAAGTTCCATGTACATGTGGATGCTTCAAATTTTACTATTGGTTGCATCTTAGCTTAGCCACTAGGAGAAGAGACTATGGACTTTCCTGTCTCATATGCTAGAAAATAGCTAAACCTAGCACAACCACTAAAAGAGAAGTCCTTGGAATGATGTATGCAGTCAAGAAATTCTGACATTACTTGTTAGCTAACAAGTTTGTCTTTTTTGTAGACCATCAAGATTTACTCTATTTGGATTGTGAGATGGTTCATCATCTACTCGAATCTAACTTCACAATGGTAGTCAAAAAGGGCACCACACACCAAAGAGTGGATCATCTATCAAAGCTCACCTCAGGGGAAGTAGTCAAAGGGGTAGATGATGATTTACCAAATGTGTATCTATTCTCTGTGGAAATGATTCCAAGATGGTTGGAACATCTTGTACCCTTACTGACCATAGTGCAAGTAGATTCCCAAATACCACTTCATATTACACCATGATTGATAGGGCAATCCACCCTATATCAATTTTTGGCTGGAAGATTGTATTGGAAAAACAAGGATGGGATCCTGCTTTTGTGCATTAATTACGCGGAACAAGAATCCTACTTTAGTCAAGCTCATACCACGGTAGTCGAACTACATTTTGCACAACACCAAACCTTACAATGGTTGACTTGGTTGGGAGTTTATTGGCCTACCATGAAGAAAGAATTCAATATTATGTGAACAATTTCTCTCAATGTAAAGAAAGAGCCGGCATACACCATGCCACGTTTTTTTGGATTGAATGCATGATGGAATATCTGATTAAAAGAATATTCCTAGAAGATATGAGTAAATAACAATGAAGGACAATAGAGACTAAAGTAGCCAATTGTAAAATGATTGAAAAGTATCTTTATTGACAAGGAAAGGACCAATAGCTTAGACTATGTTCCAATGAAGAGGAGTATCTTCCTATCTTAGAGCACGCGCATGCGCGTCTCATAGGAGGCCATTCCTCTCATGAAAACACAACCAAGGATATATTGATGTCAGGCATCTGGTGGCCAACATTGCTTTCCAATGCCAAAGAATTTGTTTAACAATGTGATTCATGTCAGCGAGCAAAGATGTCGACATGAATTAATAGTATGCCACTGCAAACTATGATGGAAGCACGTGCACTTGCTAAGTGGGGTATATGAAACCACAACCAAGGATATATTGATGTCAGGCATCTGGTGGCCAACATTGTTTGCCAATGCCAAAGAATTTGTTTAACAATGTGATTCATGTCAGCGAGCAAAGATGTCGACATGAATTAATAGTATGCCACTGCAAACTATGATGGGAGCACGTGCACTTGCTAAGTGGGGTATATTTTGTGGTCCGATACAACCACTAGCATACAAAACTGAGGTGCAATATAATATTGTGGCCATATATTACTTAACCATATGGGATGAGGTAAGGGCCACTAGGAAGAACAATGCTAGAACTACTGTTGCGTTCCTCTATGAATGCATATTCACTAGGTATGGACTTCTTATTGAGCTTGTAAGTGATCACGAACTGCATTTCCTCAATGAGGTGATAGAATACTTTATTAAACGAGTTCATAGTAATCCATAACAAGTATACACCCTATCATCAAGCAAACGGTCAAGTCGAACATACAAATAAGATCTTAATCTCAGTATTAACCAGAATTGTTAGCTCAAGAAGAACGGACTATGAGATGCATCTTCATTCAACCTTGTGGGCATATTGAGTTTCATTCAAAACAACCTTGAGCATAACTCCTTTTAACTTGGTCTATGGATTAGATGCAATACTGCCATGGAGTTCTTACTACCCACTCTCAGAGTTGCACACAAGTTGGAATGGAAAGGGTACGAGTTGTCAAAATTCCTCGACTTAGAATGACTAGAATGAACAATGACTAGCCGCCATTGCCTATATATATGCACAAAAATGAAATAAGCAATTTCTTTACTCACATTTTCTGACAAAAATTTTGAAACAAGGGGATTTGGTTCTAGTTTACTCCTTGAAACAAAATATACCCAAGTTCAAGAAAAAGGGACATGGTCCTTTTTTCATTGAAGATGTTTCACTAAGTGGTGTCATCAAACTAGCTCCCTTAGATGGAGAAATCATGGAAAATTGGATTAGTGTATGTCGACTTCGCAATTACCATCTAGCCTTGACTAATGACCTTGCAGATCATGCATGTAGGAAGGAAAGAACGCTTTAAAAATAGTAAGTGATTGAGGAAGCCCAAGAGGAAGCACGCATTCATGTTCTGAAGAGGAGAGCAGAAAGGCAACCAATTCCTCAATCCTTAGCAAGTCATGATGTGGAGGCCGATGAAGAATGGTTGGATGGTCTTGATATGCGGATCAAAATGAATCTGAAAGAGAATTACAGAGTCAAGGCCTTACTAGATACAGGTGCCAGAGTCAATGCGGTTAGCTATTCTACTTATCACAAAGCAACAACTCAACCACTTCAATATTTTTGGGCTATTGTTAAGGGATGCAACAAAAAAGTTACTACAACTTTAGGGAAAATCAACTTAAATATCGTTGTTCACGGATTCTCTGGATAGTATACTTTTATCTGCATAGCGGATGAACATATGAATGAGGACTTAATATTGGGAGTTCCATGGATGCAAACCTATAAAGCAATCCAAGACCGGGATGCCAAAGTTCTAGAGCTTACACTTAAAGGAGGACAACTGAAGGTGCCATTTGCATATAGCAAGGAAGAGTGAAAAGCAAGCCTTAACAAATTCCAATCAATAAAGCACAAGCCGTCTAATACACTTACAATTGTTGCTTCATGAAAGATTTCTTCTCACCACCATAACATGCAGGGAACCAGAAAAATTTGGATACTTAAAAGTCATCTCATCAACCACTCTCAACACATCTGGGTGCCTAAAAAGTTGCTACACACTAACAAGAAGCCTACTATGGCAACATACTATAAACATCATCAATGGAAACCTCCATTACAAATGACAAGGTGGTTTGGAAACCTAAGTAAAAACCTGAAATCAAATCCAAAATGAAGGTTGGTTGTAGAAAGGTATTCCACGCAAAGCCAAACACAGTCAAGTACAAATGGGTACCAAAGATTAGATCATCATCCACAACCATGGCCACGGATTTTAGTATTCCTGCTACGGTCTATGCATATCACACAATCAAAGAACTCACTCAACTACTATAGGATTTACTCTTCAAAAGAGTTCCAACATAAGATCCCTCTCCATCAACAACCCTTGAGTACACTACTCAAGACCCACCTCTTGCACCGCATAGTGTGTTTATGTGCATTGACATCAGTAGCATAATAGAGCCACCCTCGATCATGCATAGACACAATTTTATCGTCCATGCACTACATAGCCCGGGCTATACTCCATCATCCCAAAGGACTCAAGCAAGGAGGGGAGGAGGCATTCTAAATGTGGACCCAATCATATGAATTTGATAGAGAAAAAGGCAATGTTTGAAGTAATTGTGTGTTAACGTGTGATTTTTTTGGAACAATTGTGTGTATATATTGTAAATATAGGTTTTAAAAAATCAAAAATATTAAAAATTTTACTCTTGTTGTTTGTTTTCAGGTCAAAAATATGATCAAAATGAAGAAATCCACAAAAATATGGCCAAGTAATAGAATTAGAAGTATTTTTATATTTTTTGAGCACGGAATGAAAATTTTCTAGGCAGTTTGGATAAGTTTATTTAATTTTTGTTAATAAAAGCTAATAAAAGTATGAAACAAATAAAGAAACAAGTAGGAATGTCAAAATTGGAATCCGACTTCAAACAACAAATTTAAAGTTCAATGGAACGACCAATATAATTTTGGGGCAACTCTGATCAAAAAGCTCGATGACCACTGTGACTCACTAACCACCTGGGACAACTTGTGACAGAAAGGTCCTTAGGTGTTAGTTTTTAGAAAGTTTCAATCGGAGGATACGTTGTAAAGACTACTTTGCTTAATGGGTGGGTACAAGATAGGGGATCTCAAGAAATCCCAGGTATGTATAATCCTTTATGCCATTTCGACTCTCATTTGCCTTCTAGTCCCTTGAGAGAGAGCTCCAGCTAGTGGTTTTTGGCAATCTTTTACACGCTTCTACTCACAATTTTTCGGTCCTTACTTGCTCCAACCATGAGTGGTAAGTTACTAACTATAACAAGAAGCATTTTGATTCCCACTTTGTCCACCACCAAGGTTGTAGGGGGCACAACAACATAGGGCAATCTTGGAATTTTGAGAGTTAGTACGAGTACACCGCCCACACCAGACATCCAAATCACACCAAACTTGAACCATAGGCTCATCTCTAGTATGAGAACACAATAGTGCGCTCCAAAGTGAAAACATTGACCAAAAAACTGACCTAATACCTTATGTGCGGAGAATATAAAAGGCTCAGATTTTGGCCCTAATTGATCCATGTGCACATGCCATCAAGTAGAGAACCTGTAGAGATCTGGGGGTGCATCAGAGTCGATCTCATCAGGGTAGGGAAAAATGACCATATCCCCACCACAAAGTGACATTTTGCACAATATTGATCCATTTGACCTCAAAGTCATGGGGGGCACTCTACACACTATATTGTACTCCTACTAACCTTTAGTGGGCCCACAACCACAAGGTAGTGACACCAGATCAAACTTTACTCAGAAGGGGACAACCAACATCACTAGGATCAACACCATGTGCAAGATACAAAACCAGGGCCATCACCTGCCTTAACTAACATAGTAGAATCTATATAGGGCAAGTTGGGGACATAAATGACACTAAAATGCAATATTTATCTTAGGCATGCCAAAGATGAACTTCCATGTTTGAAGCACTTTTTGCACATATTTTTCACACAAGTATGATCCTCATAATAGCTGACACATAACCTACACCACCCTGGTACAATCTTATCATTCATGCACTTTCCACTTCAAGCTTACCAATTGAGCTCAAACTTCATTAAACACCAAGTTAAAAACCCATAGAAGAACTCAAGGTGAATGAAGCCCAAGAGGACCCAATATCACACAAATCTATCTTAGGCACACCAAAGATAGATCTATGACTAGAGGTCCCTGACTCATCAAAATTAATCACACATGTGTTTATATAACTCAAATGAAGAACCATGTCAAGTTTCATCAAGGATAACATGTCACAGCTCCTTCAAGTATAACAATCACAAGAAGCAAAAAGATGTGAACACAAAATTGTTCATAACTCCCACCATAGTGGTCTAAAATCCATCATACTTCATGCATATCACCTTCAACACATACACACTCTATACATCCACTCTGGCATCAAGTTGCGCGTGCGCACGCGCACACACACACACACTTGCATCTTAGGTGCACCAAAGGTAGATTTTGCCAAAAAATGTGTTTTTATTGCACCTTAATTGTTGTAATATCTTTTCTACTTGTTGGGAATTGTTGGAACAGGTCTAACAACCATATTTGGTGACTTTTTGTTCAAGATCTCTCTCGTCAACTTTGGGAGCTCCAAAAAATAAAACTATGAAGAATAAGCTGACCGAGTTTCCCCCATACTCTGTAGATAGAAGAAGATTCTCTAAAGGAAGTAAATGTTACATGGTTTTCCAAGGAATAGCCAGAGAGCCAACATGTCATATCCTATCATGGCATATTCAAAAGTGCACAAGGCTCCAAAGTAGAAGTGCAAATTTGTTGCCCAAAGAAGCTCAAGACCTAGCAAGAGAAGAGGCAGTTAGACCACTATGGGAGAAGATTGGCCTCACAAACTATGCCCTAAGAGTACTCAGAGGGGAAATCCAATGAGAGACTACCCGTTGCCTACCACAGGCATATTCTTTGGCAAATCAATATCATTCGTGGATCTCAAACAAAAAGAGATGCGGGCATCAAACTATACCACCAACACTTCCATTTCACCGCAAAGAGGATAATCACGTTGTGGCTTCTACCTTCACACATGCATCAAAGAAAGAGGGAGTCATTGAGGTCAATCATGACCACTATATTCATACCACTTTAACACATGTCAGAATCCACAAAACATATCCTTCTTGGGGGCTCCAGAAGTGCTCACAAGGATAGCATATCGTGCTATAGGCCAAGCAAAACACCTACGGCTAGCCCACGAATAGAATTTATGGCTAGCAAGCAAAAATGGAGTTGAAGAAGAAGTAGAAAATAGGGAACTACCAATTGCCACCGAAGATTACAAGGAAGAATTGTCAATGTCTCCGAGGTAGAGGCAAAAACAAAAACTGCTACAGCATCATAAGCACCTTAAAGTGACACAAAATCTTTGGGCCCACTCAGCGAGGATTTGTAAGTTGGTGAGAACTTTGTCTTCTCTTGCTACTTCTAGCGTTTAGGCCCCCAGTCGAGATTTGCAAGTCAGCTAGGACTCGGGGAGCCCTAGCCCGCCTGGTCTTCAGTGAGTGCGTTTTATTTGCGAGCTTTTCATTTTGAGCTTTTGCAATCAAAACCAATTTTGGAGCTTTTTTATTTTAGTTTCAAAGCCTTTTCTAATAACAACACAAAAATTTTAACCTAGAACAAAGACATCAATATATGATACACACCAAAAAACATGTATCATCTTGCAACAACTTGGATTTAGATTTAGAGTCTTTTTTAATGACACAAAAATGTTCACAAAAAGAGACATTACTCACACGATACACACCAAAAACATGTACAAGTTTCCAAAAGGCCTAGTTTTGAGCTTGTAGAATCGTCTAGATAGATATCATAAAGCATGCTTCCATAACTAAAAGGGATTCAAGAAAAGTTTCAAAAGCTCGGGAAAAGCTATTCCACAACTCATACATAAGAGATGTCTCCTTCGATGCATACCTCTACATGACATTCTCTAAGGTTTAGGTTCACTACACCACATGGTTTATCTTGCGGGTTTTCCCTATACAAATGCAAGGTCTATGGGAGTTAGTGCACGCTGATGAATGATCATGTGCTCTTTTGGTTGAAGCCCAAGTATATACACATACATATAGTACTTGTGCTTACATGCCAAAAAAGATTTATGTGTGGATTCTCTCTTCTGAAAATTGGGGCAGGTGCAACTAGGTTCTATCTTAATGTGCATACCATAACAAATCTGTCAAAACTCAAAAAACTATGTTTGTTCACTTCCTAGTTTCTCTTCCAAGAACGTTGCCACCATACTTGCAGCAGCTGAATCCAATATCTTTTGTGCTTCTTCATGTCTCCACTTATGCTTCATGCTCTACTGGAGCCTCCTTGTGTAAGAGTGGTATTTTTATTGTTCATGCTTCGTAGAGGTGTTGCAAAATTTGCAAATTGAAATCCACTTTGCACCAAATTGTCACTCTCTTCCTTTGATAATTTGGTTCCAATATCCACTCGCCAGAATGTAGGAACGATAGGTGAGAATTTAACTTGCATTTGTACTTTTTGTGTGTGGCCTACTTCATAACTGCAGAACCATATCCACTGTGCAATCGTCTTGTCTTTAAAAGTTCTCTCACCAAAAACATGGAGTAGCCATTCCCACTTGATGGCTCTGTAATTTGTTACCATAACTTTTTCTTCCCTTCCATTCCAAAACATTTCCTTGTGCAATTGGCTAGAATTTTTCATAAAACCCACTCTTTGCGTGCAACTTTGACCTCTTGAATACACCTTGTTGAATTCTCCCTTGGCTACACTAGAATGCTCTCTCTTGCTTCACTGCTAGTGACAACATATACCTCTTCATTATCCTCTCTATCAAAATGTATACTCCGTGGTCTCCCTCTGGTTTTGCATTGACTTGCTTCCATTACATATCGAGGTTTATGTGAGCTTGTACCGACTGCACTAGTTTTTTTCTTCTTGTACAGTCTCTTTGTCACCTTCCATCATAGGCTCCTCATACAAAGGACTACTAGCAACCAAGCCTTTCAATGTACTCATAATATGAATTAGATTTGGAGATTCTCTATGTTTGGCATTGGCCATCATTGCTTCTAAGGAAGGGCCAGTTCTCATGAATCTACATGTTGTGTATCCCAATCTTTTTTCACATTGAATCTTTGCATTCAAAACGTCGCTGACATATGCATCATAAAGTGATATTTTGTGTTTTCCACCTTCACCTGCTAGTCAACTTGCATATATGCCTCTGACAAGTTTATGCTTGGAATTTGAGCTTTCTGCCATGGACTCTTGCTGACCCATAAATGTAATACGATAAAAAACATATATATGTTAATCTCTATTTTCATGTATTTTATATGAATCAAAGAAAAGATTGATATACCATTGTCTTAGCGCTTCCCCAATGGGCAATCCAATGCTCTCACCAATTAAACCATCTCTCTAAAGCCTTTTTATTATCCCCCCGTCACATTTTTCACCCACAATTCTCATATTGTGGAAGCTAGAAGGGAGGCCTCCTTTTTTGTCTCTGCTATACGCCATGCTTCACACATTTCAATGTGATGCATTTGTCTATCTGAAGCGACATGTTTTTTAGTGTGTTTATGTAGACTGTGCTCCCAATGAAAAAGACACGAGTGCTCCATCCCCTACATTACATTATGCCGTCCTCCATTGTATACAACACGTATTTCCAACCGATTAGCCCCGGCTTCATCAGACATAAATCCAACAAAGTCTACTAGTTCATGCCCGCACCTCTCCATCATTGTGTTTAAATTTCTCCAAAAAAGATTTGTGTTTCTTCATCTTCTTCTTTACATTCACATATTGCAATCACCTGCAATGCTCCCATGATGTACACATAGAACAAATATGTAATAAAAGGTGACTTATATCAAAATATGCTATCTAACATATCACTTACCTAAGATCATAAACCAAGCAGGACATAGTTGCCCATCCTTCAATCCGATGAGTATGATCAAAGTGCACCTAAGCACTGCTCAAATCTCTTGTCCCTCCTCGCCTCATTTGATTGACTAGTTCAACTCCTGAAGCAGGTCCTTTCATGGATATTTTGAATACGTAACATTTATCGTTAGGTCCATCCTGGCCTGGAAAACGACTTCCATGAAAGAATGGAATGACACACTGTTTTTGTAGCAATAGTATATTGTCATATCCATCACCGACAGCCAGACCCTGTTAAGCTTTCTCATTTGATAAAATACTTTTAAATCCCCTATTATGAACAAGTGGCATCATTTCCTCAAGAAAATGGTTAAGCTCTACATCAGTGGCTTCTAATTCATTTTCTTTAGTCAAATATTGGAATAGCATTTGACAAGAAACTAACATCTGTACTTTTTTAGGACCCCCTTTCTCAATCTTTAAATTGTCTTAACAAGAATGTGCACCTTTTCAAGAGCTGCCCTTCTAGTACTTGGTTGAACATTGTGGTCATGCACCCCCAGTAGATGGATCACCAAACGTGTTATTGTGGTTTTCTTTCGCATCACATAATAGATCATACACTTGCAAATATTTGAACAAGTGATCATTTTCTCACAATAGTGGTGAAGGGGATCGGGGAGCACCACAGACGGAGAGTGAGAGAGAGAGAGAGAAGGAGACACACACACGATGTGGGTGGGGAGACTGTGAAGTGGTAGCTCCCCCTATACAGTATACTCACTATAAGTATAGGGTAACAGTGGGCGGGCGCCCATGACCTGGGCGACCGGTCAAGGCACATAGGCCTTAACCCCAACAACCTCCCACTTAAAGGCCAAATGTGCCTTTAAGCAAGATCTACTAGTGTACAACTAATAGAAGGTGAGATATTCTCTCAACCTATGCCCACTGACTCTCGATGAGCTAGTGCATCCGGCTCTAGTGATAGACAAACATCCCGATGCGGAAGCCACACAGAGCTAGCTCCAAGCTCTGCAAAGAGTCTACAAGAGCTCATGCACTCCTGCAAGTATCGGTCCAATACCTGCAAACCTCCCCTATGCTCTATGCCGAGATCAGTCATCGAAAAACTAATCAACCCTGCTGCAAATGCTCCCACTGCAGCTTCTATGTCAAGCCTCGAGATCAGCATCTCGTACATGAGGACACCGAACGTTGATGCAACCTTGGCAACCTCTGCCACCTCCAACTCAGAACTCAACTCATGGCAATCCTGTCCCCTATCATAGAGACCATGGCACTCTGACTCCGAGCTCTGGAGTGACTCCTCGTGCCCACCACATATCACATGTGTACCAAGAGAATCCATCTGTCCTGAATCTGCATCAAGCTCTGACATAAGCATATCAAGAAATGACTCCACAATAGCCGACATCTCAGCATCCATGTGAGTCATCTCTGTCATCACCTCTGATGACTCATCCTGCTGTGACTCACTAGAGCTGTGCCGCTCTACCTGTGCATCCGTAGATGCAACCTGCACAACAAGGTCACTCCTCTGCACTCCATGAAAAGCATCCTGCAACCCACAAGCAAAAGAGACTCACCTGCTCTCTCGCTCTCTACTTGGCTGCATGATCACAGACACAACACCGTCTCTCTTGTGATCCACATGCAATGGGTAACCTGTACCACTCCTGGCACCTCTCGCAATCACTAGCGAACCCAAATGCATCACAAAATCTCGCTCTCGTAGCGAAATCTGACATCCACAATCTCTAAGCTGACCAATCGAGATCAAACTCACTGTCAAATCTGGTACATAGCGCACATGTCATAACAAGTAAGATGCACCACTCGGTAATGACAGTCTCACATCTCCTGCACCTGCTATCGCATGCACCGATCCATCGGTCAAACGTACACTGCCAAGCATCCCGCTAGAATAGCTACAAAACCATTCATGATGCGGCATGACATGAAACATAGCATCTGCATCTAGCAACCACTGCGAAGGGAGTGCACTATCCACATGTATAGCATCTCGTGCATAACTGGAGGTAAAAGTGACATCCCCGTCACTAGTATACTCCGAAACTACATCTGCCTCAACTGTCAAAGCAACTGAGTCCATGGCATCACTACATACATCTCTGAGACTGCCATGTCTCCTATGATGTCGCATACAACAAAAACAGCACCGCCTAACATGTCCAGAATGACCACAATACCAACATGTCACGTGTCGACGTGCTCGTGAATGTACATGTCTCACACGTGTCCGTGATGACTTAGATCTATCATACATATCATGTAATCTGCGCCAAAGTGCTCTCGAAGTAGTCTCATACATAACAAGAGCATATACAGATTCCGCAAGGTGCAAAGAGATTGTAGGTAGTGCCATCTCCTCTAGCTCCTGCCACTGATCGCCAGACATGTTTGAAGGTCTACCTGCATCACCACTCAATGGTTGATGCAACCCTCGCTGTGTCAATGCATCAAGCATACACTCTCTCCATGTTACAAAGTATGACCCATCAAACATGCACATTTTGGAGAGATCATAATCTGAGCGATCACCTGTCTCTGCCATGAGCACAATGTAGCAAACTAGAAAGCAAAACCACCTCACCAACAACACCTGGAAATTGTCTACAAATATGGCCAGAAACACAATGTAAAACCTGTGAGACACACTCCAAAATAGAGCTCCCGCAATGTCAATACAAGCCTCACCTGCTCTAGTATCACACTGCAATCTGTGAGCTAATCACCAATCCCACACTATGCGGTATCGATGCATACACACGCACAAGTCTCCCACCTGCAGAG